>NC_089799.1:26157113-26247113 GCF_040412425.1 Macrobrachium rosenbergii | reverse complement strand
ATAATATATATATATACATAATATATATATATATATATATATATATATATATATATATATATATATGTATATATATATATATATATGTATATATATATATATATATATATATATATATATATATATATATATATATATATATATATATATATATATACGTTAATAGCAGCATGGCAGTTATAAATCTTATTTTTAAATCTTTCAAGCTGGCGGAAAGTCTTGTTAGCTTCATTAATTATCTGGAAGAGTAAAGGTACAATCATTGAAAACAACATATTTTTATTTCAAAGTAGCCTGTTAGGACGGACGTTTCAAAGCTTACTCAGTTTCATCTTCAACTGAGACCGAATACAAACAGCAGAACAGGGTGTATATTAACAAAATCGGTGAGAGGAAATTCAGGCGCTAGGTGATGCTGACGGTTGGGCTGGAACGGGACACTCCCTTGTCCAATCAGCGAGTAGAGTGATCCTCGTATGAAATCCAAAGATTAAGGAGGTCGCAACGTCGGGAGCTTAAATAATTCTTCATATTATAAATATATCGACGGAAAGGTGCCCAGGGGTTTCTCCCGTAGTGCAGTACTTGTCCTTGTTACTATTAGTACCCTAGTGAGACAGAGCCCGTGGTTCTCCCGGTTCTGCTTGATGGCGCTGCCCTGAAGGTGGCTGGTCAGTCTTCTCGGCACACGAGTCCTTGTCATGCCAACAAATGAACTAAACCCAAATGAGTTTATATACAGTATATGATATTGTTCATTTGGAGCTAGGTTGTGGGAGAATCACGTTATTCTTCAGGAAATGCAACTACTTTTTTTGTTGATAGTATAACCGCGGCAAGCTTGAGTTCTGTTTATCAAAGAAGCTAGTAGTAGCAGATACCGAAATGCTGGACTACAAAACTGACCCCAGGCGCCTCTCCATCCTCGAGGCACTCTAGATAAGTTGTCAATCCTTCAATAAACCTCCAGTGTGAGGATTTATTCATATTGCCACCATAAAATCATCTACTAAACCATGGACGCTCCCCCCAGGATCATCCTCATATCACAATCACCCTGTTTGTCAACTGATTGGATAGCACAGGTACATGTCTCCATTCCAGTCTAACCATCAACGTTTTATACCTGGCGTGCCCATGGTCAAAGTATTTTGGGTTCACCATTCCTGCCAATCCCTACACCGGCTCACTGACTGGCTAATTCAAATTTTTGGCTCACAGAATTTGCGTAAATATCACTTTCTTTGGCCTTTTGTAGTCATCCTCCACTGACGAACTAACTGAGATAGTTTAGAAATGTTAGGTCTATTACACTGCTTTTTGAATGACTGGTAATTAGTTTTTCCAGCTGCTTGATGGAGACAGAAAATATTTTCCATCAAATGGGAAGATTTAAGAAGTTAATTTTTTAACTACCAGGCTTCTATAAACTTCTACTCAACCTATCTGAGAAAACTTTCTCCGCAAGTACTCGGATGTCCATGTGTATGATTCAGAGGCTTCCTACTACGAAGTCAACAGGGCCCTCGGGAGAAACCTGGTGGCTATCTAGAAAAACAAGAAGGAAGAACTGACGAAATTACATCACCAGTATTCTTCATACGTACGAAAATCCCCGACCTCTCTGAACCAATTTTTACTGGCTGTTTATTCTGAATTAATCTTTGCGAAATGGATCAACTGCATGGCCTCACCGACTTGAGATCCATTCGAGTCACTGCATGGGCTTTCATGAACACCGGCATCTGCTTCTTTCTTATTTAAATGTACTTTAATGAGTGAACTGCAGATGGATTTCGATGGTGGAAAATAAACGGCTGGTCAGATTTTACGTATTCTGTTACTTTCTAATGTTGTCATCGTACAGGAGCTTTCTTTTATCGTTAAGGTCGATTTATTTGCTTTTAGTGGGGCCTCTATGGTATATTTCGTTAGCTTTCTCGAATGCCTTTCTCAGATGTTTTAATCATATGACAGAAGACACAGTATACTTTTACTGTGTATAGAAAGCCTGCTTTCGTTGTTTCTCATGTCCACTTCCCATCATAATGTCTCGGTAAAGATCATGGTTAGCTGCAACCTATTTGTCAGGAGGCTTGTGATATGTTCGCATGGGTTTCTGGAAAAAGAATTTGATACAATCTGCTAACCTCTAGACACAGTTAATCTACCCAGCTTATTTTTATTGAGAAATTTTTTAACTTTTATTTTTGCCTTTTTTTCCTTTACGTACTTTGATCATTACGCAGCTTGTCAATTTGGCGTTTGACCATTATGCTGTTTGTCTGCAGGAATGTTCATGGTACGAATTTTGACCTCGGTGATTCAGTTTGCACACGCAACGAAACGTCTGCCGAGAAATCATTCACCGAATCTTGAGAACGGTACCATGTTTATCATCAATGAACGGCCATTCAATGCCCTTTTTATTTTCACCGTTCATTCTCAGCAAGAACCGTTTTTATTACCAACGAAAACACGCTAGTAACAACATTTTCAACAAATAATTCCTAACTTTTATCCTGAAATGAATTTTGGATCAGATCGCATTAATTTACAGTAAACAACCAATAGTACCATTCACTGTTTAGGATACCTCTCTTTCCGATTTCGAGAAAAAAAAATCCTGATAACTACAAACTGACATTTTTGTTGATGGGACCATTTTCGGTAAATCGCGTACAATCTATAAGGTTTGCTTTCATTTATGAGAATTAGTGAGATTTCGTTTTCCTTTGTTATCCTTACCATTGCCATTTTCTCAGTCCACAATAGAGCACGTGGTAACATTTTGGAAGGATACCTCAAGTTTTCTGCTCACTGATATTTCAATCGTTTTCAGCATAAGTTTTTATTGTTCACGCCGGGAAAGTGAAGATTTCATGGAAAAAGACCTCTCATTCTTTATTATTGCCTATGGTGGTAATATCATAATAATGAAATATTGATAATTCCCGTCCGCTTTTTCTTTCTCTCTCACGCCATCTTGCTCTTGTTAGTTTAATTACTTCTTTAAACTTACTTTTTTCTGGCTGTTGTTATTTTTTGGACTGGGAGTTGGTTAGAATTAATAGGGCCAGCATTGAAATGGCTTTAATATAATTTATATATATATATATATATATATATATATGTGTGTGTGTGTGTGTGTGTGTGTGTGCGTGTGCATATACATTATATATATATATCTGGTACTGTAATGAAACTAAAATACACCCTGCCCATATATATATATACTTAATAACATATATTAAGTAACAAGGTAATTTAAACAATAGCACTAATACAAACACACATACACACATATGTGTGTTTTTGTGTGTATGTATGTATGTATGTATTAGTACTATTGTTTAAATAACATTATTATTTTCAGTAAAATAAAATAAAAGTTTATGACAATAATATTTTCAATAATATTTCAATTTTCCTCGTATAAATTAAAAAATTTTTGTACAGAAAAGTTGAATATTTTACCTTTACTTGGCTACAGAAACGAAGGTTAAGGCCTATTCTGCTTTAACGGATCATAGACCTACTATATACTAGAATATATACCACTAGACTACGCAGGATGCTGCGTATGCAACATAGTTACTTTTTACCTTTGTAAACTCGTGTTTCATAACTTGAGTAACTGCTTTACATGTCTCTGGGATTATGTGCCCCAAGGAACGACTATTATAGTGGCGCCGAAGCGAAGTGCGGCCAGCAACCTCTCGTACAGTGATATTGGCTGTCTCGTTCAAGTGTGCTTTTTATTTCTAGAAAAGGGGAGACCATTATATATATATATATATATATATATATATATATATATATATATATATATATATATATATATGTATATATATATATATATATATATATAATATATATAATCACAGGGTAAAGTTTCAGTTCATTCATAAACAGTCGTGAGATAATTCATTTCTCTTCTTCACCCGTAGTTTAATCCAGGTTCTCCCTTTTCCCTGTTTTTTTTTTTTTAATTTCTGCTGCAAGAGCAGAGTCTATAGCGTCATCACTGAGCGGAGCTGACACGTCTTCAACCTACCAGGTTTTGGCAAACTGAAATCCGAACGTCTATGGGCAACGCGGATACCGGAGCTAGAACGGAACCTGAAATCCTGTACTGTTGGTTTGTTTCAGTCTAAATCGTGGATTTATGATTTCGTCAAAGAATTGTGTAGACAGAGGGCTGAACTAAGATATCCTTTATTAATGTCTCTTTTTTTGGAGGGGGGCTGAACAATATAGAAATGGGTGTATATAATGCAGTACAGGTGAGATCATCTAAGAAAATTACCGAGACAATAAGAAATTTGCCGTCATTTGCTTAAATCTTAACGTTCATCCCCGACTGGCTATAAAACTTTCAACTCATCTGTCCCCATCACCTGGTCATGGCAATTGGCAACACTGTGGGATGTGGGATGTACTAGCCGCAGGCCGCAGCGGCGAAGGTAGAGGATGATAGAAACATGGTAGAGGAAGGACATGAGAGAGAATAAACAAATGCTCATGAAAGAGAGAGAGAAATTAACGAATGCAAAGAGAGAGAGAGAGAAACAAACGAATGCAAAGTGAGAGAGGGAGAGAGAGAAATAACGGCGATCCATTGTCTTTTTTATAGGCCTAGACTTTTTTCAAATTTGAACATTAAATGACATACAGTATCTTACCCCTTCATAAGTCAATGCTCATCGAAAACCGAGTAAGATTTTCAGTTTGACTGAGCATCTCCTTGTCCATATTATCTATCCTTCACTACTGTTATCTAGTTCGAGGTAAAATCGGCGTACCGTGGAAAAACATTCTAAATGCGCCTCCAATAATACTTATTGAATTTCCCCTATTTTGTAACTGATGAGGGAATGCATTCGTGTACTAATAATGTCTATCAGTGTCAAAAAAAAACAGACCGATACTCCAAGACAGAACCCTACGATGCTTATGAAGTTTTCTGGGTTAGTGACCAATAAATTGATGAATGTGAGAAAAGGGAGAAACGTATTTCAAACCCCATTAGAATAAGGTGCTTCTTTCAGCGTCACTGGGAAAGCATTTTGAATGCTTAGCTTTATAAGGCTCATAAAGAATAAGCATATTCAAAATACATCATTTTTCATTTTAAATCAATCTTTTTGCAATATTTTACACATCGATAAAATCAGTTTCCATAACAGACAGCCAGGCTTTGTTAACTGTCATTTCTCTAATCGTAAAGAGCTCCTGTGGCAGTACCCTCACCGCCCAGTGCGCTATAGGTCTAACCCGTCTTATTCTTATGACGAGTCCCACTTCTTTTCATACAACAAGCAATATATTAAAAGTTAATATTGATATCAGCATGAAAGAAAGACAGTAACAAGAATGCAAACTTCGAACCAGAAAGGAACTGTATGGTTCTGAACGAGCAGTCGTTAATTTTTTTTTTTTTACAATTTTATACACGACTTAATGACTTTTGTCAATTTAAGAAAAAATTCTTAAGAAAAAATGTAACTGAAACACGTATGTTAGACACTAGCAGTATGAATGGGATGTATACTTCTAAGAAATCGTAACAAACCTTGTAAAAGCGACAGACGTCTTCTTTTCCCATTAATCACAATCATGTATCGCATCTATCAACGCAGCATGAATCTCATGTATTTCAAATGTTGCTAAGGTTTGTTTTGAGGAACTTACTGAAGAGTTGAAAGACGTTAAGTTCTCATTGCTTATTGATGAATCTACAGATGTGACAGTTTCTAAGCTCTTGTGTCTTTGAGTTAAGTTCTACACAACCAAGGAAAATATTTTGAAAACAGAATTTCTTGCTTTGTTGCAAATTACTTCAGCTACTGGCGAAAGTATATTTAAAGCAATAGGAAATTTTTTGCTAACATAAAGGTGGACTTGGCAAATTGCATTGAATTCGCCTCTGACGGTGCAAGTAACGTGTGTGTGGCCCACAATTCTGTATTGTCTCATTTGAAGAATATTTCACCTGGCATCACTTTCATTAAGTGTACATGTCATCATAGCCTTGCTCTTTGTGCTGAGTATGCTTTCAAAAAACTGCCCGCAAATTTGGATTACTTGTTAGCAGAAGTCGCACGTTGGTTCAAGTGCAGCACCCTTCGAAGGGAGGACTTCCAGACGGTGTTTAATGCAATGAATGATGAGTATATTCATCCAACTAAATTCATTACCCCTAGTACAACAAGGTGGCTGGTGGAGGGGAAATGTATTTCTTCCATTTTATCACAATGGCACGAGCTGACAGCTTACTTTTCTGTCATAAATGAGAAGGGCAGCAATTATCATGCACGAGTGTTAAATGAAATGCTTGCTGATCGCCGAAACTTTTTGTATTTGACATTTGTGCTACCTATTTATTATTCAAAACTTTGAGGAAGTGAATTCAGCTTTCCAAGCTACAAATGCCGATCCTGCTAAAGTTTTTGACGATCTACGTCAGCTGCACAAATCACTCCTGATAAGAGTATATGTAGGAGGATCATCAGAATCAAATGTACTACCACTAGAAAAGATAGACTTTGGAGTAAAATTCGAACAGGAAGTTAAGAAGGCACAGCTATGCCAAGAAGACATACCATTAAAACACGATGTAAAGATTTTTTATAGAAGTTAATGCACAGCTGGAAAAAAGAGTGAGTGAAAATTTAGACATAATCTCCTCTGAAATTAATCCCCGTGAGTGTTTGAGTCATTTCAGGAAGGACTTTAGTGATTTTTCCAAACAATGCTTGGCAATTCACAAGTTTGATAAGGAAAAAGTAGCAAACCAATATAAGAAACTTATAATTGTTAACTGGAAGGGCGAATTTGAAGGTAAAATCATCCCTGATGATACAGTAGCATTTTGGTCTGGGGTGAGAAAGTACAAGAATGCCTTAAATGAAAACTGTTTCGAGGAATTAGCAATTACAGCACTATCAGCATACAGTTTACCTTTGAGTAACGCAGCTGCTGAACGGATCTTTTCGTACGTTACACATGTGAAAAGTAAGCTGAGGAATAAACTTTCCACTGAGTTACTGTCAGCCATCATAAGAATAAAGTCAAGATTGCACTTCAGTGGAGGCTGCTGCAAAAACTTCATTGTTACAAAGAATATGCAGAGTTTGTTTAATGACTATATGTATAGATCATATGACGGAGCATCTACATTTAGTTGTTCATCTACACCTACAACCCCAAGTGCAAATGATGACTATACAAATGACGACTTTGATGATGTTATTGCTGTCCCATTTTAGAAATTTGGTGAGTTGACAATTTATTTGTATTATTTGTATGTCAATGCATAAATCTTACTTTTGTTTATAGTTTTTTCGGGAACATATAGGTGTTAGAGCAGTTTGGCATAATTTGGCATATTTAGTGAGGCATTTGGCATATCTTGGTGAGAGCAACCTGACAACCATCAACTCAGCAGTGTTGCTATGAGGAACTGTTCATTACAAGTTTACAACATTTAATTTCCGACGCATATCAGCTGACAGTCAGACAGTGACACTTCTCTGCCACCGACTACTATCGCATTGAAAATGGTAGGGAGGGAGCTCCGTTGAACGCCGTGTTTAGCACGGATTACGGGAAAAAATATAGGGAAAAGATGGCAAATTAATCATTATTTGAGAAATTTTTCTGATTATCTCACCTGAACTGCCTTATAACCACCCTTTTTCTTTACTGTCAAGCCAAAAATTATGTTGATAAAAGGGTATCTTCGTGCGGCCTTATCTCATACGCCCCTATTCACTTCCGCCCGCCAAGCAGACCAGCGTTTTGAATAAAATAGCTTTAGGCAAGCAAACTGAGTCAATCCAGATCAGCACGGTGTTGTGCCAACATTAGATTTTGTTGTGGGGCAAGTACGCGAGCTGTTTTGCTCTACAGCCGGAGTGAAGTGATACAAGAAACCTTATAACTGAAAGCAAGAACTGTGCTAGACTAACTATTTAAGGCTTGTTCGTTAGCCTATTCCTGCTGAAAAGCTACAGGCTTAAAAAACCCTGTACGGCAACAAGTGGGCGTGTGATCACGTGATGACTAAGCCTTTACTTTGAAACAAAACTCATAATTCTAATATAGGCTGCCTTACATCTCTTCAAATTTCACTTTCAAAGGGGGTAGCGAGTGACCATGTAAATCCGCTACATCTATGGCCTAGGATGGTCTTAGTAAAGGACTTTTTGAATGAATTAATCCATTTTTGGCACTGACGTTGCCTAACATGACTTGTCAATTCTAAGCAAGCCTATATCCTAGCATCCTAACCTAATCGGAGGGTGGTTTCCTATCCCTGGACCCTACACCTATGAACAGAACTACAACTCTCCTCTGTAGGGCAATCATTCCACGCACTGTAGGCCTAGATGAAAGGATTTAGGTTGAGTTACAACCCCTAGATGAAGGAATTTTAAGTTGTTACAATCCCTAGGGGAAGGAATTTAGATTGAGTTACAATGCCTAGATGAAGGAATTTAGGTTGAGTTACAACCCCTAGGTGAAGGAATTTAGAATTTAGGTTGAGTTACAACCCCTAGGTGAAGGAAATTATGTTGAAAAGTTATAACCCTAGGTGAAGTTATTTTGACTGAGTTAAAACCCGAGGTGAAGGAATTTAGGTTAAGGAGTTACAACCCCTAGGTGAAGGAAGTTAGTTTGAGGGGTTACAATCCCTAGGTAAAGGAATTTTGATTGAGTTACAACCCATGGGTGAAGGAATTTGAGTTACAACCCTCCTCCCAAACCTATTGGCTAAAACAATTTTGGCTAAATTTGATTTTGGTTGAATTTTCATGGATGTGGATGCACTGAAGGTTGTTGAGCAAAGATAAAACAGGAATAATGTTAGTAAAGCAAAATGTCAGGTATGGTTGTTAGGTTAGCAGAGGCCAGTCTGTTCTTTAATGAAATTGAATACAGTACATTCAGTTTCTCCTCACCTTTCTGTTGCATTTCCTGCAATTTCTGGAAATGCATTTGCTCTTGCAAGCTGAATAACAGGTTACCTTAGCCTATGCTATGTGCAAGGGTTTCAGGGAATATGATGACAAGTTAATATCTTGCCAAGGTATGAAGCATACTTGATGTAAGACAATATCTCACTAAAGACTTGAAGCATACTGTTTGGGCAAATCACTTTTTTTGCATTTCCTTCGGTTAAATATCACTGGTACTGTACATGAACATGAATTCTTGTTAGTCAGTAATGGACTAGGTATTTTAAAAAAATGTGAGAAAGATCTCTCATTTATTATCTTTGCAAATTATTACCAAGCAAAATATTCACAAATTTATAAATTAAATTACAAAAGTGCATTTTCTATATCTGCTGGATTATTGCACTCATGGTCAGGGTAGGTTGGCAGGGGCAAGGGAGGGGGTAAAGCACTTTGGTCAGGTTAGAACCCAGCACCTTGGGTTAGGTTATTGAACGGAAGGTCAGGTTGGGATGTGTTTCTGTTAAAATATGTTTTTCTAATGAGTTTTGTTTTTTATCAATTTTTTTTTTTACTGATTTTCGCTGGAAATCCATATGCTTTGTTTGCTGAGTTTTTGGGGACGGGAAGGGTGGCAACAAAATGCTAAAACTTGTGGTTTGTGGATGAATTATAAATCAGAATCATTTGAAACACCAGCAAGACTATCAAAAAATATATTTCTTGCAAAAACACCCACTTCCTTTGTTAATAGTGTATTCATGGTTGGAAAAGGAGGACAGTACAGGTACTATCTTGAATACGTATCTTGTATGTAATTAATGTGGTTGTGTAATTAAATTATATTTAATTTATAAATTTAAATAACAGTCTTGATCTGGGTATAAACAGGAACAAGTGAATAATAATAGCTTTCTTTTCCTCTCAATTAGTACAGTAGTACTCTGGGAAAATCCTATGACACAGAATTTCCTTAGTTTTTATTGGTTTTTTGCTTTCATAAGGATGATTATGCTTTCAGGATGTTGAACATCAAATCAAAGCAAAATCTAATTTTAGTTGAAAGTTGCACTCAGAAAACCATCTTATTCCATATATTAAAGTGTTTCATAGTAAGGATGCACCATGAACCCTCATGTAAAGGGCTGTTTTAATGTATTGATGGGGATGTAGAGGTTTTCAGAAAAATGGTAATTTAAACTTTTGACTTCATTTTGAGATTCATATCTCTGGAGTAAATGATGTAACTGTTTAAGGAATGCATGGCATCAGACCATGGTTAATTCCCTCAGGTTAAATGTGAACCTTATTAGACTTTTCAATATTTTTTCAGTGTTTGTGACTTTTTCTGATCAAACTAATCGAAAATCATGGATCGATGGGTGGGTAGAGTAGCACTGGTGACTGGAGCAAGCTGTGGAATTGGAGCAGCCATTTGTAGAGAGCTAGTAAAAGCTGGTATGATTGTAGTCGGAGCAGCAAGAAATGTGGAAAGAATTGAGGTTAGTTTATGATGCCATTTCATCCTAATTGTTATGATGTTACCATTTACTGTGCACTCCTGTCTTTTTTTCTAAAAATCTGGACATTCATTAGTAAATTTTGCAGTGCCATGTTCTAATTTTAAAATGTTTATGCATATATACTTCCCAAAGTCTTCCATTACAGAAGTTGAACAAATGAAGGATGTTCACATGCTGTTTGTATGAAAACCTGTAGTATTAATTAGGAACCAGGGACTTGGTGATATATGTAATGTGATTACTAGATCTGTTAGCTGATTGTCAACAGTGTAAATATATTGTCTGTCGTGTTCTTGTAGAGCATTTGGTTAATTTCTAAGCTGTAAAGGATGTCTTGTCTTTCTATGCATTTAAACAGTGTCCTTAGCCATTAGAAAATTCAAGTGTAAGCATTAAGATAATTCTTTAAAAATTATTTATAATTACAGGCTTTATCAGAAGATCTGAAGGGAAACCCAGGGACTCTATTTGCAGTTAAATGTGATCTGACCAAAGATGGTGATGTTGAAAACCTTTTCTCTGTCATCAAAGAAAAATATAAAGGTGTAGATATCTGTATCAACAATGCTGGGATGTCTTATAGTAATAGTCTCCTAGGTAAGAATATTCCCTGAGTAATTTCCCTTATGAGCATTTTATTGAAAAGATTCACAATTTTATTACAGTTAGTGATATAGGTTCCCTGGGGACCTCATTAGTTGTATGCTAGAAAGATAGAGTGTTCATAATGAATCTTTTATATCCTTTGATTAAAATGCTGAGTAGTGTTTATGGAGAAGGAGGCCTCCAGATGGGGAGATGAAATTATAATTAGTACCTCTCAGGAGATGGGGTGTCAGCAATTCTTGAAATGAGGTCTTTATCTCATAGTAAGTCTGCTTCATGATCCTTTTACTATTAGAATTACATTGTCTTTTGAATGTCATTTAAAATGGTAGCTGCATCAGCAGAATTAAGTTTACATTATGTCTCAATTTTTCTGACATTTCCCTTTTCTGTGGGAGATATTTCATGTAAGTGTTTTATCTCCATTTCATCCTTAGAAGGGTATGGATACACTTAAGGATGTTTTCATTTCACTAGTAAAGATGTGAGGAGGTTATACATGCAAGGGAAATGTACAATATTCTTGTTAATGTTTCACAGCATCTTGAAACAGCATGATCACAATGAATGTTTAAGCACAGTATTAAATTCTGATGCTGGTTTGGCGGGGCTCATACTAGTGGTGGAGTGAAAGATCACAGTGAATACTTGTAATGATTTTCCCTGATTAATATGGTTAATAGTCCTCGAGCAGCTTGGGTAACCCTAGAGTCTTATTCCTTTGGGCATCTTATTAAGGGGCCATGGTCTAGATTGGTGGTGTCATCTTGAGATGAGGTTGTTGTTGTTGGGGTGTCCTGATACTTGTATGAAAAAGGAATGACTTGTGCATGACAGAAAGGGTTTATTTTTCTGAATAGGGTTTATTTTTCTGAATATGGAGGGCTTCAAGGATGCAGAGGTTGGCTTGAAAAAATTCAAGCACCCAAAGAATATGGTGTTCATTTGAAAGAAGTTACAGAAGATAATAGGAAATACAGGAAAAAGAGATTAGTTATTAGAAAAAAAAGGTACATTGATAAATTAATAGATAAATAGGTAAAAATATAAATAAACCAATATTGTAACTTATTAGAAAAAAAAGGTACATTGATAAATTAATAGATAAATAGGTAAAAATATAAATAAACCAATATTGTAACCTAAACCCAGATTTTTTGTAGTAGTGTTTTGCTTTTCATATGTTGACAGTGAAAGAAAGAAATTCTGAATAATTTGTTACTTCAAAATTAAGAAATCCAGGGAGAAATTTTTTTTCAACCTGAATAAGTGTGATCTCCAAGGTTGCTGCTCTTTTCTGCAGATGGAAACACAAAGGAGTGGCGAGAGGTGATAGATTTGAACGTTGTAGCACTGTGCCTTTGTACAAAGTTAGCAGTGAAATCCATGCAAGAAAGAGGTGTTGATGATGGCCATATCATCCATGTAAGCAGGTATGCTTTAGCAGAATCATTTTTTCTAAATAATATTGCTGTTTTATAGAAAATACAAATTGCTGCTATACTTAGTCTGTAATTTCACTAGTTATGGCAGTGAGGCACCACCATAACTCAGTGTACATTAGATGGTTTTTGTTGAATAGTAAGGACCAACTTGGTGTTGTTTATCATCCTTTCCCCATGCTAACTTGGGGTTTTCTTGATTCACTCCTGTTTTCACCACTGGACCTCAATATATTGTATGGTATTGGAAATTAAATGGTGTTCAACAAGGAAATAAATGCAAAGAAAAGGTTACTGAGTAAAGGGTTCCCAGAATAAAAAGAATGTGAAAGAAGAGAGGAATTACCAAATTGTGGGAGTTTGAGAAAGCATTTGGAATTTATTGTTGAGGACAAATGGAAGGCAATGAGGAAGTTGAAGACCAGAAAGGCACCAGGAGTTGAAGGAATTACAAATGAGATAAAGGCAGAGTGCAAAAGTGTTTGAGTGGCTGACCAGGGTGGGTAAGGTGTGTCTGGTAAAGGGAAAGGTTCAGAAGGAATGGGTAAGAGGAATGATTGTCCCTTTGTATAAGAGTAAAGGTGTGTGAGAGGCTGCAAAATTAAGTGCAAAGGCAGTAAAGGTTACTGTTTGACAGTGTTGAGATTTAAATAGTAAGGACAAGTGGTAAGGATGAGTATAAGGGGGGAATAAAGAGGCTTGAATAGAATCTTCTAGAGGCAGAAGGTCCAAGGGAAGCAAATGATTAGATGGTATGATACAATGAAGAAGGGCACACTTGATGAAGTTGCATTTGACAGAAGTATGACATAGTTGGGGGAGATACATCAAGGCAAATGACCCCATGGCTTAGGGATAGCAGTGGGTATGAAAAAGAAGGTGACAGAGAAGCTCAAGAATTATGAGTGCATAATGCTGCTAAGTGTAAGGCAACTGACCCCTTGGTTTAGGAATAGTGGAGGGTATAAAGAAGGAAAATGATATAGAAAACTAAGAATTATAAGTGCATAATGTAGCTTAGTGTACCAGGGAGGGTGTATTGCAAATTTGTGATTGAGGAAGTATGACAGATGATTGTTAGGGCAACAACTATGTGGGTTTATATTAAAATATTAGTCTAAACATATGATTCTGAGTTTTGTCTCTTTTATAATCTGTTTGATTTTAAATTTACCACCTGGCAACCGTGAACGCTCAAGTCGGCCGTTCGCATACCAGAGTAATGTATAAAAAAACCTGCCCCATAGGGCGAGACTGTAGACTCTAGTTAGCTGGACCATAAAACCCCATTCAGCGAAGACATGTGTTCTCATTGCAGTAATCCGACTCATGAAAGTAGAAAGAATGTAAAAGGAATGTAGAAGTCAAATTAACAAAGAATAACACATGACCACTTTAAAAGAGTAAGGACCCAGGATACTCCCAGAGTGCCAAAAATGAGCAAAGGGTGAAGTTAAGTATACCTTAGTTTTACCAGACCACAGTGTTGTAAAAATGAGGGGAAAAACTATGGAAGAAGCCAGCGACATCAAGACTATGCCCTACAACTACAAGTTTCGTGACACAGCAAGATACACAAAATGGAGGATGAGGACAGAGAAAGAAAAAGACATGAAATTCTGGATGAATCAAATTATTTCCATTGGGCGAAGAGAACTAGAGCTGAGCTCACCCAGAAAAGATGGTGAGAATGTGTAGATCCAGGATACAATGAAGATCAAGATAACTGGACACAACAACATCAAAGAAATAACACACTGAGTTATACAGTGTCACAGGTCCTCATTGGATGGGTGGGTACCGTTCTCAGCTAGCACTCTGCGGGCCTGCGTTCGATTCTCCGACCGGCTAAAGAAGAATTAGAGGAATTTATTTCTGGTGATAGAAATTCATTTCTCGATATAATGTGGTTCGGATCCCACAATAAGCTGTAGGTCCCATTGCTAGGTAACAAATTGGTTCTTAGCCATGTAAAATAAATCTAATCCTTCGGGCCAGCCCTAGATGAGCTGTTAATCAGCTCAGTGGTCTGGTTAAACTAAGGTATACTTAACTTATACAGTGTCATACAAAGAGTGGATAATTTGGATCTGGACGACATCATTGAATGTACCAAAGTAAAAGAAGCTTGGGAAATTTTGAGTCATATCCACACAAAAATGGATACATTCCAAATAGCTGATGTGCTAGAAGAACTGTGTAGGTGCAGAAAAACTGAAGAAATGTCTATGAGGGAATATATAGCCAATGTAATCAGATTAGCCAAAGATGTACATGTAGCCTTAGGAGAAGTGGCTCAATTTGGAGATTCAGTGGTTGCTGTGTTTGTACTAGAGGCCCTAAACATTCCCAAGTATCAAATTTTGTTGAAAAAATGTAAAGTCAGTACTGCTTTTCAAGGAGAGGGGAGATAAACTTGAGGCAAGAAAAGAAGAAGAAGCTTCAGAAGAGATTCAAAAAAGGAAGATGGAAATTCAAGCACAAATTACAGAAGAAAAGGTGGTGCAAGAGGCTCCAAGAAAGAAGAAGAAAAAGATTTGTCTACTATGCTTGTAGCCAGCCTGGACATACAGCAAGAAACTGTCCAGATATGAAGAAAGAGGAGATAAGAAGGAAAGAAGAGACAGGGAAGAAAGAAGATACAAGATGGAAGACAAAAAAAATAAAAGAAACAAAAAGAAAATATCAGGGAAGAAAGCACAATATGACACTAATGAAAACACAAAGTGAATCTAAAGAAGAGGAGCTAACAGCAAAGGTTGCCAAAACCAAAATAAGTACAAAGATAATTGTTGCTGTAATTGAAAATGAAAGTGAAAAGACAGAAAAAGTGAATGCAATTGTGAACATGTCATCAGTGAAATAAGAAAATTCCAAATTGATATGGAACTTGGATTCTGGTGCTAGTGATCACATGACACCTCATAAAGACATACGTGTTGATTTTGGCAGTAGCATCACAGGTAACGTAAAGTGGGGTGATAGAAAGAAGTCTTCAGTACTAGGAAGAGGAAAAGTGCTTATGAAAATGAAAGACCAGTGTAGTGGATAAGAGTTAACTTTAAAGAAGTATACAATGCTCCAAATCTACATCAAAACTTGATGTCTAAAAGAAGATTTAATGAAAAGGGTTACTTACAAAGGGGTTAAACAAGTGAAAGATCTGAAAGAAGTGTTTCTGAAAGGATACTGGAATGAAGCAGCAAAGATGTATCAATATGCAAAGCCAAGAAAATTTTGCAAGGAACTGAAACAAAATTAAAGAAGAATGAAGACATAGAAATTAGAGGGAACAGAGCAACAATAAATTTGTGTCACAGAAGATTTGGACATGTACTAGCATTATCCGAAGTTTCTGAAGCAAAGGGAAAACTTGAAGACTGCACCACATGCATGGGAGGTAAGTCCAAAAAGAAGCCAATGCCTGCGAGTGATTCAAGTAGTGGAGTGATAGAAATAGTACATAGTGATATTTATCAGATTCCCGAACCATCATCGAATGGAAGTGGAAGCCACTACTTTGCCATCTTTCTGGACAACCATTCAAGGCACAGTTCGGTAAAATTGCTACAATGAAGAAGAAAAGTGAAACAATGGAGAAATTCAAGGAGTACATGGCCAGGGCAGAGAGAAAACACAACAGACTTTTGCAGTGCCTCCACACTGATAATGGGAGTATGTCAGCAAGGAATTCTCGGCTTTTCTTGCAGAGAAGGGAACAGAGAGATGGCTGACAATCCTGTACACTCCTCAGCAAAATGGAAGAGCCAAATACCTAAACCAGAGCTTATTGGCCATAGCAAGATGCATGACGATCGAGTCTAGAGTACCTAAAAAATTCTGGACTGAAGCCAGTCTTCATGCAAATTACATCTAGAACAGAACAATGTCAGCGGCCATAAACAAGATTCCGTTTGTGCTGAGGAATGGGAGAAACTCGAATGTGGCAACCTGAAATTGATCAAACTGTTTGGCTGTGAAGCTTGGGCTAAGCTGATGGAGATTCCAAAGCTAGAAGTTCAAGTGGAAAGATGTGTATATACATGGGAGTGTGTCCAAACCAAAAGGGATACAAATTGTGGAACCTCAACAAACAAATCATGATCAATGCCATTAATGTTGACTTCAAAGAAGAGATTTACCCTTTCAAGATCAAAGAATCAGCTGTGAAAACCACAACCAAGAAGCAAACAGCAACTCTCTTCTTATCTGACTCGGATATTGACAACACCGATTGGGAGAACCTTTCTCTGATGATGAAACCAACAATAGAAACCTGGAGAACAATCAAGAAAATCAAGAAGAAATTCTGGAAGACCAAGAAAGTCAAGAAAATCAAGACCATCAAGAAAATCATCAAGAGAACCATGCTGAGGAACCCTATTTGAGGAGGTCTCAAAGGACGAAGAAACCAAAGCAGTGCCAATGTTGCAAGGTCAAGACAGATTTCCAGCATTTGCCAAAAGATCCATTGACAGTTGAGGAAGCATTCAATTATATCGACAAAAACATATGGGGAGCTGCCATGCTGCAAGAAATGGAAAGATTAGAAAACATAGTCACCTGGAAAATAGTGCCAAGACCAACAGGACATAAAGTGATTCATTGCAAGTGGGTGCTCAGAAGAAAATCCAACGAACTTGGTGAGGTAATGATACACAAAGCAAGACTAGTGGCTAGAGGGTTCTGCCTAACACCTGGTGTGGAATATCTGGAGACTTATGCCCCTGTAGTGAGAAAATCAAGCATTAGACTGCTGTTGGCCATAGCTGCTGAAATTCATGATCTGTTGAAATGCTTGATGTAAATTCAGCCTACCTCAACAGTGGACTCAAGGATATCATATTTATGGAACAACCAAAGGGGTGTGAAGTTGCAAACAGAAAACATTTTGTTTGTGAAATGGAGAAAAGTATCTACGGCTTGCCTCAAAGCGGTAGAAATTGGAATGAAGAACTGAATGAGACACTGACAAAAATGGGCATGATTAGATCTGAATTTGACCGATGCATCTACTACATGAAGCAAAAACAACCATCATTGGAGTTCATGTAGATGATTTCATCATTGTTGGAAATTCAGAAGATGTGACTCATTTTAAGAAAGAATTCAAGAATTATTATGCCATAAAAGATCTAGGAAAAGCATCAAATATTCTTTCCATTAAATACATCAGAGAAGATCCATCAACAATTCTGAATCAGCAGAGAGAGACTACATTCAAGAAGTGCTAGCAGATCAAAATCTTGCTGAATCAAAAGGGTTGTCAACTCCATTAGCCCTAAATTTTAGACAAGAAGTCCCAGAAGATAAAAAAATGTAGTGTAACAGAATACAGAGGAATCACTGGGAGCTTATTACACCCAGTAAATTGCACTAGGCTGACATTGCTTTTGCCACTTGAGCACTGTTCCAGAAATATCAAGGAACTCATAAACAAGATCTGAGGAATGCAAAACATCTGCTACCATATCTCAGGAAGACTCAAGATTTAGCCATTTGCTACCAGAAAACTCAAGAATGCCTAACAGCAGGTAGACCAATATCATGGAGAAGCAGGAAGCAGAGAGTAACTACTCTCTCAACAAATGAAGCAGTGTGTGTAGCACTTTGTGAAGCAGCAAGAGAAGTACAGGTAGTTTATTTCAGAAAACTGCTTTGGGAACTTGGATGCAAGAATTTTGTCAACAAACCAACAGAAATAAATATTGACAAGCAGGGTGCCGTAGCCTTAGCAAATGACACTCATTGCTCTGAGAGATCAAAGTACATTGATACCCAAAAGCACTTTGTGCTAGAGCTCATCAACCTGAGAGCAATCATCATCAAGTACATTCCATCAAAGAAAAATTTGGCTGATCTCCATACCAAGATCATCTGTGCAGAGAGGACCCAAGAGCTACTCACTAGGTTGGGACTATGTCTGCTGTAAAAGTGCCATTGCTTTAGATAATACCTTACTTGTCACTTATACCAAATAATGATTTTATTATTGTCAAGTTTGTAAGTTCATATTTGCCAATTATTTTGCAATGTTGGTGGTTTATTTTGGTCAAGTTTGGAAGTTTCTATTTGCCAATTATTTTGCAGTGTTAATTTGTAGTTTACTTATTCTACTACTAATATGCATTGTTTGCATATAATACCCATCATTATTTACTAGTTTCAAGTGCTAGCTGTAAACTGTAAATTCTTGACGTCTAATCAGATAATTTTTATTACAGCATTGTATTCTCTTTATGATCTTATTTTTTGTGTGCTTACATTTCATTTGATATAGTACCCAAATGTTTGTATGTACTATACTTGATTGGAATATTTTGTTTGTAATGTCAAAGCAAAATATTTTTCATATAATTTTTGAAATAACTTATTTGTTTACTCAAGTTATAACAAAACTGTTCATCAAGGAGAGGTGTTAAAATATTAAAATATTAATCTAAACATATGATTCTCCATTTTGTCTCCTTTATAATCTGATTTTAAATTTACTGCCTGGCCACCGCGAATGCCCAAGTCACTCGTTTGCATACCAGAGTACTGTATAAACAAACCCGCGGAGAGGTGTTAAAATATTAAAATATTAATCTACACACATGATTCTCTGTTTTGTCTCTTTTATAATCTGATTTTAAATTTACTGCCTGGCCACCGCGAATGCCCAAGTCACTCGTTTGCATACCAGAGTACTGTATAAACAAACCCGCCCCATAGGGCAAGACTGTAGACTCTAGTTAATTGGACAATAAAACCTATTCAACGAAGATGTGTGTTCTTATTACTCTGAGTCACGAAGGTAGAAAGAATGTACAAGGAATGTAGGAAAAGTCAAGTTAACAAAGAAAAACACATAACCACTTTAAAAGTGTAGGCAAGGAAGAGGGTACATAGATCAAGAGTTTAATATGAAGCAGATATGTGAGAAGTACGAAAGTAAAGGGAAAAAGCTGTATCTGCTAACATGGAACGTGGACCTAGAGAAAGATTAAGATAGAACTGACAGAGTAGCAATAAGTAGGGTGTTGAGGCATGGATGACGAGATGCTGAGAGTGATGATAGGTTTTTTTGATGGAAGTTAAATGTGTGTCAGAGTTTGTATGTTGGAGAGTGGCTTGGTGTAACAGATGTTTGAGTTAGAATGAGAAGGTGGGATACTGTATATGGGGGAATAGGAGAATGGTAGGAGCAAGAGGATAGTGATAGCAGGAAAATAGTGAATGACAAGGAAGGAGTTGTTAGATGGTAGTTATGATCGGATTGTTGGTGGCCTTAACCACCTTTGGTTGTTCAAATAATTTGTGTAGTGTTTTAGTTTTAAATTTCTTTATGTTAACACACAGCTTAGCTTCAGGAGCAAGAACGAATGGCTACCTCCAGTTAACTTGTTTGGTCTGGATTATGACCTTCCTCTTTTCCAGGGCAAACTCTGATTAGGGAAGGACAAGATCTCACTCAGGCCTCAATTCATCCAGTATGTTTGTGGGTGAATTTTCCATCAGACATCTGTAAAGCCCCTCAGTGTGAGTGAGGAGTCCTGGCTGGGCCTAATTACAATATCTCTGTCCATTGGGATCCCTTGGTCCTGTTCCCTGCAGTAGTGTTTGGTGGCTTGTGGTGTTGTTGCCCTGCTCCAATCCTTGGATGGTCTTGGTTCTTCATGCCCTTTCCTGTTTGGGTGGTTCAGACAAACTTGAAAGTTGTTGGTGTCTTGCGCTTGAATGGTTTACATCACTCCATTTTTTCTCTCTTGACTATATGTTCTTGCTGTTAACATTTCTGGTTTCCTCTCACTTTGAAGAGGCTTCTGAGGTAACCTTTTTCTTCACTTAAGATCTTGCATAGTCTGTGCATCTTCTCCAGCTCTAATTATCAAGCATAACCATAGGGAGGGTAGCTGTCTATGGTTGTGGCACTCACTGTTGCATGGATGGCAGGTCCTGTCTATCTCTGTTCTTTACACACAGTCTTGATGGGATTCATGGTTGGTACGATGAATGAGATTCTTTTCTGCCCTGGTTGTCAGTTCCCATATAACTAACCCTCTTTTCAGGCCTCTTCAAGAAGGAACAGTTCTTACAGCAACAGATTTTTTTTTTTTTTTTTTTTTTTCACTTTAATAACTTTCGTTCGTGTAGGCAGTTCCCGGTTAACGGCGGGGGTTCCATTCCCGGCTGAGTGCTGCTAACCAAAAATCGGCGATAATAGCACTAATAACCTGCTTAACGGCGCTGTTAACAGGATATCGGCGCAGCTAACCAGAGATCGGCACCGCTAAAAGGAGATCAGCGCCACTAACTGGAGATCGGTGCCAAAAATCCAGTTAATGGTGTTGCTACACAAGTGCCGTAAAACCAGATTGCTGTTAATCGATGTTGCTGGTAAGTGGGGATTTACTGTATCCACACTTCTTTCAGTAATTGAGATCTATATGACATAGAAGACCAGTCTATTAATTTGCTGTCCTCTGAGTTGATTCTTGGTATTCCTTGTGGTTTCACTTGTCACTCCTTGGGGTATTATCGGACACTATTTTCCTTATGGCTGTGTTATTGTTTGCAATAATTCCTTCTAACCTCTTTTTGGCTCCCTATTTACTCTGACAATCTCTCATCCTAACTGTTGGTATTCATGAGAACCTCAGTTGGTCCCAAAATTTGTACTACTTCAGGCCTTATTTACAGTAATCTGGTGAGTTAATACTTTAAAAATTAATTTCCTCCCATGGTGTAGGGGGCCATATTTTTCAGCTTCAATATTCTCCTGCATCTCAGGAGAATGTGTATTTTTCCTAGATATCTATATACATGAAGCCTGCTCTTATCCCAGTAAGTGGTTGCTCAAACTAAAACATCTTATACTTTTGATGGCGGATATATTCATTGTGCAGTCTGGCATTGTCCAGCAACTTACAGGTTTGCTCACAATGTATTTCCCCTCATCAAACAGAAATTTGGTTATACTCTTCTTGTTTTTGATGTATGTGAAAATTGCAGTTCCTCTACTGAAGATGAAGAGTACTTCCAACAAGGAGGAATACTATCTTCTAGGGATTTAGTTTAGAAAACCACTTGCAAGTCTCATTGTCTCAGCATGAACTCTTGGAAAACTGAAATTAGCAAGGTTTATCAAAGTCCTATCTGCACATGCGCATGTTGCTGGTTGCATGCATGATTCATCAGGCAGAGGAAGATGCTGACAGAGTATCAGTAACAACAGCAGTTGGTGAAGAGCGTTCAGGATTCTTATTGGGAATGGCACTCATCTTGTTCTATTGACTGTCCTTGCCAAACCTTAAACAGAAATTCAAATGCTGATTCATACAAGCAAAATTCATTCAGATAGAATATTCAGTAGAAAAAAAAAATTCTGAGTGCCATACACAATATGACTGCAAATTTTTGTTTCTGGATGCATCCCTGCCAAAGGGACAACATACAATAAAAATGGACTAATCAGCATGCGATTCAAGTAATTTTGATCAAGATGTTTTTTCAGTAAATGTGTTTATGATAGGAAGAGATATCTAATATCTTTCTCTGTAATTTAACTTTGATGTCTGGTTCTACAAATGAAAAAAAAAAATGTAATTATAATGATAGAGTTACTAATGTGAATAGTTAAACATTTGATTAAAACTGATCTTGATAAAGATGATTTTTTTTCTTTCAGTATGTAATTTTTAATAAAAAATTATGATCAGTTTAAGAAGTCATATTTTAAAATTAGTTTCATTAAGAACATTAACAAAAATGACATTGATAATACAGTACAGTAGTAGTAAACACTAAAAGGCTTTTCTTGTCAAAGAACATTTTGCAGTTGCTTTTCTCTTCATAAACAGGCAGAAAGTTGAACTAAGATACCTACATAAAAGCAGACAGCTGACTTCCACATTGACCAAGAAAGCTGGTATTGGTGTCATGTGAAAACTAAGAAAATGCTGCAGAATTAATGTGAGGCCAAATTTGATACCAACAATAGTTTTCCAAAAACAAGAAAAGAAATATACATGATGGGAAGGTTGTATTCTCTTATCAATAAAATATGCAAAAGCTTCACTGGGTTGAGCTTAATGATAAAAAGTTTTGATGAAAATGGATTCTGCAATATTTAAACCATAAGAAATTCTGTTGTATTTTCTAAACTGCTTCTTTGGTTTTTATTCAGCAATAATCGAGAAAAGGTTGGAAACCCAAAATGGCTGCCATATTCTGTCAATAACTTGAAAAAAATGCATTACATACAAGGATTTCTTGGGATCATAAGGATTACTTTTCCTAGGTAACCTCTGCACATCCCAAAGTACTGTATCATCTTGTCAATCTAATCTTGGTTTGTTAAAAAAGAAAAAAGTTATTTGTACAGGCAGTCTCCGGTTAATGGCAGGCTTGGTTAACGGCGATCCAGTTTTATGGTGCTTGTCTAGTGACGAAAATCGCCGATTTCCACTTATCGGTGCCGATAATTGGGCATTGGCGCCAATACATACCTAACAGAGGCACCGATAAGCCCTGAAAATTGCCGAAAAAGCGCTGAAAACCGCCAATTTCCGGTTATCATCACACACTCAGAATGGAACCCCCGCCGATAACCAGGGACTGCCTGTACTGTTCTAATGTCTAGGTCGCAAACAGATTGATCATCAGGGTTCCCAAACTGCCTTTCTGACACGTGATGGTGCAGGGACCACACCATCCTTACAACCTACCACTTGACTGAGTTCCCTACAATCTGACACCCTGGGATGTATCTGGCCAACAGCTTGATGGTGTGGCAAAACACCCACTTGTGCACCTGCCTTGCCAACCAGCAGGGGGGGGAAAGGGAGAACCTCCCCCTTGTTCATTATGCCACTATGGTTGTGTTGTTAACTCACTAACACTGCTGAATAATCGCTGGAATCACTGCACCCATTTTGAGAAATGGATGTGCAGAGGAGAATCATGCTGAGCTGACACGCCTGCAGTGAGCAAGCCGTGCAGGTGCGATTCCACCCTGCTTTCAGTGTGTTCTGGAACAGAAGCAATTCAGGAGGGGGTTAGTTCAGAGGAACTCCCTTAAGAAGGCTCCTGTTGTTCAATCATCAAGCTAGATTGTCCTTTACTTCCTGTCAGAGCTGGATGGGGGATGTCATGATTAAATGATCTGTGCTGTGTCAGGCACTATGATGCAAGTGCAGGTTGATCTGTCTGTGAGGAACAAGCTTCTCCAAAGATGACAGACAATCAAGGACAGTCTGCCAAAATGAAGTTGGTTGTTCTTGTTGAGACAGGAACTGTTCTGATACCTCCCTGAAAACTCTTACTGCTACCTTGTCGTTCAGCATTCCCAGGTACACGTACTTAGACAGCTGCTAGAGTTGAAACTCTGTATTCTCCCATTTATCCATCCCCAGACTGTGGCAATATGAGAGAAGACAATCCCAGTCTCAAAGTAACTGCACCTCACAAGACACTAGGATCAACCAGTCCTTTGGATACTGCAGGAGACTGATCCTGAGCAAGGGGCCCAAGCAGATACTAAAGTGAACACACACATAAACAGTCCAAAGCACAGGGCCATTAACTGGTGGACTGTCCTGTTGCAGAAAAAGTGGAGTTACATCTGAGAGTCCCGATGGATGGTAATCTAAAAATGAATATCTTTCATGTCTATCAAAAGCATGGAGTTGCCTGTTCTGATGATAGTCAACACAAAATGTGGGGTGTGGAGGCTGATGGAGGAACTTTTTCAATTGAGAGAGATTGATAACCAGTATCCAGCCCCCAGTCACCTTTTCCACTAGGAAAAATTGATGGTAGAAGCCCGGGAAGCAGTTGTCTACAACTTCCAGTGTATCTTTCTCCAGCATTGTATGCAAATCTGCAGAGTGCTAGATATCTGGACAATCCTTGAGAGTAAGTTGTAAACAAGATTGATCTAAGAGAAATTGTAGGGCATTGGTCCTTGAAAGTATCATGTAGTCATCCAAAAAGACACAGGTTACTTTTACTACCTAACTAGCAGCAGCAGCAGCAAAAAGGATGTTCAGTGGACAATCAACGTCATACTCCCTTCTTCCCTTTGCCCCACTTCCAGTTGAAACCTGGGAGGAAGACTGAACAGGGCAGGTAGACTCATGGCATTTTATAGAGGAAGAAGTCTGGGCACCTTATTTTTCTTAGGCAAAGGACATGCTTTTACATGACCCTGATGTCAGTGGTAGCCACCTTCACCTGACCTGTATGTTGATGACATAGTTGCTCCAGAAGGCTAGTCTGCAATCCCTTTGCAGACCCTGAGGGACTTTCAATGAAACTGCCTTGACCCTCTGCTCTCCATTTTTCCATTGCCACCTTGATCTTGCTCTTTGTAATGAGCATGGAGGTATCAAGAACTGACCCATTCTGAAAACCGAGTCTGCTCTTGGTTGAAACCCATCTGGACTGCAACGAGAGGGAGGTCAGTGTCCTTCCTCCCCACACCTAAAGCCTTCAAAAAGGAGGACAGACTGGAAAAGGCAAAGGTCCAGCCATGATGACACTCGTAAAGAAGCCATGTAGCAACTCCATGGCTGCTGCTTTGGCAGCCAAGGAGATCCCTCTTGTTTGAAACCATTCCACAGAAAGACTGTTTGTCAGTTATGGGCCCACTTATAAGGGTCAGGTCTCTGGGTCCACTATTTTCACTTCAGAAGCTGGTTTAGCAATTTGGACACTGAAAACAGGGATCACTCTGACCTGAAGATCAGTGACTATCCTCTCAAGTACACCATGAGCAAATGGAGACCAGGACAGCTGAAATGATAAGAGTCATCCCCAGGTTAAACCCAAAGATGTACTCTTTAGAGGGAACTGGCTGCCATGGAGAGCTCTTGTTTCATCCATGGCTATTCTGCTCACAAATGTGAATGATGACTGCAAGGCTGCAAGGAAGTTCCTCTAAAACTCAGGGGACCCTGAAGTCTTGTAGAATACATAGCAGATGAAATAGGTCCCTCTACTGAAATAGAGGGAAAAAGGTGAAGCAGCCTCATCTTATCCCTGCTCTGAGTGCCTAGAGTGAGCATCAGACACTTGAGTCACAATTCAAAGGCATCAAAGGTAACCAGACATAATCCTCATCTATCTTTTCAAGCCTGGAGCTGAATTCAGAACCAGCCAAGCTATCACTGCTAACCAATTTAGATGAGCCTGACCACATGCTGCCTGTCCTTTGTAGAATGATACAGATCAGTGCATGGTCTGTGGCAGATCCAGGCCAAGAATGGAGTAAGCAGGTACAAAGCACGAGTACAGCCAGCCAAGAATCAGAACAGGCAGATACAAAGCACATGCCCATAATGGTTTGGGGATGTGTCAGGAGCTTCACTTGGGACAGTGAACCACGTCCAAACAGCTGTAGGATGCACAGTCACAAGAAGAGTCAGGGTGGGTCCTCTTATCCTGAGAAGAATGTGTAAGTGACCAGGTACAAATGGAGCTGTGCAGCATTGGGATTGGTCACAAGCAAGCTTGTGAGCTGATCCACCAGTGCACCCATGAATGTCTCTGTGAATGGGTGCATGGATTGCCATCTCTCTTGACAGGAGAGCTATGTCCATGAAATGACTTCTTAGCCTTCTTCCTATGCTTCTGCCAGTCTGAAGGAAGAAGGTGAGGATGAGGAGAAAACAATGAGGAAAAGGAAGGCAAACTACAGCAGCTCTTTGATTCCTTGTGGCATAGTGCCTCTCCAGGCTCATCTAAGCCTACAAAAGATGTAGTCAAAGCAAGGATACCCAAAGGGGCAGCCAGATCACCCCCAGTAGGAACAGCAGTGTCAGCAATGGCTCCGTTAAGAAAGGAGTAGGTCAAAAATCGATGCCAAGAGCTCAAGGAAGGCATAGGGGAATGGATCCCCAAAATGCCAAGAGAAGGCCACAGTAACTACAGCAGCTCCCTTCCTCTCCTGGGGATGCCATGGAGTCATTACAGCAGAAGCAGGGGAGGCAGCAGCAGAAGAAAGGTGATGGTGGTTATAGGAACTAATATCACACTAAACAATTCCATGTTTTGAGCATCTTAAGTTATAAATTTAATTATGTATGCAGTTTAGCAGTTTGTCTATATTTCATATAATGTATCATGTAAAAGGCACAGTTTTAATACAATATTTGGTAGATATAAAATGTATATGAAGTATGCATCATGACTAACTTCATAGCATATGCATTGCTTAGTCCTCCTTTCAAATCAGAGTCAGTTCTGCCAATACTTGCAAATATCGTTTAAGTACCATAGTGTGCTGTACACTTTCTTGAATATTAAAACCATGTCATTGAGAAGTGGTTTGAAATGTGCACAATTTTTTTTCTCACTTGCTGTTAGGTGTTGAAGCAGTGCTGTGGGTCATCCATGTAATCTCTGCTGTACTAAACATCTTGCACCAGCATGTAGTTCTGCCAGTATATTAAACCATCAACAAATTGCTACCTAATTTGGTCATGTCAAGTATGAATCCCATCTCTCCTCTTGGTTATACAGTATTTTTTCTGTATGGAAAAACCCAGAAAAATTGTCCAGATCTTTACAAACTCTGGATCTTTCAAGTTTTACTGCACAGTATTTAAATTATTAAAAGTCTGATGCAGTTGCCAATTATTTCCACAATTGCAAAAATTTTTTACAGCATAGGTACACTAATGTAAAATAATACAAAAAGTTTATGGTACACCAGATTACATAAATGCTGCTACAAAACTGAGTACTTTAAAAAGAAGAGGCACAAAGGACAACAGTAATACCTTAATCAACAAACTACCATTACTAACTCTTGTACCTGAATCCCAGATTAAAAAGCAAATTGCCATTTACAGTGAAGATTAAGGGGAAAAATATATGGTGCAAAATTATACCATACTAATTGATTAGTATATAATCCTAAAACAGTAAACAAAAACTAAAGCTGACAGTGAGCTGAATGAAAGGTAATTTATAAGAAATATAGCAACTTACAGTTAACTTACCAATTACAGCTTACCAGCACCAAAGTGACCAAAATTTACAACATATGTGTACACAGAATGCAACATATCCAACCAAACGCTAAGTGAAGCATAGTGCCACTTGTTGCTCACTTCTTCAAACACATTCAAAAGTATTTACTGTACCTTTAAAATTCTTAGAAAAGTACTATCTACATCAGTGGGAAAATCAAACAATCCATATCGAATTTCCACCCTCAGAAATTGAGGGCAGAAATTTGCATGAGCAAAACCACATAAATCATAAAGAAAATTACTCAAAAGTGAAATGAGGTAATAGAACCTTCTAAAAGAACACAGATACATGAATAATGAGACTGGTAGCTAGTTGCTTGAGACTATGGGATCTCCCTTGCAGTATTACTTATAGCTACCATATTCTGTTTTTATAGAGGGACTGAATTGCCTGGGACATCCCATGACAATGTAGAGGACTAATTATAATTAACTGGTTTGTTTCTTCTTTTACTTAAGGGCAGCTATTACTGAGGATGGTATGTTGCTGTCTTGGATGGCAGAAATGGGTTCAAGAAAGACAAAGGCTTGTAATTGCATATGGAATTGCTTTTAACAGATGTAAATTCAAGTCTATCAATTCATTTAAGGACAGATTCCTTGTGTGCTCTTCCTTTTATGAGCCTTCTATATTGTTATAATGGCATACTTCTTTGCAGCATATGTGGACACTATGTGCTTCCAGTAAACTGCCTCCATTTTTACATAGCAACAAAATTTGCAGTTACAGCTCTCACAGAAGGACTGAGACAAGAGCTACGAGACCTCAACTCCAAGATCAGAGTTTCTGTAAGTATTATTTAAACATTGGTGGTAAAAATAGCTTTAGCTTCCAGAAACAGATAGGGATAACCTACTAGTAGGAATTTCATATTTTTAAATGTTATGTGTTCTATAATTTAACGTATTTAAAATGTTTACCTGATTCCATCTCACAGATACTGTAGTCTTTTGATGAATATGATTTTCTGATCTGGTGCTTACTACATTGGAAAACAGTACAGAAAATAGTAATATATAATGTAATTTCCACTAATGAATTAATTTCTTTATAGTAGGAGATAAAAAATACATATAAAATATTTGAGTAGTTGGTGAATTGTCTTACAGCCCTATGTAAGTGTTTTTCCCTTAGATGGAAGTATTTTTCAAGTATGTATAATTTATTTTCTGGGGTTCCGTTTCGACGGGGTCCCTTAATAATTCTTAGATGGAAAATCGTCGAAAATCGTCAAAAATCCTAAGAAAACCTTACTTTTAATGCTCTGGGTGCATTTTCATTATTGAGTTTTACATCAAAAACCTTCAAATTATGATTATTTACAAAAGTATTTTTACGGAAATAACTGATGAATATATTTGAAAAGCGTCGTAACCTTGAACGTCGTCGTCAGTAAAATTTACAAAAGGGCTTCTTTTGTAAAGACATTCACTTGTATTATAAAGAAAGTTGTTAGTCAGGAGAGATTATAATACTATACAAAGGATAGATTAGAATGATTGCCACCATAGATGTTTCTTGTAAGTAAAATAAGAATGAGAATTGAATGTAATTTTGTATAAAAATTGCTGTCTAAATTAGGAGGGCCTTGATCCTTTCATTCTACAAGACCTTTTGAAAAGACTGACAAAATTATAGTTACATAACTTTCTTAGTGTAGTCTTTTAAGACCAAATGAAAATCAAGTCATTGTTGAAAGTAATTTTTTTTTTCTATCAAGGCTATTAGCCCTGGATTGGTGGAGACTGAATTTGTCACAAGACAAAGAGGTGAAGAAGAAGGAAGGAAAGCATATGCTGCAGAACCATGTCTTCAGTCTGAAGACGTAGCAGCATCTGTGTGTCACATAATATCAGCTCCACCTCATGTGCAGGTATGGTTTACAATACGTAATGTAAGCTATCAACACCATTTTAAGAAAATTACTGTACTGTACTGCCTAAAAGAAGTGCTAGTAGATTACTTCAATGCTGCATATCAAAATGATATTTCCTAAAATTCTGCCAAAAAACTTATTGTTTCAAGTTCAGTTTAGTAAAACATGTATCAGACATCTTGATGTACTGTGAGGTTATGGTAAGTCACGTGTGAAATACATTAGGAAAGCTCACACACCTCTCCACAATTGCAGGATGAGAAAATAAACTTTATAAAAATTAAAGATTGAAATCTTCATGCCAAAACTGATATTTATAGAAATAAAACAAAATCAAAATGGATGTATTACTGTGTAGTACAAACCAATGGATGGCTAGAATCGATTACTGTATGTTGGTGCTCGAAGAGTTGAACAACAAAAAATACATAAAGATGACAATCATACTCCCGTAAGGTGTAAGGGATAATCTGCATAAATAGCCCTCACTCTTTCACCCATTCTGTGAGCCTTAGAACTCCGCCCTTATCCTTTCATTTGAGGAAAGGAGTTAGAAAACCTCCCCAAATATCTCTATAGTTGTCACAGGAAATGATACACTTGTCTAACTACAGTCAGATCCACTTCTGGTAGAGCTTGTGTCCAGGAATTCTAGAACAATTCTTTGAAGATAGGAGAGCATCCAAGAGTGGTTCAAACCACGAAACAATGTGACTAGTAACCCTTTTAGAGACATGCTTTCCATTAATGTAAGAGTCTAGTACTGTATATCGAATTTTGGTCATAAGCGAGCTCAGCTAAGTTTCTTGCCCTTGACAAAGACATAAGATCAGAGATGGCGATGGGAGTGACAGAAGAGGTATGGCTACCCAGGGGCTTTTGCAGCTGGTTGCTTGTCATTTCCAAGGCCTTAGGAGGATTGAGACCCAGCATTGACTTGGCTTTTGGAATTGCTACTTGTTGCTAACCCTGTTCTGGATGGAGACAGTACCATCAGTCCGTTGTTCCGTTTGGAAAGGCAACCTTTTTGGTCCCTGGACTTGAAACATGTATACTTTCAGGTCCAAATTCACTAGTCTTTGGAAATACAGTACTCCTCTGGTTTGTCTAGCAGGAATGGATTCCTTAGTTAAAGGTTCTAAATTTTGATCTGGCCATAGCTCCACAGGTCTTCACTTTTTTCTCCTCTCAACAGGAGAGATACCATGCTTAGAGGTACATTTATAATTAGCTGATCATGACATTCTCTTCTGCAGAACTTAAGAAAAACCTTAGATACCTCATCAGCCTGTGCCAGTGCTTGGGCCTAAGTGTTACCTGATACAAGTCAGATGTGACACTAGCAAAAGAGAAAATTTATCGGGGAATGGAGCTGGATAAATTGACTTTTCTGGTATGACCAATGGTTTAGAGAATATGATGCACCGTGTTTTCTTAAAGTTTTTGAAACTTTCGATTCCAGATGAGTTATATAGAGATCACTAGGCCACCTGAACTCACTGGAAAACTACGGTAGTTCCTTCCAACTGGTTCAGACTAGGATCACTTTAGCTGAAACTGAATTACAATGGTGTTCCACAGATTAGCTGGATGAGTTTCCTTTCATACCTCTTATAAGGGTCTCAACTGACCAAGTTTGGTGGCTACACAAGCAAAATCTATGATTGGGATTCCACTTTTGCCTTTTGCCACAGACTTATTGCTATGGACACTTAAGGGAAAGTTGGGACTCCTATCTACAGGATTTGTTAATCATGGTTGCAAGAGGGAGAAGGTCAGCTGATCAATTCTGGAACTGAGGACGGTACGTACAATGAGCCCTGAAGAAGCCCAAGAGGCAATTCCACCATGATGGCCTATCTCAGGAACAAAATCTCCAGCAGAGCACCAATTGATTGTAATCTGTTGTATAAAGGTTTTAAATCACAGTACCAATATAATCCCCAGATGAATCCTAAGGAAATGCAGTGTGGTAGGCGATAACTCAAGCAAATGGGACCAGTTACTTTGCCTGAGTGGTTCCTGCGTTCCTAGATCTACGGCATTCCAGATCTGGAAGCAGTGGGGAATGCCCTTTTTAGGACTATTTACGAACAGCTTTTATCACAAACTTCCATACTACTTAGCCTGCTGGACAAGGTGGCACAAGTAAGTGATGCCGATTTCCTGGGAAGGTCTTTAGATATACAGTAAGCATTCCCAACCTTCTATCAAGCCAATTTTGACAAACTGCAGATGTCAGACAATGTTCACTGAAGCCTAATAGCTTATCTCCCCACTTTGGCCTTTTCAGTCTTCATGCATGGAGACTCTCTAGCAGTGCCTTATCAGGAGAGGCTTTTTGTGTCAGCTGCTATCAAGGGTTACTGCTCTGCCCTCTCAGGGGTATTCAAGAGCAAGGCATGGACCTAGGCTCTTCTAGTGAGTTTAATCATATGTCCAGTCTTCTAAAGGGAAAACATATCCAGGACTCGACAGTCTCCATCCTGGGATCTGTTGCTGATGTTAAAACACCTATCCAGTTCAGAGTAAGAATCTTGGATGCCACCCCTCTAAGGGATCTTGTCCTGAAGACTGTAATCTTAATAACCTTAACCTCAGCTGGGTGAGTTAGCGAGCTACAGGTGCTATTAGGAAGGTTTTTCACACAAAGAATTTTATAAGTATTGGCTTCTCTTATGTGACTGGTTTTGTAGTGAAGATGCAGACAACTTCCTTTCAGACTCATCATGCACCCTTGTTTTTAATTTATCCTTCCCTTGTCAGAGTGGGGGGATATGTTTTTTTTTTTTTTTGCTAAAGAGCTGTCAGGATTTATCCTCAAACGATCAAAACTTTTTGAAAGGTGCTTGCCAACTGTTTTTATCCACCAACATGAGTTCAGTGGAACTGTCTGAAAACTCTTATTTTGTTCTGTAACGTCAATTCACCTTGAAAGCTTATGAAGCTCTTTAATTTTTAACATCCAGCTGATAGGGCAGTGAGTCATGAAGTTCAGTCTATATTAAGTCTCTGGCCTTTTCAAGAAATAAGGAAATCTATTCTACAAAAGTTATCTTCATGGAGGTCTATGAATACCTTTTTATGTTTTTGTCTTCAGGATCTGGCTTATAAATCCTTTTACTTGCTCCTTTTCAAAAGGATAGGATACTTCTGACTGCAACTCCTTTTCCTCCTAATCTTGGTCACTCACTTGCATAAAGATCAGCTTGGATACTCGCTTCCACACGATCTATTAGTTCCTATAACTCTTTTCTGACTCCAAGCCCTTGAGAGTTGGTGTTTTAATAGGAACAGGTCTCTACCCACTGAAATAGCCAATCAGGCATTCATAAAGTGGTGGGTTTTAAGTGCAAAAACCATTACACTGTAAAAGTTTTTAAAAATGGAATTGAAGTTTTTGGTACAAACTTATCACTTTGCAAGGTAATTTAACCTTCCCCCACGATGCAGAGCTAGCAGAGTGGTCAGACAGCACTAGAAATGACCATTGACTGCTATTGGAGGGACTTGGGTACCCAGATGTACAGGCAGTAAGCTGGATTCATCTTCATTTGAGCTTGTCTGCAAAGGGAGTTCATGGACTTACGGACAGTTTGAAAGTCTTTAGTTTGTGCCAAAAATTGTACCAATTTGTTAAAAAAAAAAAGATTGTAGTTCTATAGTATAAACTACTCATAAGCACACAAAATCATCTCAACAAAAATCTAATGTCGCAACATTCTTGATTTTTAATTGAGTCATGATAATTTTTTTTATTTTTTTGGCAAAGGGATGTCTCTTGATAGAATGACAGCTACTGAAAAATGGATGGAAAATATGCTGCATTTTTCATAAGGATTCAGAGATGGAGTTTTAACTGAGTGACACTTATTTACTGTGGTCTTCTGTGAGCAATATTGATTATTACTGTATCCAAACCACAACCTCATTTTTGTTTTAACTGTAAAACTAACTTGTGATAATTCATTTGTAATAATTTGTAATATTTCTTTTATAATAAGAATTGTAATATGTCTTGTATAATAAGACTTGTAATATTTCTTGTATAATAAGTCTGTTTACTCTTTTTTTCCAGGTTCATGACCTTATTGTCAGACCCACATGCTCCTAAGCTACCAGAATGTTCTGTAATCTGATTAATAGAAATTTATGCTGCAAATCTAACACAGATGGATGCATGTCTTTTTTTATTAACAGATTATTTGCTTCAGTTTCAAGCCAGAGTTATAGTTTTCACTTAATATACATAATATCTTTGAAACAGTTTTCATATTAGACACATGTTATATCTTTGCTATTAATAACTATTTGGTATTTTTTGAGTTATTTTGTCTGAAAGGGAGATAAGAATTTGAAAGAAAGCTTTATTTAGTGTAGTTGGTGCTTCTTTTGTGCTCTACTTAAGGGGAGCGCACTCTTCGATTTTTGATGAATATTTTTGAAATTTAAAAAAAATGGTTAAATGGCCGTAAGACATGAGCAACACCTTCGTTATCACGTGACCAAAGCATTTTTTCAAAATATTAAAATTGATGGGGTTTTGGGCCTCCGCCCCCCACACGGTGAGGTAGGGTTGACGTTTGGCTCCTAATGACCATTGTCATTTTTTCCTTTATTCGCCTAATTTATTAATTATTTTGATTTTTATATCACCTTATCTCCTACGTCTGGGAGCGTCTGGCAACAACAATGGCTTGTTCCTTGGTGAATGCGTGGTAGGAGACAGGGTTGCCCCCAAACGTTGAAAGCGGGTGGTGGGCAACTTTTTACTCTGAGCAATTTTTTCGCTATTTGCGGTGTTTTTTTTTTTTTTTTTTTTTTTACATCCAGCAACTCTTAAATACAATCTATATACTTTCACCTTCAAAAATATGCTCACAGTTGATGAAATGAATAAAGGATGATGAAAAGGGAGTATATGATGACAAGTTCATTATATCAAATCTCAGTTAGATAAAATAGTGTCGGGTATTAGGTGCAAGGTAGGAAATTGCAGGGGTAAAGTTCAGGTCGAAGTCTCTGCCAATAGATGGGATACTGATATTTTAATGAAATGCCAATCGTGTAGGTTTACAGTTAATGCCCCAGGAAAGCGAATTAGCAGTGGAAAATCTCAGCACCATCAATTGAGTGAGATAAATATTGAGGAAATTGAACACAACTTTGGCTATGAGAAATTCAACTTACTAACACATCTGTTTGGCACAAGTGAAAGTATATTAGTTGTTCATTCGAGAGACAAAAAGGCTTGAAAATCAAACTCCAAAGACCAAAAAGACCAAACAAGTGAAAAAAACAACTGAAAATGAGTCAAGAATATCAGCCTGGTAGCTACTAAACTTTTAGTTTCATAGTTTCAAACTAGGTAACAATGAGTTAGGTGGTACTTGATGATACCCTCGCCTCGAGCGAATAATACATTTTTTATAAAGGGGGGAGGGTGACCTGGAGCCAGAAATCAACCAAAATAATGCTCTAAGATAAGTTTTTTCCACGAGTGCAAAAAAAAAAAAAAAAAACTTGTTGACCTTTACGGTCGTTTTTCTCAGTTTTCACTTTTTTGCACTTCAAACGCGAACTACTTTTTTATTTTTAGGTCAATTTTAAAGTTAAATATACCATTGGAAAGAGAAAAGAAAGCCAAATATTTGTTTTGGGACTAGGTTTTTTCTTAGGTTGATGAGGAACCCGTGATAATCAAATCATACCAATTTTGGGGGGAAAATCCCCCCTCGCCCCCACCAAAAAAAGGAAAAGTAGAAAAACTCTTCCCATTATTTTTTTCATACTATGATATACTTTCTGTGTATGAAGCTGCATTGCAATAGCTCTAAAAATGAAGGGGGTGAATCATTTTTAATTTTTTTGTTTTATTTTTTTAATAAAATCCAAAATAATCATCCAATCACTCTCAAATTTTTTCTGGAACATCACCTTATATATAATTTATGTGTAACATATAAAAATTTCATAAAAATTGGGGCATTATTTCTGGGTAAGCGTGCGCTTCCCTTAACTGTATCCCATGTATTTTGATGAAATATCCATTCCTGTATTCTGTATTCAGCACTGTTACAGTACATTATATTAATAAATATTTTCATCAAACTGTTGTTTTATTAAACAGCTTTTCATACTTCTTTGATTTTAAATTAAGCAGAAGTTAATGAAAAATGTTTTAATGTTTCTTGCCAAATGTCTTGTGTATACAGTATAACCTTTAGTCCGAGTTCTTGAATGTAATGAGGGTGATAAGTTCTTAAGCTCTCATAAAAAAACCAGAGGGAATTAAAAGTTTAGTTACCACAGCAATTCCATCTGCTATATGGTTCCAATGGTGTTCATATCAACAAGAGACAACCTTACCCAAAAGCATACTCAGCAGTGTAGGTCTTCAGTTATGGCCCATCTTCCTGAATTTCTGTTTTTTCATACTGGCCTTTGCCCTGCTACTTCACAGCTACTGCTTTCCTGACTAACTTCCCTCCCCTTCTTGTCACAGGCCCAAACAATTACACAATATGGTCCCCCTCCCCGTCTCTTCTGCATTTACTAATTACTGTATACATTTTATGATCTCAAATCCTATATACCATTTATTTTTACAAACCTGAGCAACTCTTGTGACACCATCTGTTGCTAAATCTAAGTAGTGAGTGGTAATAATGAAAGTAGTACTAGTAATGGTAATTGTTATATACATAGGCTACACTATCAACAGCACTACCATCACTACTAGTGAAACAATTAATACCATTAAAACTGCCATCACTACTATTACCAAAATTTGCAATACAATTGAAAAATATATAACCGCTGCTGTCATTAGCACTATTATGACTGCTAGTATCACTAACGCTACTATCACTGTAACTGTCATTAGTATTATCATCACTACTGCTATCACCAGTACAGTATCACTTGCACCATTACTGGTACTACTAAATACTACTGTCATTAATACTCTGCTCCATATACATCATATCATATACATGATAAACCTGTGGACGTAGCTGTTGTGCATGTCAAAAGAAGAGTTGGGCAAAATAACCCGAGAATGTCCTGTGACGATTCACGGCAAAATTAATTGCTAATATTTAAAATAAACACTTTTTGTTCTAATCCTTACCAATATCTTAAAAGCTAATGATATTACTAATGACCATTCAGCAGACTATGGCATCTCGTCCCCGGGAGAAGTTTCAGGAGCGTTGTTTAGTATATTTTGCTTTCCTACTGTCTATTGAAGGGTCACAGGTAACCTAAACCTAATTAACCAAAAATAGTTAAACATATATCTCACAGTTATTGCTTGAACAGCAGAGAAAGCCTGTAAATAACAAGCGCATTCCTGGAGGAGGACGACGGAGGCGGACCCCAAAGCCTCCCACAGGATGTGGCACCCCCTCGGACAGCCCCGGGCGCAGGAAGGAGGCGTGGGCGTCCCCGGAAAACCCAGAAACCAGACAGGAAGGCACCCCAACAAACCGCTCCAGAGGACGCCGAGGAAGGCGACCACCCTCTCCAGCTGACATCGAGAAAGCGAGGGTCCCTTCGTCGCACCAGCAGATACCTGTTTTGATCAGACGTTGCCTCCGTCTGGGGGGGGGAGTATTGTAAAGTCCCCGCTCAACGCGTTCTCTATAGTGAACATCCCGTTTTCTGCGGTGCCTTCTCATCGACCTAGGGTCGACCAGAAATCTTTGTACCCGCGATCTCTGCAAAGTACGCAGACGTCCGCACCCCGCTTTATAAGCGGCTCGCTTCATCAATAAACTACTAGCTACCTGTGTCTACTACTCAATTCTTCTTTTTTCCATCTGTTGGCCTCTCCAACTAGCCAACACTCACTGCTATCGTACTTTTATCCTCATCTGATGGGTACCTTAGGGTTCAAAGAGGTTGCAATCTTGCCTGTTAAATCTTTTCATTTCAAAATTCACCCCCACCAAAATCACTTTCATGTATCATAATAAAGTTTTCATTAACCTACCCATCTCACAGACTCATCATCAACATAGAGTTACGGGCTGCTCTAGGAGCAAGAGCCCGTGCTGGCACAAGGCCAGCTAAATCTAAAACAACAACATCAATAAACTACACTAACTTCTTGACTGTACAGAGACAGAACAGTTAAGAACAAGATATGAAGGAAATGAAAGAACAGCTACCCAAATAACAAAGCACATACTGGCAAACATTCACAAACTTGCACGCTTCCTATGCTCATACCCACCATCGCGGTAACTAAAGAATCCTTACCTTTACCTACCCGCTCTCCTTCCCAACCAATCACCTTAAAACAGACACAACAGACACGACCCCTACTTTAAATCAGACAACAAATAAAAAACCATCGCATCTCTAACCGCTACAACAAAGGCTGACCCTTTAGAAATCACTCTCTCCCTTATCAAAATCACATTTTATCCACCGCAATCAACACCCAACACATGCAAAACACACACACACACACAAGGAATAGGACCGGACAAGGAATACGGCTTTGGACCATCATGAGCTAGCATACTAGCTACCTGTGCCTGCTACTCAAATTCTTCTTTTCTCCCATCTGTTGGCCTCTCCCACTAGCCAACACACATCTGATGGGTACCTTAAGGTTCAAAGAGGTTGCAACCTTGCCTGTTAAATCTTTGCACTTCAAAATCACCCCACCAAAATCACCTTCATGCATCATAATAAGGTTTTCATGTAACCTAACCATCTAACAGACTCATCAACACAAAGCTACGGGCTGCTCTAGGAGCAAGAGTTCGTGCTGGCACAAGGCCAGCTAAATCTGAAACAACAGCAACAATTATGGGCTGCTCTAGGAGCAAGAGCTCGTGCTGGCACAAGGCCAGCTAAATCTGAAACAACATGCACATCATCAGTAAGGAACCAACAAATAAACTATACGACACCCAGCTAGTAGCCTATGTCACTCAGCACCTTCCTTACACTAAGTACACGTAGAACAAATTTCTTTAAATAAAATTTCGTACCATATTGTATGTTTATATACCAATATAAACTGCGCAAGAAAAATTATTTACATTTTCTTGCATCTATAATTTTAAAATAGTCTTGCATTAAATTACAAGATAATTTATTCTGCTGTGAAATGATTCCCAAGAACATGTGCGAATGTAAAATTCTTCCGACGATGATGAAACAAGTCATAATTTTACCTTTACTTTGTAATTATTTCCTATGAATATGATAAAATTACTGAACCACAAGGAAACCAACACAATTAATGATGCTCATTCGCACTAAGTTACTAAGATCAGTCTACAAGAAATAAATAAAAAATACTTAAAACCTTGTATTTTTCATCACTCCGAATGTACAGTACATACCATTTAGTATTCAATACTGACCCTTGTTTACCTTAGGAAGAAAACGGCGGAATTTTTGAAACGTGCCAAGCTTTGTTTTTGTTGTTGGGCAAGAGTCAAGGTCACACCGGCAGTTTGTTGTTCAGCCGGAGCTGAGAGAATTGAGACAAGAAACGTTAATTGTGGTAGACTTACTTATTAAGGTTTGTTGTCGTAGGCCTATATAATTACTGATAATCTATAAAGCTGTACCGATACCAACGGACGTTCTATCAAGCAATGACTAAGCTATTATTTTAAAACAAGACACATAGGTCTAACACTGGCTGAAGCCATATCGAAAGCAATTTGCTAGGTAGGAAGGGTATCTTGAATGAATGAGTTTTGGAAGCTAATGTTCGGCTTAACATAGCTTACTACATCAGGCGTTGCCTAACATAGCTTATGACATCCGACATTGCGTAACATTGCTTCTTATATCAGACATTGCCTAACATAGTAATTAGATCAAACGTTGCCTAACATAGCTTACAATATACCAATATAAACTGCATAAGAAAAATTATTTACATTTTCATGCATCTATAATTTTAAAATAGAATCAATATCAGTCTTGCATTAAATTACAAGATGATTTATTCTGCTGTGGAATATACTATATGCAGGATTTCCATACTTGGGTCAGGTTAGGTTGACAGAGTTCAAGGAGGCAAAACCCTTTGTTTAGGTTAACTCTCTGCACCTTAGTTTAGGTTATCTAAGGATATAGTTTAGGTTATCTATGGGAAGGTTGGGTTGGGATGTGTCCTTTTAAAAATATGGGTTTTTGGTGTGCTTTATAGATATTAAAATTTTTTTTTTGTCCAAGGCTTACTTTGCAATACAACTCCAATACTTGTGGTTTGCAGATGAATTATAAGATCAGATTCATTTCGAAAACCAACAAAATAAAAAAAAAATTTTGGCAAAAGCACCCACTTCCTTTTTTAATATGTGCCATATAAAACATCTAAAAAGATGTAAAACATCTAAAATGATAAGACTTGTTTAAAGTCTTCCTGCCTACAGACCTATATCTTAAATGATATTGTGGCCTATTACACTAAAGGGACTGAGGAGTCATTTGGTCAGTGACATAATTACTATTTCCCTGGTACTACATTTGTGTGGAAGCTTCTCCAAAAAGTGAAAGGGATGACACTTTCAGCAAAGTATAACATAAAGTAATGAGCTCACTGTTATAAATTTTATTTTTTTTGTTAAACATATTGTAATCATAAACCAAGCAGAATTTAATTAAAATTCACCTTGCCAAAGACTATCATTTTGTTTGCTGAAATCAAATTACCTGTATAAGAATTGAAATGTACAAGGTTATATAAAACAAAACTCTTATCTTAGATAAGTTCTACTATTATAGATTACAACTACCCAAATCAATGACACTACCAAGGGGGAAGGTTTCTTTCAGTTGTGCTTTGTCATTTGGTTTGTAAGTAAGAATATGTAATAACAAAATTTTTGCTTGTTAGTTTATTGTTAAAAAGAAAGGTTTTTGACATTTACGTGTACAAAAACATTAGGTTCCTAGCTGTCCCTAAATTTTATCAATTTCATCTAACACCAGGTTTCATCTTTTAAAGGATTAGATACCAATGAGTTCTCTGTACTGTCTTGTGTATTTTGCAGTTAGTCAGAATTCCCATATAGTTCAGATCTTTACCTGTGAGCTCATGATTTTATGGACCCCTACTACTAGTCTTCTTCCCTATAATTTCCAATGTACCGCTTTTAAAACTAGTTACTATTGCTTTTTTATCAGTCCATACCATTTCAGGCTTTAAGATTTCAGTTCATTTTTCAGAAAGGACACCACATCTTGCAGCAACTTTATGATTTGTACAGTAATATGATCTTCCTGAACTTCTCAGCCATGAATCATAGCATTTTGTAGTCAAGTACTGTATTTTCAATCTTACTCCATTTTTCTGCTCTGTAGAGTAGCTACCTTCTTTTAACGCATAGTTAAGTTCTGCTCAGTTATGAACTTTGTTCAACCTCAGTCTCTAAAACTGTTAAGAGTGCCAGATCATTTGCATCTTTCAATTCCTATGGGCCTCTTTCTGCATACCTCTGTAGCTTATTCAGTTATTGTGCTAAGCAATACAGGACTCAGTGCTAATCACTGATAGAAACCTACATTAAAGTTCTTCAGGTATACCTGCCACTGTCTTGAATCTAGATTTGGTGTTAAGGTATGAAACAGTAATATCACTAGCTTATGTCTGTCTTATGTTAATTTCTTTTTGAACCTTTTAAATACAGTATTGTAATTTGACTGCATATAAAATTTTCCAGTTTTTTGCATGGGTTAGTAGTTATTTATTAATATCAGTCTAGGTTATTAATTTCGTCAAATAATATTGGAAGTGTACAATGCTGTACTCTACAGAATATATCTGGATAAAGTTATTTTACAGTCACCAAACAGTGATGATTACTATGCACTCTTAATTTCTGATAAGAGATAAGTGTCCATCCCATTTTAGTAAGCATCAAGTCCATATTTATCTTGAGAGTCTATTGAAGTTATCAGTACTAGTCACGGTACAGTCCTTGATATTATTTACTTTGTGCTAGGGTATAAAAATACCATTTAGTATCTTTCATCTCTTAATTGTGACAGGAGAAGAGATTGGTAGGCACACGAGTTGTTGTGCGATAATTCATGTATGTAATTGCTGTGGTTGTGTAATTAAATAATTAACTTTTCAATTTAGATAACAGTAGTTTTGTTATTAAATTACGTTTATCAATTTAGATAACATTGGTTGTACAGTAGAATTAAGTTACATTTAATTTTAAACAGGAACCAGTAGATAATAATAGCCTTCTTTTCCTCACAGTTAGCAGTGCTCTGGGAAAATCCAATGAACTCAGAATTTCCTTAGTTTTTATTTGTGTTTTACTTTCATCAGCATCAGTGATGATTATGCTTTCAGGATTTGGTAATTTTAATATTAAATCAAATCAGAATCTAATTCAAGTTGAAAATTGCACGGAGAAAGTTGTCTAATTCCATAAACATGAGTTTTATTTAAATCACATCATTACTGTTAAGTGTTTTATAATAAGGATGCATAGAGAACCTTTATATAAGGCTGTTGACTAGGTTTCTCTTATGAGTTTGAATGTAACAATGGGATTTTGAAGTTTTCAGAGCAATGGCAGTTTAAACATTTGGCTTTTATTTATGAGATTCATATCTGTGTAGTAAATTATGTAACTGTTTCAGGAGTGCACAGCATGAGAGCTCGGCTAGTTTCCTCAGGATAAATGTAAGCCTTATAAGATTTTTCTATATTTTTTCAGAGTGTTTGCCATTTTTTCTAATCAAACTTTTCAAAAATCATGGATCGATGGGTTGGAAGAGTAGCATTGGTAACTGGAGCAAGTTGTGGTATTGGAGCTGCCATTTGTAGAGAGCTGGTGAAAGCTGGTATGATTGTAGTAGGAGCAGCACGAAATGTGGAAAGAGTTGAGGTCAGTTCATAATGGCATTTTTCATTTCACCCTGACTTATACTGTATTACCATTTACATTCGTGTGTTTCCTTCTAAAAATCTGGACATCCATTGGTAAATATTAAAATGCAATGCTCTCATATGAAAATGTTTATGCATATACAGTACTTCCCCAGGTCTTGAATTACAGTTTGACAGATAAAAGATGTTCACATGCTGTTTGTATGTAAAGCCAGTTTGTTAATTTGTCTTGGATAAGAAAGTTTTGTGCATCTGCATTTCCCACCTCTACCCTGTTTCTAAGGAGGGAAGGAGTGGGATTCCCTTTTTGTTCTGGGTGGGCATATGCTTACAGATAAGGAAGGCCCCCATGAATGAGAGGTGGCATTCATTTGAAGTTTGATGCAAATGTTTAGTATTATTAATGATTTCCTCCCTACTTGGTTGTTTTCTTCTGTGTTGTTGTGTAAGCAGTTAAAAGTGGTACCTTCCTGGAGGTGGCATGAGAGGCACTTATTTTTGTATTGGTTTTTCCCCAAGTAACTGTGCGGGTAACATTCCTTGACAGGGCATGAAATATATACCACATGGTGTTTTTTAAGATACCCTTGATTTAGTCTTGGGTGGTTTTTATTTATCCTGTTACAAATTGTACTATTATTATAGTATTTAATCATTATTTTAGTGTTTCATTTGTAGCTCAGTATTTTAGTGTTTCATTTGTACTTACATTGCTTAAAATGCTAATTAATAGCAATGTTATTCAAGCTATTAACTAAAATTTTAGTGGTTCTGTCCAGTTCTTGGCAGTTCTCATGCCAGACTGTGAAGTGGGAGGAGGCCTTTCATGCATGTCTGCTAATAACACTGTTCAAATGTCTTCTGGGGTTGTAACTTTTTCCATTTAAACATAATCCAACATTTGTGGGTTTGCTTTAAACAAAGGCTGGTGATATACCTCTCCTCATTTTTGCTTCAATACCACATCGGGATCAGAAATTTCCCCTAGACACATTGAGGAATGGAAATTTGGCCTGGATATTATTTTCATGCATATTAAGATTAAAATTATCTTAAAAACTACATTTTATGGGTACAAGTTCTTTGGTTTGGAAAGAGACAAAAGTGTCATCTGTATAACAGAAGTAAAGGCACACATGAGGGATAATAGTGAAAAATGTCTCTTCTGTTATGCCTATGTAAAAGTTAGCAAGTGCCTCCCCTCCCCTAAAGGGGAGTCCTTGGCTAAACTTTCAACTTTCACAAATATGTATTATGGTCAGTGAAGAGGGCCCTCATGGTTTAGATTTCCAACAGAGCCCTGAAGGCCAATTCTATGATGTCAAAGTCTGGGGTGGAACCATTATGATAAACTGTCTCAAATTATGTGTATGAGACCCCCACAGGCACATTACATAGTGAAAAGGTTTCCCACATCTAGTGAGACATAGTTCCCTCAGTTGGGGGAAATTCCTAATAGGCTGGAAGAAGTCAGCTGATGGTTTCATGCTCCTAATGTTGTTATCAAGGAAACAAGGGGTCAATAATGCACTGAGACATTTTGCTATTTGCTATTTCTGTGCCAGTGGATGGTATAGCCATTGACTACTGTTTAAGAGTGTTCTTTACTATTGTAATACAGTATAATGGGTTTGTCTAAAGTAAAATTTTATTTATTTTTTCTTTTTTTACAAACCCAATACCTTACATAAACTGACCCCCTCCCAACCCCACATCTCTCACAGGAGGGTTAGACAACACAGTGTGTGACCATAGTCTATGAGAGAAGACTGTTGGAGCCCAAACAGCTTAAATGATTGATAGGAAATAATCTTTAATTCTTTAGTGTCTGGAGAGTTGCATACTGCAGAATATTTACTGTACAGTAATGGGTTTCTAAAAAAAAAAATCAATTTTGTTTAAACAAAATTGTATTTTATTATTAATGTTGCAAGTTGTTAGGGTATACAGTAGATTAATGACTTCATTTAATATTGGGCAGACTTTTATAACGTGACTGAGTGTCAAATTTAGCTAATAGGAGTCTTCTACTGTTTCAGTTATCAACCAGGAAGTGTAAATAAGTTGTCTTTGAAAATAGAGAGATTTCCATGTCATGTTCTTGTTAAGCATTTGATTAATTCTACGCTGTAAAAGATTTCTTTCTATGCTACCTTAGCCATTATATAATTTATGTGTAAGCATTCAAATAATTCTTTCAGATTTAATTATAATTACAGGCTTTATCAAAAGACCTTAAGGGAAACCCAGGAACTCTGTTTGGAGTTAAATGTGATCTGACCAAAGATGCTGATGTTGAAAACCTTTTCTCTGTCATCAAAGAAAAATACAAAGGAGTAGATATCTGTATCAACAATGCTGGGATGTCTTATAATAATAGTCTCCTAGGTAAGAATATTATGATTAATTTCCCTTATGAGCATTTTAGTGAAGAGATTCAGAATTTCACTATACTGTAGTTAATAGTGAAAGTTCCCTGGGGGACCTCATGAGTTTCATGCTAGATAGGTAGATTTTGATCATGATAACTATTTTATATCCTCTTATTAAAACGGAGAATAGTTTATACAGAGGAGGCCAGCAGATATGGAGATAAAATTATTATCAGTACTTTTTTAAATGAGGTCTGCATTTAAAAGTGCTGTACATCTGCTTCAAGATTCATTTATTATTAGAATTTGACTCTTTTGAGTCATTAAAAATGACAGGTGCATCAGTAGGATGCAATTGACTACACCTTGATTTTTCTGCCAGTCCCCTTTTCTGTGGGAGAAGTTTCGTATGAAGGGTTATGGACACACTTAGGGATATTTTCATTTCACTAATAAAGACACAGAGATGGTTATACAAGCACAGGAAATGTTCAGTATTCTTGTTAATGTTTCGCTGCGTTTTGTCCTAGAATGGTCACAATGAAAGTTTAAGTACTGTACTAAATTCTATTGTTGTTTCAGTTGTATTCATGCTAAGGCAGGGCACGAGAAAGTGGTGAAGTGAGGGATCACAGTGATTCTTATAGTGATCATCTCTGATGGGCTGGCATTACTCCTGTGTAGGTCAGGTAGCTGATTATGAGGAAGTTAATAATTTAGGACAACAAATATATCGGAGAAATTTCAGCAATATGCATGATCATGCTAAAAAAAAAAAAAAAAAAAAAAAAAAAAAAAAAGCTTTCATTACTGTTGCCAGCTGACCTCAAAACCTACAAAGGCTACAGCTCCAAAACCAGCCAGATTATAGATGGTGGATAAACCAAGTTTGCACAGGCAGTGCACACACACTCATGCACATTACCACCGTGTATAGCTTGTAATAATAATAAAAACAAAGTCTATCAAGTTGCAGGTGAGGCTTGTTCCACAGTCATGGTTACGTTCATAAAGCAAGACTTGTGTTGTATATAAACGTACAAATGCACAGTATACTATATAGGCCCATAGTAAGTTGGCTTAGAATTTTTACTATATACTAGAACTGCTAAATACTCAGGTCAAAAAAGATGATGGTATTCCAGGCTACTGCTACCAGTGCTTGGTGTAAGAAAAGTTAACTTACAGTTTTATGAAAAAACAGAAGACAGAAAATGGGTATACGTGTGACAATCCATTAAGGGTTAATAGTATTCAACACAGCACACATTCACATGGAACAAGCCAAAAGGCCATTATCTCACTAAGCAAGTTTCCAAGGAATGTTCTGTAAAAAATGTAATTAAAGATGGAGAAAAATGAAGAACCTATACTAGATTAGGCGGTTGAAACATTTCAGGTTTGTTGCTTTAGGAGTATTTATGACAGGAATCACAATCATCTACTTGGTAAGTTCTTAGTCAGTTGTCCCGCCTTTTCAGAGAAGTGGTAGGCTTTAGTATGTATAACTACTCATGAATTACATTGTTTGTACTACTGTACAACAAAATTTTGGTGTTATTACGTGTTTTGTTTATTAAATTTTGGGTTAATTTGATCATTTATATGGCCATCCAGACTTATAGCTGATAACCTGTATTGTTACCTACCTACACCCAGATTTTGTTGTAAGAGTGTTCTGCTTTTCATACGGTGACATTGAAAGAAAGTACAGTAGTTCTGAATATTTCATAAGTTGAAATGAAGAAGCCCTGGTAGAATTTTTCATTTGTTATTAACCAGAATGTGTGATTTCCAAGGTTGCTGTTTTCTTTTCTGTAGATGGAAGCACTAAAGAATGGAGGGAAATGCTGAATTTGAATGTAGTAGCATTGTGCCTTTGCACAAAATTGGCAGTGAAATCCATGCAAGAAAGAGGTGTTGACGATGGCTATATCATCCATGTAAGCAGGTATGCTTCAGCAGAATCATTTTTCTAAATAATATTGCTGTGTATATGTACAAACTGTAGCTATGCTTAAGTCTATTTTCCAGTCGTGTCAGTGAAACTTCAAAACTCAGTGTATACAAGCGCATTAGGTAATCTGTGTTGAATAGCAAGTTGTGTAACATCCTTTCCTCATGATAATTTCACTGTTTTGTTGTCTTACTGCTATTGTCACATTTGACTACAGCATATTGCATGGTAGTACTATTAAATAAAATGGAGGCCAACAAGGAAGTAAATGCAGAGAGGGTTACTAAGCAAAGGGGTTTCAGAATAGAAAAAATGGAAATGAGCAAAGTGATCATAGAATAAAGGTGCAAATGGGGAGATGCTGTCTGAAGTGATTACTGCCTTTGGTTAATAGAGTGAATACTTTGAGATTTTGTTGAATGAGAGGAATTACTTGATGGTAAAGATTACTGATATGATAGTATTGAGATTGAGATGGTATGAGTATGTGGTTAAGGATGCAAGAGGGGAGGGAGTGAAGAGGCATGAATGAAAACTATTAGGGATCGAAGATCAAAGGGAAGACAAATGATTTGATGGCATGATAAAGTGAAGACTGATTTGGGGGATTTAGTGGATGAAGATGCTTTCAACAGAAACAGTTGGAGAAAGCACATCAAGGCAACTGACTCCTCAATTCAGGGATGGCAGTGGGTAAGAAGAAAGGTGATGGAGGAGACTAAGACTTACAAATGCATAACATTACTTAGTGTACCAGGTAAAGTTTTGATTGAGAAAGTAAGACAGGTGACTGTAAGGACAAGAACAATGTGGGTTTAGATGAGGAAGAGGGTGCCCAGATCAAGATTTTTTTAATGAAAGAGTTATCTTAGTTGTTATGAAGCAGTTATTTGAGGAGTATGAAAGTAAAGGGGAAAAGCTGTATGTATTAACATGGACCTAGTGAAAGCTTCCAATAGAAATGATGAGAGGTAATGGGTAGGGTGCTGAAGTATAGATAGCAAGTTGCTGAGAGTGATGAAAGGTTTTTGTAAGTAGGAGTGTGGTTTAATGTCAATAATGCTGGACATAAGGATGTGACTGACCAGCGTAGTAGCCTGTGATTAGCATAGAGTGAGAAGGTGGGAGGCATGGGAGAATAAGAGGAAAGGAGGAGTAAGAGGATATTGACAGAAGGAAAATGTGTGATTAGTAGGAGTGGTAAGATGTTTGTAAAAGATTGGAATAATGGTGGCCTTAATATCCTTGGCTTACTGAAATATGACTAATTTGTGTAGTTTTTAGTTTTAAATTTCCTTATGTTACTACACATGAATGAGAACAATGATTCCCTCCTGTTCATTCATTATGTCTGGGTCATGACCTTCCTCATCTCCAATGCATATTGTGAATAGGGAAGGACAAGATCAAGTTTCTTTGCCTCTTGGTGATCAAGTTTTTCACCTACAGTACAGTATATGTCTCAGTCGTGCCTCAATTCATGCAGCATGTTCATAACATCTCAAGTTCTGTACCATTTTGTAGTAGGTTCCCTCATTTGGGGTGAATCTTTCCTTCAGAAGTATGCAAAATCCCTCAGTGTGAGTTAAGATGACCTGCTCCAGTCCTGGGATGGTTTTGGTTCTTTATGCCCTTTCCTGTTTGGGTGTTGCAGACAGACTTCTAAGTTCTGAGTGTGTCTGAGTCTTGAATGATTCTAATTGCTCAAATTTTTTCTGTGGCTTTAGTTATGATGGTTTCCAACTTAAGTTTTTGCTGTTCACAGTCCTGGTTTCTTCTTGCTTTGCAGAGACTTCTGAGGTAACCTTATCCATCATTTACGATCTTGCACAGTCTGTGTATCTGCTTCAGTCTTATTATCAGACATAATCTTGGGGAGGGTGGCTGCCTATGGTTTTGGCATGGCAGGTCCTCTCTCTCTCTCTGGTCTTAACATACACACTTGATGAGATTCATGGTTGGCATGATATACGAGGTTCTTTTTTGCCTTGGTTGTCAAGTTCTTGTATAAATGACCCTCTGTTCAGGCCTCCTCTGTAGGTACACTTCTTTACAGCAACAGAACTTTTTGTGTTTTTTCACTTCAGTAACTCTTGTTCATGTATTTACAACCCTGCATTCATTAACTGAGATCTGTATGACAAAATGGAGACCATTTTATTAATTTTCTGTCCTATGAGTTGATTTTTGGTGTTCCTTGTTGTCTCACATGTCATTTTTTTAATATTATCAGACACTATTTTCCTTAAAATTGTGTCATTGTTTGCACTCATCCAGTCTAACCTCTGTTGAGCTCCCTGTTGTTTGCCATTGTTGCATCCTAACTGTTGGCTACAAGGTTTGCATGTCTTCAAGCTTAATTTTACAGTACTGTATTCTGTTAATACTTTTAAAACTTTCATTTCCTCTCACATTGTAGGGTGCCATATTTTAAGATCATTTGTTTTTGTCACAGGTATACAAACATAAAGTCTGCTCTTATCCCAGTAAATGACAGATTGGTAACCTGTGAAAAAAGTTTCTCAAACTAAAACATTGTGTACTTTAGATACTCGGTTTATTCTTCATCATGTAGTCTGGCAGTGTCCAGCAATATACAGATTTGCTCAAAGCATATTTCACTTGTCAGGTAGAAATTTTGGGAATGCTTATGTTTTATTTGAAGGATGTGAAAATTGCAATGCTAAAGATGAAGAGCACTTCCAGTGAGGCAGAACAGTCTTGGGATTTAGTTTAGCAAACCACTTACAAGTCTCATTGTCACAGCATGAATTCTTGGGAAACTGAGAAAAGCAAGGATTATCAGAGTCCTCTCTACATGTGCATGCTGCTGGTGGCATGTTTCACCAGGTAGTAATAAGAATAATGGGCATACAGTACTATAAAGGCTTCAGGATTCTTATTGGGCAAGACACTGATTTCATGCAGTTGATTGTTCATGTTAAACCTGAAACAGAACTTCAAAAGCTGATCTCTGCAAGCAGAAATTCTGAGTGCCACAGGCAGTATGACTGTAAATTTGTTGTTCCTGCATGCAATCACAGGCTTTATACAATCTCTGCCACATATGGCAAGGGAAAATATTAGTGTAGATTAATCAAACATTTGATTCAAGTAGATTTCAATACTTGAATCAAATTTTAAATTAATCCACGCTGTTTTCCCTTGCAATATAAGGCAGAGATTATATCAGTCTGTGATTGCATACAGGGACAACAAATTTGCAGTCATGCTGCCTGTGACAATCAGAATTTTTTTACTACTGAATATTCTATCAGGATGGTTTCTGCTTGCAGGGATCAGTTTTTGAAGTTCTGTGTGAGGTTTAACATGAACAATCAATTGCACAAGATCAATGCCTTCCCAATAAGGATCCTGAAGCCTCTATACCCACTGCTGCTATTATGTAACACTATCTTCAGTAAATAAGATATTTAATATCTTTCTCTGCAATTTCACTTTATTAGCTAATGCAAACTTTGTGATTAAAGATGATTCTGATAAAGATTATTTTTTTCTTTCATTAAGTTATTTTCTGGGCTCGACCCGTGTCACCCAGTGAAATGGTTCCAATAGCACACATTTCTAGGTATAAATATTGCTAAATATACCAGAGAAAAAAGCTATCCATAATGATAGTGGTTACCACTCACCCCTTGTGCATACCGACACCATTGTGGTGATCGATCCAGGGGTAGTAACCCTGGCATTATGGATAGCTTTTTTCTCTGGTATATTTAGCAATATTTATACCTAGAAATGTGTACTATTGGAACCATTTCACTGGGTGACACAGGTCTTCCCCCAGAAATAGATTTTTCCTTTGTCAAAATCCCTTTTTTATAAGTTATGATCAATATAAACAAAAAATTATATTTTAAAATTAGCTTCAGTAAGAATATTCACAAAAATGACATTGACACTGGCAAGTAAACACTAAAAGGGTGTTCCTGTCTTGGAACATTGCAGTTTCTCTTCTCTTCAAAAACAAGCAGAAAGTTGAACCAAGATACCTAAATAAAAATGGAGACAACTCGCTTCTAAATTGACCTTGAAAGTTGGTATATTGGTGTCGTTGTATAATTAAGAAAATGCTAGTGAATTAAAAGCTAAATTTGATACCAATAATAGTTCTCTAGCAACAATTTAAAAATGGTATTTTCATTATAAAATAAGTTTTTAAATATACTTACCTGGTAGTTACATATATAGCTTTATCCCGCCCGATTCGTCGCACGGCACGCAGAAATTCAAAATTCAAGCGGCAATCGCCGATAGATGGTCAGGTGGCCATACCTGAGCGCCTCTACCAGGTAACTAGAACCATTCCCAATTGTCCTCAGAAATTCCATGCCCTGTTCTCAGAGGAGGAGGGAGGGACCTTTTATATATGTAACTACCAGGTAAGTATATTTAAAAACTTATTTTTATAATGAAAATACCATTTTTAAATATCTAACTTCCCTGGTAGTTACATATATATATAGCTGATTGACACCATTGGTGGTGGGTTAGAGAACCAAAAACACCGTTGGGAATTCGTATAATTACTAAACACTAAAATTAGCTGTAAACATACTCTGGTTCTTACCTGATAAGGAAGCTGGCTTCATAATTATCCTGCCTCATTCGCCTGCATTCCTTGAGAGACCCAGCGACCCATCCAGGGGCTGTAGAAAGTCTCTATGGGGCTGTCACACGGTCCTCGACCTTAACATGACTAGACCACCACCCTTGCTATCCTGGCATAGCCATGGACAAAGAGCTGACCACCTGACCCACTAAAAATCACTAAATAACACACTCCATAAAAACCTAACTTAGACTTGCAACCCCAGACTGTGGAAGGTTGCAACAACCTTCACAGACAACCTGTGAGTTCAAATCAAGAAAAAGGCAAGGGTATAATACAAAAAAAGGTTATAGGGTAGAGGCAGTAGTACCCTCTCCAACTACTGGCGCCGGAGGCAACGTGACGGACCCAGGGAACAGCAATCCTCATATTGGGTCTGTACTTCTTTCAGGTAACAATCTGCGAAGATAGATTTGCTTCGCCAAAAAGTCGCCTCAAAATCGATTTCATAGACCTGTTGTGTCTATAAGCCATCGGTTGCCACAGCTCTTACCTCGTGCGCTTTTAACTTTGAGGATTGGAAAGCTTTTTCGTCACATTCTTGGTGAGCTTCCTTATTAAGTCCTTGATAAAGAACGCCAGTGCATTCTTTGATAAGGGTAACGAAGGTTTCTTCACTGAGCACCAGAGGTGATCTGTCTGACCCTCTCATGTTTCTGGTCCTTTGTAGATAAAATTTTAGGGCCCTAACTGGACAAAGGCCTCTCTCTTTTTCCTGTCCTACTAAATGAGACAGCCCTGGTATGGAAAAGATCTGGGCCATGGTTGAGAAGGGTTCGTTTTTAGCGAGAAAACCAAGTTGAAGTGAGCAGACTGCATTTTCCTCATTGAAGCCTACTTTCTTGCTAAAGGCTTGTAGTTCTCCTACCCTCTTGGCTGCAGCCAGCTGACCAGGAAAAGGGTCTTCTTAGTGAGATCCTTCCATGAAGCCTTGTCGAGAGGTTCAAACCTATTCGAGGTTAAAATTTTAAGACTACGCCCAAATTCCAAGAGGGGTCGGGTTGTCCTTCCTCTTAACTGTCTCAAAGGACCTTATGAGATCCGTGAGGTCCTTGTCTCCGACACGTCAATATTTCTGTGGACGGAAGACGGAAGCAAGCATGCTGCGTATCCCTTGATGGTAGATACTGCTAGGTTTCCTTGGTTTTCAAATGCAGAAGAAAATCTGCCAGTTGAGTTAGAGAGGTACTGGAAGAGGAAATGTTGTTTTTCCTGCACCATTCCCTGAATACGCCCCACTTTGATTGGTACACCTTGAGTGTGGACGTTCTCCTCGCTCTCGCGATGGCTCTTGCAGCTTCCTTGAAAAACCCTTCGCTCTTGCCAGTTTTTTCGATAGTCGAAAGGCAGTTAGGTTGAGAGCGAGGAGATTTTGATGGTATCTCTCTATATGTGGCTGTCTGAGTAGATCGTTCCGACAAGGTAACGATCTGGGGTGTCTACTAGCCACTCCATCACCTCCGTGATCCATGGTCTCATGGGCCAAAATGGAGCTATCAGGGTCATGCGGGCGCTGTTCGACTCTCTGAACTTCTTCATGACTCTGTCTAGGATCTTGAATGGAGGAAAAGCGCACATGTCTAGTCCTCCCAATTCATGAGGAAGGCGTCCACCGCCACTGCTTCCTGGTCTGGGACTGGAGAGCAGTAGACTGGTAACCTCTTCGTTCTCTGTGTCGCAAAGAGGTCTATTGACGGTTCTCCCCACAGATTCCAAAGCCTGTTGCACACATCGTGATGTAAGGTCCATTCTGTGGTGAGAACCTGTCTTCCTCTGCTGAGAAGATCCGCTCTGACGTTCTTTCTCCCCTCTATGAAGCGGGTGATCAGAGTTAAGTTGTTCGTTTCTGCCCACAGCAGGAGATCTTTGGCTGCCTCGTAAAGGGAAAACGAACGAGTGCCACCCTGTTTCCTGATGTAGGCCAACGCTGTGGTGTTGTCTGCGTTGACCTGTACAATCTTGTTCTGGACCTTCTCCTGAAAGTGGACTAGTGCAAGATGAATGGCCACCAGTTCCTTGACATTTATATGCCATTTCTTCTGATGGTTTTCCCATAGACCTGAGATCTCGCCCTTCTTCAGCAGCTGCACCCCATCCCATGTCCGATGCGTCTGAATACAACACTAGGTCGGGGTTCTTTTGTTGAAGTTCGAGGCCTACTTGAAGTTTTTTGGGGTCGTTCCACCAACTCAAATGTTTTTGATTCCCAGAGGATCGAATCCACGCCTCCAGATCTTGGCCTCTTTTCCAATAGCTTGACAGATGGAACTGAAGTGGACGAGATGTAGTCTTCCCAGGGAGACGAATTGTTCGATCGAGGAGAGGGTCCCCAGCAGACTCATCCACTCCTCACCGAACAGGTCCATCTCCCTAGAAAGAGCTTCACCTTTTCTAAGCAATCTAGAATGCGTTTCGGGCTGGAAAAGCCCGAAAAACCACTGACTGAATCCTCATCCCCAGGTAGATGATGTCCTGTGAAGGCGTTAGCTGCATTTGGCTAGATTTACTACCAGACCTAATTGTTGCGTCAAATTCATTGTAACTTGTAGATCCTCCAGACACTTTGCTTGCGATCTGGCTCTGATTAGTTAATCGTCCAGGTACATCAAACTCCGTATCCTTTTAGATGTAACCAGTGAGCTACGTTCGATGCCACTCGAGAGAAAACGTAAGGAGCCGTGCTTAGTCCAAAACAAAGTGCTCTGAACTGATAGGTTGTCCCGAGATGCACAAACCTCAGATATTTTCTGTAGTTGGGTGAATTGGTACGTGAAAATACTGGCGTCCTGTAGGTCTATTGAAACCATCCAGTCTTCCTGTTTTGGTGCCTGCTAGGACTGGACGCAGATGTCTCCATGGCAAACTTGACTTTGCTTACGTATTTGTTCAGTGGACTTACGTCCAGAACTGGTCTCCAACCCCCGAGCTCTTGGGTACCAGAAAAGTCTGTTGTAAAAACCTCTGACGAGGTCCTTTACCTCTTCTATTGCTGCTTTTGATAGCATCTGGGTCACCTGTTCTTGAAGAGCTGCTGCTTTGCTCCCCGAGTAAGTAGCTGTCAACTCCAACGGTTCTTGTGAAAGAGGGGCTTCCTTAGGAAGGGAATCTTGTATCCTTCCTTCAAAACTTCGACTGTCCATACGTCCGCCTCCCCTTTGGCTCCACTCTTGCCAAAAGTGGGATAACCTGGCTCCCACTTGTGTCTGGAGGTTGTTGTGATCATTTCTTGGATTTGGGTTGCTGCTTGGGGTTCTTACGAAGTTGTCCTCCAGCAGCCATTCTCTGACTTCCTCTCGAAAGGGCTCTCCCACGAAAGGGCTGACGCGTAGGAGGAGCTTCCTTGTCCTTCCTGGCTAAAAGTTTGCCGGAAGAACTTTCCTAGCAGTCCTTGTGATCAGATCTTGCGTTGATTGTTGCGCAAGGGCTGCTGATAAGTCCTTAACCAGCTCTGAAGGGAAGAGCTGTTTAGATAAGGGAGCATACAACAGTTCAGATTTCTGAGCTAAAGTCACTCCAGACGACACGAACAACACAACATAGCTCGTTTCTTGATAACACCTGCTGTGAAAAGGGCAGAAAGTTCGACCGACCCCGTCCCCTCACAGCTTTATCGAGACAAGCAATAAGGTGCATTTGCGTGTCATTCTTCTGATCTGAAACCTCTGCAAGAGCTGCAAGAGTCCAGTCCATCAAGCTGAAGACTTCAATAGTTCTGAAGACGCCTTTCAGCAAATGATTCAACTCCGAAGTGGACCACAGAACCTTGGCTTTAGTCATGGCTGTTCTCCGTGAAGAGTCAACGAAGTCTGGAGAAGTCCCCTTGGGAGGAGGCAGGAACTCCCAAACCGAGAGCTTCCCAGTCTCGTACCACACGCTGGATCTAGAAGCCAATCTTGTCGGGGAAAGGAAAAAGTTGTCTTTCCTTGTTCCTTCTTCTTCAAAATCCAATCATTCAGTGTCGAAAAGGCTCTCTTCACTGATTTGGCCAACACTGTCTTCTTGAATGAGGAAGACTTCTGGGGTCTACCCATCAAATATTGCGAGGAGGACTCGAGGTACGGCCTGATGAAAATCTTTAGGAAATAAGTCCGCCAAAAGAGTAAGAAGTCTTTTCAGATCTTGCATGAAGAGTTTCTTGAGTTTCCTCTTCCGAGATCTCTTCCAAAGGATCCGCTATTTCGATGTCGAACGAGAGGGGGAAACGTGTGAATCGTGCTGCTTTGCGTGCGTCACGCATGCGCCCAACTTGCTGCGAGGGAGCCATGGCGATCCTTGTTCCCTCCCGTCACTGTGAGGCTTGTAGCGGGAAGCGTCTATGAGCGCTGCAACTTGCCGCGAAGGTTGCGTCTTGCTGGTTGTTAGCGTCTTGTTGTTCTGATTCTTGCCTTACCTCTTCTTTGGGTCTGTTGACGCCCTTAGATTCCTTCTTGTGTGTTTCTTCTCTTAGTCCTTGCGACTTGTAAGAGTCAAAAAGAGACGCAAGGGACTGCTGGACTTCCGACAAGAACTTTACTTGAGGTGCCGCTTGCTGCTGGGAAACAACTGGAGATGGCACTGCACCAGCTTCCACAACTTGGAGACTCTAGCTGGGATCTTTTGATGAAGAGGTGGTGACGCAGCTTGCGACACGTCCCATTCTGGGGGCGGGGAGAAGCGTGAACTGAAGTCACGATAACGCCTTCTTCCTCCGACGAAAGCTATGCGCCTTACGCTCTGTTTAGGCGCAGAAACGCCGTCTTCTTCCGACAGGAATCTCTGGAGAGCTCCATTTGCTGCAAGAGGGTTGTTGAGCGGGAAGGGGACCTGCGTCTCTTGATAGGTCTAGACTCTTGTGACTGACGCCAACCACGTCTGGGTCTTGCGTCATCCGAGGAAGACGAACACGCCCTCATCTCGCCTTTCCTGCAGCGAGGGGAGCGCCCTGGGATGCGCCAACAGGATCGCCGAGGACGCCCGCCGTTGTTCGTCTCTCACCTCCTTAGCCTGTCGACGTTCCTTCTCCCAGGGTTGGGGAGCATGGAAGAGGTCTAGGGCTAGGAGCGTGACAGACACGAACGGACGCACCTCCACTGCACTAACACTGTCACCGAACTTTTGTTGCAAACTATGCACTGCCCCTCACATCACTTCCCTATCCGAAGAAAGGGATTGTACAGAAACTCCTATGGCCGAAATAGCAGCCATTATATCCTTTAAAGACGGATTACTTACTCCTGACTCCGCAGGAGGATTGGGTACTAAAGCCTTAGGGTTAGGATCAGGAATATTAGTATCAGACAAGTTAGAAAGGACTTGACTATCAGAAGACCTAGCTGAAAGGACACTGGAAGATCTAGCTCTCCTAATTCTGTCCTTTTCCAATCGCCTCACATAGCGATCATACTCTCCACTCTTTCTCGGACAAACTTTCACACTCCTTGCATCTATCATCAAGTGCACACACATGATCTCTGCATTTCTTACAAACTGTGTGGGGATCAAGAGCAGCCTTGGAAAGCCGGTTCTTGCATCCCCTAACACACAATCTAACAACAGGGTCAGCCATCTTGAAAAGCAAGTACAAAGAACAATTGTAACAGTCAGAAACCGAACAGATAGGCTAACAATGAGAAACGAAAAATCCAGGGAAGATCCAAAATCAGCGAAAGCCATCAACGAAAACCAAACAAGTAATGGGTACTTCACCAATTGTAGTAAAGCAAACCAAAGTAGAGCGAATTTCCAACGTGTTGATAGAACGACGGCAGGGAATTTCTGAGGACAATTGGGAATGGTTCTAGTTACCTGGTAGAGGGCGCCAGGTATGGCCACCTGACCATCTATCGCGCGATTGCCGCGAATTTTGAATTTCTGCCGTCGCGCACGATTTAATCGGCGGGATAAAGCTATATATATGTAACTACCAGGGAAGTTAGATATTTAAAAATGCACGTTGTTGGGAGGTTTTATTCTCTTATCAATAAAATATGCAATAGGTTCATGGGTTGTATTTAATGATAAAAATTTTGATTTTAATAAATTCTAAAATCTTTAAACTATAAGAAATTGTTTTTATTATCTAAACTGCTGCTTTAGTATTTATTCCCAGTAATCGAGAAAAGTTTGGAATCCAAGTGGCTGCCATATTCTGTTAATTAATAACTCGAAAATGCTTTATAGGATTTCTTGGGATCTTAGGGATTACCTTTTCTAGGTCATCTTTACACATCCTGAAAGTATCATATTTTACACATATGACTTACCTGATAGTCATAATAGCTGTCGTCTCTGACGTCTCTGGCAGAAATTCAGAAATTCGCGGCAGCGTCGATAGTTAGGTCACGTGATACCCCCTTCCCCTGGCCCCCTACAGGGAGTGAGTGGAACTACCCACCAATACAGTCAGATGTTTTCTGCCGATTTAACCGGTAACACGGTTGAATTTTGCTCCGGTAGGAATTTGTTTTCTGAGGAAGTCATCGGTTTGCTTTTGGAATCTTGGTGATGTACTCAGTTGAGCAGTTGTTTTTGATAGTTGTTAATTATAAATAGTTTTGATAATTTAGCTTTTTTGGATATTCAGTCTAGGATGTCGGACATGGGTTCGAGTCAGGCTAGGTATTGCAGCAAAGGCTGTAAAACTAGACTAGTAACAGCTAGACTGGAACCCGCATTCTGTATGTGTTAATTGTAGAGGGCAAGTCTGTACTTCATCACTAACATGTGTAGAATGTAATAGTATGACTGAGAAGCAGTGGAAGGATTTAGCTAGCTATCTCAGGAAATTAGACAAGGATAAGAAGCGCAAAGTCGCTTATTAGGGCTTCTGCCTGTCATTTCTAGAAGTAGTAATGCAGAATTATCTTTGTCTGTTTCTAACATATGTCCGACTAATGAACCCTGCTCTAACCCAGACCCTATTATCCCGAACCCGAAACTGTTGCCAGTCTTAAGGTAGAGTTAGAGAATCGTTTCTCTACTCTGTTGTCGGCAATTGAAAAGTTGGGTGCTGCTGTGGAAGTAATTGCCAGTGATAAAGTGAAAAGTGTTTGTGCAGTGGAGGAGGTGGCTGTTCGGCCCCGTCGCTCTCCTAGACCGAGACCTCTGTCATACTCCCCTGTATCTGGGAGGAGACAAGTCGAAAGTCCAAGGGAGGCGCGGGGGTCTTGCTCCCGAGCAGTCGCCCCCTCAGACAGTCCTGTAGAACGCTCCTAGGATGTCATGGAATGCCATTGGAAAGGTGTTCAGAGGAAGTGTCTCTCTTCGAGTGAGTCTAGCGAAGAGAGGTCTCGTAAGAGAGATTGGCGCCTTAAAGATTGAAGTAGACCGCTGAAAAGGTCTAGAGGTGTGTCTCCTGGGAGGTTCCAAGAAGAGTGTTGCAAGAGGTCGATCCAGAGCCCGGGTGTAGTTATTGGGACTCTCCGGAGAGTTTCTCTTCCCCAGAAGTTAATAAAAGTAAAGTGAAAAGATTGAAAGAAACTTTCTAGCGGAGGAGAAACAGGTTTCTAGTTTCCAAGCGCCTCGTTCTTTAGATCCAGACCGTTGTAACATTCAAGACCGTCAGGCGAAGCATTTGGGGGTTCCAGATCAGCGTTCGTCTTTTTCGATGGCGCCAGACCGCCATACGCCGCATCCAGTGGCTCCTGACAACCAGGCATCGTTTTCTGTGGCTCCAGACCGCCAGGAGCTGTTTTCTTCGCCTGATAAGCGTTTTGCGCCGCTTTCTGGAGCAGCAAACCGCCAGGCACCTCTTCGGGTGGCGCCAGATCGCCATGCGCCGCATCGAGAGGCGCTAGATCGCCATGCGCCGCATTGGGCATCGCCAGTGGCGCCAGACCGCCATGAGCCGCGTTCAATGGAGCCCAACCATCCTGCACTCCTGCCTGTGGCGCCAGCCCGTCATGCGCCGCTTCGGAATCTAATAGCGCATTAACGCGGCTGCTGTACATGTTCATGCCTTGCAGCCACCTGCGGGTCTTCTCAAATCAGGACTTGTTAACTGAGAAAGTTGAGAGACAACAGAAGGTGTTATCTTCTTTAGAAAAAGAAGATGGAGAGTATTTTTAAATATTTTAATCATTCAAGAGATAATGTAGGAGAGAATCAGGATCAAGTGGAAGTTTTAGAAGTTGAGCCTGCAGTGAGGTTTGTGGCGGTTTCTCCAGTTTCTTCTAAGGAAGATTTGCTAATAAGGGAAGAAGAGGAGGAGGAGGCAGTAGAAAAGGAGAGTCCTTCTTCTGCTTATAAGCAACTTTTGAGATTTTTGTGCAGAATTTTGCAGATTTCTTCTCTCCAGCAGTACCAGTTTCGCTGAATCCCAGTATGCTAAGGACACGAGTAGTCGTCCGTCTCTAATAACAAGTTGGTTTTATCAATCTCCTCAAGAAAGACTTTGAAGGGGATTGAAGAGTGTTTGGAGGAGAAGAGGCAAATTGAAAGATGCAGTTTTGTATCCCTCCTTCTAAGCTTCTTTCAGGAAGGAGGAACTGGTACAATACTGGTGAGTGTTTTTCCTTGGGAGTGTCAGCTTCCTCACAAGGAGATTTTTCTGGATTGTTGACTCGGCGAGGAGGTCTGCTCTTAATGCTGCCAAGGTATTTTTCGCCTCTCCGGAACTGGACAGGCTCTTTAATGGTGTATTCAAGAGCTTTGAGGTTATTAGTTTCCTGGATTGGGCTTTTGGTACGTTGGGTAGAAAACTGAATGAACTGGATTTAGATCAAGACCTAATTGAAGACCTTTCTGGAGTAATGTCATGTATTGACAAAGCTCTAAGGGATGGGGCAGCAGAACTCTCCACTTCCCTTCTGTTTATGTTGTTAAAAAAGAGGGAGTTGTGTTGCTCTTTTTTGGCTAAAGGAGTGTCTAAGGCACAGAGATCTGCATTGTTATTTGCGCCTCTGGACAAAAAGTTTTCTATTCCTCAGAATTTAATTTCTGAAGTGGCAGCTTCTCTTCAACAGAAGACTACGCAGGATCTTCTAGCTCAGTCGACCAGGAGGCCCAGACAAGCGGGGTCTGTTACTCCTAGACAACAAGTGTCTTCGTCTTCATTTAAAGATCGGTCCTTTCGGGCAGAGCGGCTACCAGACCGTATCCCAGAGCAAGAGGGAGAGGATGTTTTGTACCGAAAGCAATCAAGAAGTCTGAGACTGACAAGAAATGAAGTTTTAAACCTCCACACACTGTGGGAGCGAGGCTCCACAGTTTTGTACAGATTTGGGAGAGCAAGGGGATAGATCCGTGGATTTTTTCAGTTCTTTCAGAGGGCTACAAGATCCCGTTTATGGGATCCTCCTTGACAACGCTGACCTATAGCATTAGCTGCATACTCTCCAGGGTCGGACAGATTTTGTGCGTTGAAAAAGGAGGTAAAGGCGTTGCTTGAGAAGCGAGCAATAGAAGAAGTTTTGGTGTTGGATTCTCGGGTTTTACAATTGCCTGTTTGTAGTCCCAAAGGCCTCGGGAGATTGGAGGCCTGTCCTGGATGTAAGTGCATTAAATCGGTTTGTAAAGAAAGAAAGGTTTGCTATGGAGACAATTCAATCGGGTGTTGGGATCCTTCGAGAGGGAGATTGATGGTCTCGATAGATATGAAAGATGCTTACTTCCATGTTCCAATCCACGGGATTCAAGGAAGTTCCTAAGGTTTGTGTTTGGGAACAAAGTTTTTCAGTTCAGAGCCTTTGTTTGGCCTTTCAACGGCTCCTCAAGTCTTTACGAAAAATCCCAACTCCAGTCGCAATATGGCTCCATTTGGAGGATAAGGATAGTTTTTTATCTGGACGACTGGCTGTTAAAAGCAGAGACGAGAGAGAAGTGTGTGGAGGATTTAGAGAGAACTCTGTCTCTGGCGAAAGAGTTGGGGATTATTGTAAACTTTCAGAAGTCGCAGCTAACACCATTGCAGTCCATTACTTATTTGGGAGTAACAATGAACTCAGCGACTTTTCGGGCTTCTCCGTCAGAGAAGAGAATAGAGACGGCATTGATGAGAATTCAGGAGTTTTTGTTGAAAGAGAAATGTTCGGCAAACGAGTGGATGAGCCTCCTCGAACGTTGGCTTCGTTGGAGAAGTTTGTGAGGTTGGGAAGGCTTCACATGAGGCCTCTTCAGTTTTACATAAAAAGGAAGTTGGGATCGGAAACTCTTCCCAGACTCGTTTGTGTTTCCAATTTCAAAAGAGATCAAGGAGGATCTGAGTTGGTGGAATTCAGTAGAGAGACTGAAAGAAGGTCTGTCTCTACACGAGAAGAGCCCAGACCTGATGTTGTTCTCCGACGCGTCAGACCTAGGTTGGGGAGCAACACTGGGACAGAAAAAGGCTTCAGGTCAGTGGACAAGCATTCAGAAGAGTTGGCATATAAATCTGAAAGAATTGGTAGCAATATTTTCAGGGCTGCAAGCGTTCGAGTCAATAGTAAGGGACAAGACAGTGATTGTTCATTCGGACAATACGACTGCACTGTCTTACATAAGAAAGCAAGGAGGAACGCATTCTTTCTCCCTTTACGAGAAAGCAAAGGATCTGTGGTTATGGACGGAAGAAAGGAAGGTAGACATATTGACTCGCTTCATTCAAGGGAAGCTGAATGTCAGGACGGATGGATTGAGCAGGAGGAACCAAGTACTTCCTACGGAGTGGACGCTGAATGCCCAAATTTGTCAGAGGCTTTGGACGATTTGGGGAGAACCATGGATAAATCTGTTTGCGACGGCCGAAAATCACCGTCTTCCCGTATTCTGCTCTCCAGTGCCGGATTTAAAAGAGCCTGGGAATAGACGAATGTTAATGAGCTGGTCTCATCTGGAGGTTTACGCATTTCCCCATTCAAGATTTTAGGGCAAGTGTTGGCAAAGTTCAGGAACAAGCAAATTGCAGAATGACACTAATAGCACCTTTCTGGCCGGTGAGGGATTGGTTTCGGACCTTTAGATTTACGGATGGATTTTCCAAGAATATTGCCAGAGAGGATAGATCTACTCAAGCAGCCAAATTCAAGATGATCCACAAGAATCTGTCCGTTCTACATCTGACAGGATTCAGACTGTCGAGCGAATCCTTAGACAGAAAGGATTTTCGCGAAAGGTTGCTGAGGCAATTGCAAGACCAAGGAGAGTCTCTTCAGAAAAATTGTATCAGTCCAAGTGGTCTATTTTTAGAGATTGGTGCAAGCAGAATGGAATCTCTTCTACAAAACCTCTTTTGGAGATAGCAGAATTTTTGTTATTCCTGAATAGGATTAAGAGTTCTCGTCCTCGACCATTAAAGGTCGAGAGGACAAAGACATTAGAGGTCCAACGGAAATTTGTGGTGTTGGGTAAAGGATCCAAGCGGCCCATGTCTAAGAATGCTTTAGCTTTCTCAGAAAATTATTATGGACTCACACTCTGAATTGATCCCGATCGTTGTAAAGTGCTTAAAGTGAAAGCCCATGAGGTTAGAGCGGTGGCTATGTCTTTGGCATACCGGAAAAATTTGTCATTAGACAATATTTTGCAGGCTACCTTTTGAGGTGTAACTCAGTGTTCGCCATGCATTACTTAAGAGAAATTGAAACAGTTTTTGAAAATTGCTCAACGTTGGGCCCGCTTTATGGTGACTGGCACGGTTTGGGGAAGGGGTATAGGAAGTCTTTCCTTCCTAATGAAACCTATTAATTTTTCTAATCTTGAGATGGGTTTGTTGGTTTTGGGAAGTCTGGGGGTACTACGTGTGTCTGGATGTGCCCTACAGTTATATTTAGGTGAATTGGGTTTATATATTTAGTGGTGATACCCTTATGGTGAAGGTTGTTGATGATGCTAAAGCCCAGAGCAGGGCACTTTTAGTATCTATTATGCATGATAGTCCACGGTTGCCCGCCTCGACTACATGTAAGCTCTCATGCACTCGGCAAATCAGGTCTATATACCTTGTCGGTGCGACTGAGGATAGCAATGAAAAAAGGCAGTACCAATGACTTCAGCTACCTCAGAAGGTAAGGAACTACCGGGATTCTTTTGAATCTTGACATATATTTACATTGTTTAGTGTGTTGCCTGCCATGAACCCACCGCCTATAATGTGCCAATCAGCTATTATGACTATCAGGTAAGTCATATGAGTAAAATGTCATTTTATAATAAAATAAAATTTTACACATACTTACCTGATAGTCATACAAAACCCACCCTCCTCCCCAATCATGGGCAAGGGTAGCATAAAACATCTGACTGTATTGGTGGGTAGTTCCACTCACTCCCTGTAGGGGGCCAGGGGAAGGGGGTATCACGTGACCTAACTATCGACGCTGCCGCGAATTTTTGAATTTCTGCCGGAGACGTCAGAGATGACAGCTATTATGACTATCACGTAAGTATGTGTAAAATTTTATTTTATTATAAAAATGATATTTTTCCATCAAAATGTCTTTTTAGAAAAAAGACTTATTTGTATGGGATTGTAACCCAGGTGGCAAACAGGTTGATCACCAGTTTTCCCAAATTTCATATAGCCTTTGTCACATGACGGTGAAGGGACCACTCTAGCCTATAACCTGCCTCTAGTGGCTGAGCTGGTCTGCCACTATATACTGATAGCGTGGGATCTACTTGGCTGATAGCTTGATGACTTGGTGAAATGCCAAATTGTGCACTTGCTTTGTCAATCAACAAACGGGAAGGGAGCCCCTACCCCCTTGTTCGTTTATTATGCCACTGTTGTTGTTTTAGCTCAATAACACTACAGAGTAACCTATTAACGGATCCCAGACTACTTGCAGTGCTAGAATTGCTGCAATCACTGCACTCATTTTAAGAACAATAACAAGTGAGAGTCGTCCTGATTTCACACACAAGGATCGAGTAAGCCATGCAGACATGAGTCCACCCTATTTTTGGTGCATTCAAAAACTAGAGCATCTTGGGAAGAACCCTCTCAGGAAGGTAGCTGTTCAACCACCAAGCTAGATTGTAACGAAGTCATTGCAACCAACTCCACTGCTCCTGCTCTAGCAGCTGAGGAGATTCCATTTGCATGAAACCATTCCGAGGGAAAATTATTTGTCCATTAGCAGACTGACAGGCCTACCTATAGGTTATGTCTTAGGCCCTATGGGATGTAGCACTTCTGCTGTGGCTTTAGAAGCAAGGAAAGCAGCTAGAACAAGTACTAAAGGAGAGGGAGCACACTGACCTGAAGAACTTTATCTTTTCTAGTACATTGCCAGCGAATGCAGACCAGGACAGCTGAAATGACAGCAATGTTTCATGGTTAAGCCCAAAGGTGCATTCTGCAGAGGACACCAGGTGAAAGAAAGAGCTCTGGTCTCTTCCCTGAAGCTATTTTGCTCACAAGAGAGACTGATGACCTCAGGGGGCCATCAGGTCTTGGAGAATACATAGCAAACCAAGAAGGTCCTTTAACTGAAGCAGAGGAAAAAAGGGGAGGCAACATGACTGCAACCCTGCTCTTGAGGACCATATTAAGTGCCTAGACTGAGCCCCAGACACTGAATCACTAATCAAAGACATCAAAGATGATCAGACATGATCATCATTTTACTCTTCAAGCCTAGAGTTGAATTCTGCATGTCCCATGCAGAATGGTACAAACCATGGTTTGTGATGGACCCAGACTGAGAACAGCTTGGGTGTCTTATCAATCACACAAGTATGGCCATGCCTATTGTGGTCTTGGGACTGGTTATGAACACATCCTGGGACACAGTGAATCAAATCCAAGGAGCTGGGGAATGCGTGGCCACAGGAAGAGTCAGGGGTTGTACCCTTCTCCTGAAAATGAGTAGATGACTGGGTACAAGTTGAGTTGTACAATGAGGACTAGGTACGATAAGCTTGTGCACCAGTTTACATAAATGCTGCTATGAAGCTGTATACATGTACTTTACTTGAAAAAGGAAAGGTACAAGAATAATACTTTAATTAACAAACTGCCACTACCTCAGGTTGACAAATCCCAAGCCAAAAAGCAAATTGGCATTTACAGTGAAGATTAAAGGGGAAAATGTACTTCGGTGCAAACTTATACCCTTACTATAGTTGAGTAGTAATCCTACAGAAAAAACCTAAAGTTGCCACAAGAAAATACTAACAGTTTACTGCTAACTAAGCAACTACTGCTTACAAACACTAAAATGTACCACCTATGTACACAGAATGCAGTATGTGCCAACTGAACATTATATGTGAAGCATATCACTACTGGTTGCTCACTAATTCACATATATTGAAAAACAAACATATTTAAAATTCTTAAATAAGTACCATCCACATCAAAGGGAAAATCATATCAACCGTATCTTGAATTTCCATCTTCAAAAATTTATGCCCACAATTTGCAGGAGCACAACCACATAACTCATAAGGAAAATTAATCAGAGGTGAAATGAGTACTGTACAGTACATTATGCATTCCTCTAAAACAGTGCTTCTTAACCTCGGTTGTGACCCAAAGTTGGGTCGTCAAACCATTTCAATGGGTCCCAAGGGTTATAACTTTTTGGGCTTATTATTTCCTCAATACTCTTATTATAATTATTGTTATTAGAGAAGTACATAATTCATTAATATCTAAGGCTTAGATATTAATGAATTATGTATTCTTAATACACTATTTTCTCTAATAATTGCATTAATAAAAATCTCATGTAATTTTTGTTTCTGTAACACGTTTTCATAAGCATAATTTTATAAAAAGGAAATGTTTATGAGGGCATGGGTTGCCTTGGTTAATTTGGACAAGATTTTGGGTCACTGCCAAAAAGGTTAAAAACCACTGGTCTAAAAGATAACTACCACAGATACACAAATGATGAGGCTGGTAGCTAGCTGCATGAGACTAGGGGATCCACCTTTGCACTATTTCTTATACCATTTTGTATTTTTTAAGAAGGGATGAATTGCCTGGGATATGCCATGATCATGAAAAGAACATAATTAATTGGTGTTTACTGAAACAAAAACTGGTTGAGAAACAATTCTTACAGATTTTCCATAAAGGCAGCTATCATTTAGGATGGGCTGTTGCTGTCTTGGATAGCGGTAATGGGTTCATTAAAGAGAAAGGCTTTAATTGCTTATGGAATCGCTATTAACAGATGTGAATTTGAGTATCTGTTAACACACTTAGGGAGAGATTCCTTGTGTGCTCTTCCTGTTAAAAGCATATCTTGTCATAGCACATACTTCTCTACAGCATATGTGGACACTACGTGCTTCCGAGAGGTGGCAGCCACTTTTACACAGGAACAAAATTTGCAGTAACAGCTCTCACAGAAGGACTGAGACAAGAACTACGAGACCTCAACTCCAAGATCCGAGTTTCTGTAAGTGTTGTTTAAACAGTGGTTGTATGAATAGCTGTAACTTTCAGAAAGGTGGGTGGTAACCTAGGTTTGTCATGTGTTCTATAATTTAACCAATAATGATGAGTAGGATTTTGTCATCTGGTGCTAACTGCTTTGGAAAACAGTACAGATATTAGCAATAAATTAAGTATAATTTCCACAAGTGAATTTGAATTAATCTTTTGTAGGACATATTTGAATAGTTGTGAGTTGACTTGCCACCTTTGTAAGTGTTTTTTCCTTTGATGGGAGTACTTTGTAAATGTTAATTCTACTGTCGAAACTTTGACAAGAGAGAAAGAGAGATTGTACTTTTCCATAAGTTGTGGTATAGTTTTATGTATTTCTAAATTTACGTAAAGTAGAAATGCGTATTATGTAGAAGAAAGATACTATGTTTTGTTGTGTTTGTATTTAGTAACGAAAAGCGTTGTGTTGGTTGTTTCATTTATTTAATTGTAAGTATACGTGTAATAGTGCTTAACTACGAACATCGGTTGTTTGTCTGGTAGTTAGTCAAACATTTGGTGTTGGTCGGTGATGGTTGTGACAGTCAGTCTTGTCACAGCCATGGTGTAGTGTAGTTCTAACTAGCAGGGACTCAAGAAAAGGGAATGCAGCCATAGTTATCAGTGCCTCCAAGTCCACTTAAGTATTCCTTTTCATCTTAAAGTCCATTTAGGGAAATTCCTTTAGGAGATATGCATATCTAAATGTAAGGAGAATTTCTTGAGGTGTGCTTTGGATGAGGGTTACGAAGTGGAGATTGTGCTCATGCCAATCTCATTCTAATTCAAGCTGGGAATATTAAATGTGCCATTTGAACTAACAGTAAATTTGTATCGTTTTATGTCTTAGATTATTATACACAACGCAATGCATTGTTTTAAGTGCAATTTGGAATAGCATATGCGTGATGTACCTGGGTGTCGTAGTATAAGGCTTAGGCTACGATTAGGTTGGTATGTTTCAAGTCGTTTAGGGTATATGATAACACTTGAGATTTGAAATGCTCCACTTGTTCTGAATGAGTCGCAATATCTACATTTGTAAAAATATTTTTATTACTTGAGTACTGTATTGATTGAATTTGGGCTTCTTGGTAAAAAAAAAAAATAAACTTGTACTATAAAAAAGTTATGTTGGTCAAGAGAGATTATAATACACTACAAAGAACAGATAACAACAATTTGCTACAAAAGTTCTTTCTTGTAAGTACAATAAGAATTAGAATTTAGAATATAGAGTAATTTTGTAAAAAAAAAAAAAAAAAACTACCTAAACTAGAAGCCCTTTTGAAAAAGGTTGACAAAAATGATATTTTAATGATAAAATAAAGTTTGTTCATACTTACCTGGCAGATATATATATAGCTGTATTCTCCGAAGGTCCGACAGAATTTCAAATTTCGCGGCACACGCAGTGGCCGGTCAGGTGGTTAGTACCCATTCCCGCCGCTGGGAGGCGGTATCAGGAACCATTCCCATTTTCTATTCAGATTTTCTAACGCCACTGTCTCCTGAGGGGAGGAGGGAGGGCAATATAAATATATATATCTGCCAGGTAAGTATGAACAAACTTTATTTTATCATTAAAATATCATTTTGTTCATGAGACTTACCTGCCAGATATATATATAGCTGAATACCACCTTTGGAGGGGGTAGAGACAGCCAAGAAATAGGGAAAAAAACCAATTATTGGTAAAATTATTTTGGTTCCTTATCTGATAGCGTAGCTGACTGAGTGGTTACTGTCACTCTAGTCTGCTTCTGCTTTACTAGAGACCCCAGCGAGGTAGTGACCTATATAGCTGGCGACTTCTAGATGATCTGTCAACGGGGCGTGACCACAATGTGACTAGATCATAGCCCATACAAAGAGGACAAAAGAGCATTACTAACCACCTAACCAACACCTAAAGCGTTAGTTTGCAAAGGATTGGGAAGACTGCCTCCAGTAGTCGACCTAACAACCACAAAAACAATTAAAGGGGATAGGATCAGAGTTACCCCTTGTCCCCAAGGTTGCTGAAGCAGCAATGTATGGTCCCAGCGAACAGCAATTTCGTATGCTACCTAAACATCTTGCCAAGAGTGTGAGGCAAACACCGAATTGACTTCGCCAAAATGTGGCACTAAAAATGTCACTGAGTACCATATTTTCTTGAACGCCATGGAGGTAGCAACTGCCCTCACCTCGTGAGCGTTAACTCTCAACAACTTGAAGTTGGAGTCGTCACAACTAGAGTGTGCGTCCTTAATGACGTCCCCTAATGAAGAATGCCAGTGCATTCTTGACATAGGTTTAACTGGTTGCCTCACAGAACACCATAAAACATCCAATGGACCACGAGTGTCCTGTGTTCTTTTAAGGTAGTACTTGAGAGCTCTAACTGGACATAGAACTCCCTCAGGTTCCTGTCCAATAAGGTCTGCTAAACCTTTAATTTCAAAGTGTCTAGGCCAAGGGTTAGAAGACCTATCATTCTTAGCCAAGAACTTAGGGCTTAAAGAATAGACAGCATTGTGTTCCTTGAAGCCCACATGACGGCCTCGAACTTCTCTCACTCTCTTCGCGCGAGGAATGCCGTTTCGAGTAACATCCTTAAGAGATGCAGAGTGGAGAGGCTCAAAAGGACTAAACATCAAAAACTTGAGCATTACGCCCAAGTTCCAAGCAGGGGAAATCAGCTGAGGAACCTTGGACGTCTTGAAAGAGCTCGTAAGATCGTGGAGGTCCTTATTGTCAGACAAAGCTAATCCTCTGTGTCTGAATACAATCGAAAGCATGCTCCGATAACAATTGATAGTCGGAACTGCTATATCGAGTTTTTTTCTCTTAAGTAAAGGAGAAAATCCACCAACCTGGCTCACAGTGATAGAGGAAGAGGAAAAACCCTTCTTTCTACACCAACCTTTGAAGGTTGCTCACTTCGCTAGATATATCCTTTAGATGAAGAACTTCTGGCTCTAGCGATGGCCCGTGCCACCTGGCCAGAAAAACCCCTTTGCTCTGACCAAGTTTCGATAGTCTGAAAGCAGTCAGGTTCAGAGCGGGGAGATTCAAAGATATCTCGTGAAGTGGGTTTGTATGAGCAGGTCTGCTCTCATAGGAAGGGTCCTCGGAACGTCTACCAACCAGAACAGAAACTCCGAGAACCAGTGGTTCAAGGCCAAAACATGGGGATGAGAGTCATCCTCGTCCCTTGTGAGGCCGCGAACGTATGACTTCTCCCAGAATTTAGAACGGGGGAAAAGGCGTAAACATCTATTCCCGTCAATCCCAGGGAAGAGCAACTATCGCAACTGCCCCAGGGTCAGTACAGATGAGCTTTACAGAGGAGCCTCGCTGTTCTTGAGGTCGTGAAAATATCCACAAGATGGCGACCCCAAAATTTCCAAAAATCTTGGCAAACCTCCTGATGAAGGGTCCATTCCTTCGGCAGGAGTTGATGGCGCCAACAGAGAAGGTCTGCTCGAACATTTTCGACCTCTGCCACAAAACTTGTGAGAATCGAAATGTTGCGACATAGGCTCAAAGAATAATCTCTCTTGCAAGGCTGAACAGGAACAAGTATTGTCGAGTTTGCTAGAACTACACGATTGCAAACTTGGACCTCGAAGAATTGGCGAGCTAAAAGATAGCCGCCAAATCTTTTGAAGTCGATGTGCCAGGACACCTGTTCCTCTCTCCAGGTTCCTAACACTTTCTCTCCCTCTAGTGTTGCCCCCAACCTGTTGACCCGTCGGGAAAAACAACACTAGGTTGGGGTTCAGAAGCTTGAGGAGATCCCTTTCTGCAATTCCGTTGGATCGAGCCACCACCACAGATCCTCTTTTATATAAGGAAGAATTCTCAATTCCTCTTTCAAGTCTTCCTTGCTTTGTCAGTTCTCCAACAAAAGAACTGAAGAGGCCTGAGATGCAGACTCCCCAGAAAACAAACTTCTCCAGCGAGGAAATGGTCCCCAGCAGACTCATTCCTTCCTTCACCTAGCATGTTTCCTTTTCCAAGAAGGCCGAAACTTTTTCGTACATAGAAGTTGCCGTTCTTGCGACGGAGACGCTATAAAAGCCGCTGAATAGATCTGAATTCCCAGACACAATGGACAGTGAGGGGATCAGCTGCGACTTCTCCACAGACCAGAAGTCCCAGGGACTTCACGAGTTGCAGAGTCAACTGAAGGTCCTCCAGATACCTTCGCCCGGCGGCGCTCGAATCAACCAGTCGCCCAAGTAGAGTGAGATCCTGGCGTGCGACAGATGCAACTGCATCGCAACGTTTTTCATGAGACGTGTAAACACCCTCGGAGCAAAATGTGACGCCAACAGCATCTGGTGTTCCCAGGCGGTCAACCATCCAAGTACTGACCAGACCCAACGTTGCTTAACTCGCTGATCGGACGAGAAGGGTGTTTTCAACGTGGTATGGCCGTTGTGCAGAGTCCAAAGCAGAGAGCCCTGAACTGGTACGTCTAGTCCCCAAGACAACCTGAGATACTTCACCGAACGTGGATGAATTGGGGCGTGAAGATAAGTATCTTGGAGATCCAAAGATACCATCCAATCCCGGGATGAAGGGCTCCTAGTATTGACTGCGAGGTCTCCATCTTGAACTTTCCTTCGGACCAAGTTGTTCGACCTGTTGACGCCCAAGACGGGTCTCCAGCCTACTGAAAGTTTCGGGACTAGAAACAATCTGCAGTAAAACCCGGGGAACACCGAGTCCAATATCTGTTCCACTGCTCTCCCTTTCAACATCTGTTCGAGCAGGTCAAACAATTTTCTGTTTGACAGGAAGGCAGTTGAAACAAAAACAAAAGAGGAGACAGGAAGGGAATCAAGTAACCTCTCTCTAACAGTAGGAGGGACCAAACGTCTGCCCCTCACTCTTTCCAGGCTTGTGCAAAATGAAGCCTGGTTGCAAAGGGAGTCTGGAGATGAAGGGAGTCACTTGCTACCTCTCTTGAAGTGACATTCCTTCGGGAAAAAACTCTTCTCGTGGTGCGGGTCTCGTGTTGCTTCCCATGGAAGCCCCTTTGTTATGCAAACATTTAGCTTTCGTTTACTTTTTTGTATCTGAGATCGGTGCAAGCGTTATGAAGGAGATGCAGTTTGAATGTCGATAACTTTAGTTTTGAGAAAAACGATATTTTTGCTTCTCTGTGTATTTATTTGCTTGCCGTTACACAGTTTGATGTTTTTATGACATAATGAAAAGCCAAAAATAGACCTGCAAAGTAATATAACTTCTCTAAATGAAGCTAAATGAAGCGAGTGTCAAAACACGGCTGAGGTAGGCCAGAGTGACGTTTTACTTAGTCAAGCTCTTAGCTGCTACTGACTGACTGCCACTGACTGCCCTGCGGCATTCCTGTCTTTCGCTGATCGTACTATGTCCACAGGGTTGCCATAGATCGCATTAGATATTATTTCATAGCTAAAAGGAAATTACCACCGATATACTGACAATATCATTACATTATATGAAAAATGTAATTTGACTATGATAGGTTACTGTTTTGTTTATAACTTCTAACTGTGGCGAACTTTTAAATAAAACTTTCTGAGAAGATAGTCAGGATATGTATGATGCCATATATAAAATATCCCAGAAAATTTTATTTCCGATTTTTTCGTCAAACGCTCCCCTTAAGACAAAGACAACTGCGAGGGGTGGAGAGAGAGCCGGCGGTTGAAAAGTCTCAGAAACAGATCCCTAAGAAAAAGCCAGAGTCTGATAATCAGAGGAAGATGAAGACGAAAGAAGTTTCTCTTCATACAAAGGCTGTGACGAAGAGGATGTTCTTCCGCAGCTGGTGGGTCTTGAGTGAGTGGTGAAAGTAGTTCCGATTCGCCCGTCACGTGGCGGGAACTCCCGCGAACGAAGAAGTCGTCAACTAGAGTGCGATATAGTAAACATAAAAATGTGGAACGCTTCACGATTAGCGTGTCATCCTTGCGCCAAGAGCCATGCTAATCTTCTCTGTATCGTTCCAATTAGTATATGTACTGCGAAGCAAGTACTGGCTAAATTAAGAAGGACATCAAATGATGAAGCGGGTATTTGTGCGACATGATGAACAACTGGAGCGGTGTCAACACAAGACTTGAAGCTATCGGCGGCAGCGGGCGTCATGGCGTGACGCGCGAGGCTCCGTGGCAAGTACTAGAAGAGAGTCACAGCGTGGCGCGGCGTCATGGCTAGCGCGCGGCGTCAAGGTGAGGAGGCGTGAAGCGTGAAGCGCCACGAAGAGCAAGACAGCGCTCCTGGCGCGAGACAAGAGAAAAGGCCAACACCTCAACTCGGGAAGACGAATAGGAAGCCACTAAACACTCTCTAGAAGACAGGCGCTCTGTATCGTTCCCGAAGCGGGAGACGAAGGTGAAAGTCTGTACCTCTTAACAGGCAGATTCGAATCTTGAAAGGTTCATGAGAGCATCCAGCTGTTGTTGCAAACCCAACAAAATCTTACGCGTTGGAGAAGCCACTCTCTCGGGAGAAGGGCTGAACCTGAGAGAAGGAAAGGGGCGAGAGACGTATAGTTCCTTCCACAGGGGAAGAAGCTCTAGCCCTTGCCTTAGCGCGACAGGGGGGTCGAGTAGAGTGATCATTCGAAAAACACTTTATTCTCTTCTGCAGAGGAATATCCACGCAACTTTCGGGGAAGAGTACAAACGTCTAGAGGAAGAGGGCGTGAAGCGTCCTCTCCTCTAAGCTTCTCTTAAGAGGGAGAGAGTCCAACCGAGAGCTCCAACCCCGTGGCGGGAGGGCGTGTCGGAGGACGAAGCAATCCTTCAGGATGCGTGCCTGAGCACGATCCCTGGCAGCCTGGGTAGCGTCATCAGGACCTGCCGAAGGGACGCCAGATCGGTGGGAAGCCCCGTAACCCTCATGCGACTTCGACATGCCCCTCCCTGGTCCTGGGAGTTCGACAGAGGTCCAGGCCTAGAGGCATTATAGGGCCGATCTGACGCCCCCTCCACAACACTAGGGGCACTAGCACTAACACTATGCGTTTGAATTGCATTCACTTTAGTTTCAAGAGCACGCATTGACTCACACGAGCCAGGGAATTACCTTCTGCAGCAACAAACTACAGGGTTAGTAATAAATTACTACAGGGTTACTAGTAGGAGAAAACCTGACTGTCCAACTAAGGATGCACTCTAGGAGGAAGATTCCCTCAGCCTATCACGCTCCAATTTAAGCATATAGGCTTCATATTACTTCCACTCACCCTCAGACAATCCCACACATTCATTACCGATTATCATAGAGCATTGAACACCCTTACATATCATATAAAGAGTGAGGAACTATCAAAGTCTTGATAGCCTCACCTTACATTCACCCAAGCTACAGACTCGATAGCTAGAGGTAAGACATCTTAATTATAAGAAAAGACAAAAGCAAAATCAAAAACGGTCCACAAAGAGCGTATGCCAAGTCACAGATCCAGTTGAATACCAAAAAACAACCAAAATACTTAAGTGACAACAATTTCGAAATCCAAAAGGCGGAGGAACTGACAACAGGTGTTGACAGTCCGGCGACAGAGAAAATCTGAATAGAAAATGGGAATGGTTCCTGATACCCGCCTCCCAGCGGCGGGAATGGGTACTAACCACCTGACCGGCCACTGCGTGTGCCGCGAAATTTGAAATTCTGTCGGACCTTCGGAGAATACAGCTATATATATATCTGGCAGGTAAGTCTCATGAACAAAATGCTGGTTAAATAACTTTCTTAGGGTATGGCTCTAAGACCAAATTAAAATCAAGTCACTGTTGAAAGTAAGTTTTTCTTTGTAATCAAGGCTATTAGCCCTGGATTGGTGGAGACTGAATTTGCCATAAGACAAAGAGGTGAAGAAGAAGGAAGGACAGCATATGCCACACTCCCAGTTCTCAAGGCTGAAGACGTAGCAGCATCTGTGTGCCATATGATATCAGCTCCACCTCATGTACAGGTAAGGTATATAATGAGGTACTTTCAGCACATATTTGAAGAAAAGTACAATCTTGTTTAAAAGAACTGCTAGAGGATTACTCTTTTTCTGCATATCAGTTATATATTTCCTTAATATTTTGCCATGAAATGTATTGTTTCAATTTCAGTACAGCAAAATGTGTCAGACATTTGGACTTACTGTAAGGTTACATTGTCATTTATGAAATACATTAGGAAAGCTTACATGTAACCATAAGTGCAGGAAGAGAAAATAATCTTTAAAAATAAAAAATCTAAATTTACCTGCCTAAATAGATATTTATAGAAATAAAGAAAAAAATTATATATTAGTATGTAGTACAAACCACTGTATGGCTAGGATCTATTACTGTACATTGGTACTTTGAAGAACTGACCAACGAACAATAAATCAGAATGATAATCATACTTCTGTAGTCTCAGGCTTCAGTTGAAGGAACATGAAAGTCATTGTGACAAATGCAGTCATTGCTGAGCATTAGTAAAATATGGTACTTATATTTTATCAGGTTTTTTTAATAATGGATCTTGCAGTAATAATTTAATGCACATTAAAGCTGCTTATGAAATTGTGGCATTCTCCATTTAAAAAATTATGTTGCTATCATTCACTTGACCAGATATACCACACAAGAACTAATTTTGCACTGGAGAGATCAGTTTAACATTTACATATAAAAATTTTGCATAACTTCCTTAATTTCGACAAACAGCAGATGTCAAGTACAGGCTGAAATCATTCAAGGAAGTTTTATTTTCAACTTCTCCCATTATCAAGTTTCTGAGAACCTTTGATTTGTTTGATAAGAAATAGTTTCTGATTATAAAAACACTCTCTCCTGCCATTTATTTGGCCATTTTCCTGTGTCAGTGAACATATGCATCACCTTAATGAGATCTTATATCCATCCTCAAAACCTTATTAAGCCATGCCATGAATTTTAGAAGGCATTTTTACATGATTTATCTATCAAACGGCTATAGTCTTAGGATCTGTGTATGCCAAAGATTTTGGTACAATTACTTAAGGGGTTATGTTTATCATATCTACACATGCATTATGGAATGCAGAACCTAGTTCTAAGCAGTATCCTTTTTGGCCATGGCTACATTACTTCATTTTACTTTTCATTCACTCCCATCAGTTTTTTCCTGTCTGTATGAGTCTTTGTCTGATTTAGTTCTCACATCCTGTGTAAAAACGAATTCTCTTGGGCCTTCTGTATGATTATAGAAATGTGACTCCTTGATTTGGTTAAAATAATATAAATGAGGATAAATACTGTAAGGCCCTTGCCTTGTGTGTGAAATCTTTCAGCTTCCTATCATTGCACAATGAGAGTTGTTAACCAACAGTGCTGTTTCACTGATCAAAGAAATGGAGATTTTTCCACCGTTACCATTCAAAAAGTCTAGTGGTAGTAGTAGCAGAAACTGTAGTGACTTTTATGTCTCTTGTGCTGTCATATTCCAGGAGCAAATATTTGTATAGGTCTTCTGCCACTCAAGTGAGGAGGCCTTATGCTAACCCTCCTTTCCTTTTTGTAAGCCTTAGAACTCTACCCTCACCCTTTCGTTTGAGCAGAGGAGTTAGAAGACCTCACAAAAAATCTTCATAGTTGTCACAGGAGACAATACTCTGGCCTACCTACACTTGCATCCACTTCCAGTAGAGCTTGTCTCTTAGAATTCTGGAACCACTGTTTGGAAATAGGAATGTACACATGAGTGGTTCAAACTTGTCAAAGTCTACCAGATTTGGGTTCTATGCAAGGAGCTTAATTAAGTGTCTTGCCTTTGATAGAGATAAAAGATCAGAGATGGCAATGGGAGTGACAGGGGAGGTATATGACTATCCCAGGGGCTTTTGCCACTGGCTGCTCATCATTCCTGAGGCCTCAGGTGGATAGAGACCCATCATTAACTTTGTTTTTGGAATTACTACTTGCCGCTGACTCCTTTTTGGATGGAAATGGTACCTTCAGTCTGTTGTCCCATTTGGAAGGGCAAGCTTTTTGATCCCTGGACTTCAAAGATCTGTACTTTCAGGTCCAAATTCACTATCTTTGGGAATATTCGTCTGGTTTGCTTAGGAAGGAGTGATCCCTAGTTCAAGGTCCTAAATTTTGGTCTGGCCACAGCTTCACAGGTCTCCACTTGTAACTCAGCTCCAGTTGCTGTCTGGGCTAACGGGAGAGACATCATGCTCTAGAGGTACATTTATAATTAGCTGATCATGGCATTCCCTTCTGTGTAACTCCAGATAAACCTCAGATACCTCATCAGTCTGTGCCAGTGCTTTGGGCCTAAGTATTAACTGGTAAAAGTCAGACCCAACCTCAGCAAAAGATAAAATTCGAAAATTTATCTGGTAATGAAGCTGGATAAGTCTACTTTTCTGGCATGACCCACAATTGATATAATACCAAATTTTTTAAAATCTCATCAATATCAGCAGAGTTGTGATAGATTGTTAGGCCACCTGAACTAAGGAAACAAGTTTCTTCCAACCGGTTTAGAGTAGGAGCACTTCAGCTAGCACTGAATTGATAGTGGTCTTCCACAGATTAACTGGATGAGCTTCCAGTCATACATTTTGTAAGGGTCCCAGCAGACCTAATTTTGGGGCTAGACAGGCATAATCTGTGAGCTGGGATTCCCCTTTCGCCCTTTGTCACACACACATTGCTCTGTTTGGGAAGTGAGCATGTATAACTAGCCCTGAAGTTGTTCAAGAGGGATCTAAGGACATATTGTTAGGTGTAATGTCTGGCAATTCCACCAAGATGACTTATTTCAGAAACAGTCTCCTGCAAAGTGCCAATTGATTGCAATCTGTTGTAGGCTGAAGATCATGGTACCAATGTAATCCCCAGATGCATCCCAGGAAAGTGTCTGGTATCTGACTCCTTAAGCCAATGGGACCAATTACTTTTGCATAAGTGATTCGTGCATCCTTAGATCTGCAGCATTCCAGATCTGGAAGCAGTGGGGAATGCCCTTATTAGGCATGTTTATGATTAGCCTTTATCACACACTTTCAAACTACTGCTAGACGGTAGCATAGGTAAGCATTCCCAACTTCCTCCTAAATCAAGCCAGTCTTTGACAAAATGCTGATGTCCAATAATGTCCACAGGAGCCTCATGGCTCATAGCCCCAATTTGGCCTTAGCATTCCTGGTTCCTGGATCTTCATGCACACCTGATGGAACATCTAAGAGCTCCTTCATCAGTCACTTTCAGAGATACCACCAGAATCTCAGCCTCTTTAGTCTTCATGCGTGGAGGCTGTCTAGTACTGCCTCATCAGGAGAGGTTTTTTGTGTCAGCCTACATCAAGGGTTACCGCTAAGCCTTCTTAGAGGTACTGAAGAGTAGGCCATGGACCTAGACTATTCCAGTGAGTTTTGTCATATGTACTTATCTTTCAAAAGGGAAATCATGCCTTGGACTCAATAATCCCCATCCTGGGATTTGTGACCGATGTTAAAACTCCTGTCTAGTTCTGGGTAGAAACACTTGGATTATACCTCTCTAAGGGATCATACCCTGAAGACTGCAGTCTTCATAACCTTGACCTCAGCTGGGTGAGTGATTGAATGACATGTTCTATTTAACAAGGTTTTTCAAACAAAATTTTATAAGTACTGGCTTGTTCTGTGTGACTGGTTTTATGGTGAAGATGCAGACAACTTCTTTTTAACCTCATCCTGCACCCTTATTTTTACTCTCACCTTGTTTTTTAAGATTGAAAAGATACCTTTTGCTTTTTGGTTAAAAGAGCTGTCAGGATATATCCTGAAAAGACAAACTTCAGTTCTGGTTATATCAATTCGTCCTGAAAGATTACTGTTATTGTTAATTATTATTGACTTGAAATTTAAGCTTCCAAAGAATATGGTGTTCATTAGGAAGAAGTAAGACGAGGTAAAGGGAAATACAGAAAGAAGAGACCCCACTTATTAAGAAAGAAAGAAAGAAAAAAAAAAACAAATCCACAAATAGATAAAAATGTAGTAAAATGCAAGGAGAATAGTACTAGGTAGTAATGTATTGCACCTTCGCTTGAACTTCTGAAGTTCCAATTGCATGACTTCCTCTGGGAGGATGTTCCACACTTCAAGGATGTTAGGAATACTGTAAAAGACCTCTGGAACTGAGAAGTTCATTAGCGAGGCACATTTACTGCATATTGGTGCTCCTGTTCAGCAAATCTGGTTGCTCTTGGCAGAGAAAGGGGATCAGGGATCAATTGTGAATGTGAAAGATCTCTGTTGAAATACACCTTATGAAAAAGTGACAAACGAGACACCTTCCATCGATGGTCCAAGTCATAACTACTACTATTAGGAAATAGAAACCTACCACCATGAACCACTCTATCTAAAAGAGATAAATCTCTGGCAGAAGCAGACATCCACACCAGAGAACAGTATTCTAGTAAAGGGAGTACAAATGACCAAAAACAGGTTGCATTGATTTTTTCATTGTTATAAATATGTGAGGTCTTATGAACAATACCTAACTTTCGTGTGGCATTTGCTGAAACTTTCATTAGTTGTTTCTCAAAAGTTAGGTGAGTCAAAGGTTACACCTAGAATAGTTAAAGCTTCAGACTTGTTCAGCAAAGTTCCATCCACATGAAGGGGAGGATGGGGGTGGAAAATCTGTATGAGATCTGCTAATCAATAGCATTTTTGTTTTACTGGAGTTCAGCCTCATACCCCACTGACTACACAGTTCCCTGATCCGGTCCATTCCTGATTGAGGCTGAGGATAGCTTCATTTCTCAAAAATGGAGACTTTACTACACCAACAAGTATTGCATCATTGGCATACTGAACAATCTTGTTTTCCAGGCCAACAGTCATGTCACTTATATACACTAAAAATAACATTGGACTAAGAACACTGCCCTGTGGAACTCCAGACACAATAGATGTTGGTTCACTAAAGATCCCGTCTACAGCAACTCACTGCTGCCTACCTGTACGAAAATCTTGAAGTAATCCTAAAACATATCCACCCACTCCAAGATTCTGAAGTTTATAACTAAGTGCCTTGTGATTTACTAAATTGGAAGCAGCACTAAAATATATCAGAATTACTCTGCACACAAAGCCCTTACCAAGATTCCCTTGCAAATGGAGAGTCAAGTCTAAAAGAGCATTGCAGGTACCTAGTTGCTTCCTATGTGCATGCTTCCTTTGCTCTTTACTTGGTAACATCTAACTCAAAGGTCAAGAGTCATGATATTAGATCTCTACTGCATCTGCAAAAGCTTTGCTTTGTTGAGGTCCTCAAATACCTTTTCATATATTTAACTTCAGACCCTGGCTTATAAATCCTTTGACTTTATCTCACCTGGCCTTCTTGTAGCTGCAAGCCAATTTGTTATTGCCTCTCCAAAGGAAAGGATGTTTCTGACTGCAACTCCTTTTCCTCATAATCTTGGCCACTAGTTACGTGTATATCAGCTTGGGCTCTATACTGTACAATCCTACTTGGTGATTTCTTGTTAGTATCCATAACTGTGCTAGCTGAAAGTCTTTGAGTAGCAGCAGGTCTCTACCACCAAAATAGCTATTGAGGACTTTGTTAAGTGCCAAAACACTTAGAACTTTTTCAAACAAAATTTATTTTTTGGTACAAACCCATCACTTTATATGGTGATTTAACTGCCCCCCCCCCCCTTTGGAGTGTTCAGATAATATTTGATACAACTATTTACTGCTAGTAGAGGGACTTAGGTGCCCAGTTGCTCAAATAGCAAGCTAGATTCTTCTGTGGATGGTTTGAAAGTGACTGGTTTATGCCAAAAAAATTAATTTTGTTTTAAAAAGACTGCTTCATAAGTGTACAAAGTCATCTGAGCAATTTGGAAATTAAGCTACCACAAGTTCCCTAAAACCTAAAGTTATAATGTTCTCAATTTTTAATTGATAATCATGACGCTGCTTTGTATATTTTCACAAAGGGATATATTTAATAATAAGATAATGCACATTACCGTACCAGTAATACGCACTGGAAGAGAGAATAGGAAACAAGCTGCATTTTTCATAAGGATTCAAAGATATAGTTATGACTGAATGACGCTTATTCGCTTATTCACTGTGGTCTTCCTTAGCCATATCAATGATTGCTGTAGACCAGAAAACCACTACCTCATTTTGTTGTACTGTAATTGTAAAAGTAACTTGTAATACAGTATTTCATTTATAGCTTGTAATATTTCTTTTATAATAACACTTGTAATATTTCTTGTACATACTGTATAAACAGGACTTTTTCTTCTATTTTTGCAGATTCATGACCTCATTATCAGACCTACATGCTCCTAAGTTACAAGAGTGCAATTTGATTAGTATAAATTTGTTCTGCAAATGTAACTCAGCTAGATGTATTCAGACAATACAGTATTTGCTTGTTTCAAGCTTGTGTCATAACTTTCATGTATTACGCATGTTATATCTGCAAAAGTTTTCATATAGTACATGAGTTATATCTTTGATATAAGTAGTCAGTTGGTATTTTTTTTTTTTTTGTATGAATTGGATATAAGGATTGAAAGGGTGCTTTACTTAGTGTAGTTGACACTTCCCTTGGGTAAACTTAATCCAGTGTATTTTCATGAAATATCCATTCCTGTATTATGCATACAGTACTGTTAAATGCTGTCAATAAAATGTTTTTTACTGAACTGTTTTTTTTTTTTTTATTAAACACTTCATAGTTCTTTGATTTTCAATATAAAGCAAATGAAAAAGTCTTAATATTATTTGCCAAAATGTCATATTTATATAACACTTAGTCCAATTTCATAAATGTAATAAGGGTGATAAGTGCTTAAGCTGTATAAATCACCAGAAGAAATAAAAATTTTAGTTCCCACAGCAAGTTAATCAGCTATATGGTTTCCATGGTGATTACATCAACAATAGACAATTGGACCCAAAAGTATCCTCCAGTATTGTCATTTGATATGTAGAGGAGATCATGATATCCTTTCATAGTACAATTAAGCAGGTCCAGTGCAGCTTTTAATCCTGGCAGACCTTGAGAAAGTCTCTGATAAAAGTCATTATTACTATGCAGTTTAACCATATTTTCATTATAATCATCAAAGAGGTTTTTAAACTGGATTTTACAGTCACTGGATTAGAGTAAAATAAGTAATCTCTTCTTTCTCCTGTCTGGTGTACAGTCTTTCTAAATTCCACCTAGTATGTGTCTTCACTCATGCCATTTCTTCCTGAATGTCTGGGTTTTGATACTGGTCTTTGTCCTGCTACTTATACCTAATAACTTCCCTCCCCTTCTCATCACATACCTAAACCATCCAGTATGACCCTCCTCCCCCTCTCCCACATTTACAATTGTTATATACTTCAAGATCAAAAATTACATTTTACATTTCTATTTTGCAATCCTGAACATCTCTTGTGACACCATATGTTATACTGGATGAATGACACTGAGTTGCTGGTTTCTCCTGAAACATCCACATGGCCACTTTCCCCCATGGTTATTTCCTTTGCAATCACCATAGGTTCAGTTTAATCATGCTCCATTACTTTATGTCAAGCCTTTTTCTGCAGTAGCAGTTGTGTCCAGACTTTTTCCGGATAGAGAGTATCCATTTCCATGTTTCTGAGTGTGTATCCAGGTACCTGGGTGCCCACAGTAGTGAAAAATCACAAATTTTTTCATTTGTATTTTTCTGTGTACCATACAAACCAGAGCATTTATCATAGAAGAATTCCTCGGCAGGAACTGTAATCAGTCACTGAAACATAGTAACAATGTAGATAATTGTTGGGGGGGGGAGGGAAGACTCCCAACTCACTGGCCATCATCAAGTACTTTTTCCTTTGGCATCAGCGGCAATGAGGAGTGGTTAAAGTGGAATTATGCTGAAAGGCTCAAGTTTGTATACCTACGTAGTGCAAATTACTCATCACCTTTTATGTAGGAGACTTATTCATTAGGCAGGAAGTTGATCTCTCAACTAACTGGCAAGCTGAGTCTCCACCTGGAAATGCCATGCTACTTGTCAAGAGGAGTACTAACAGTGACTTCTGTTACTTCTCATACAATCTGACATAAGGGAGCAAAATTGATAGGGCCCTGAGCCACAGTAATGTATCTGAACTCATACTTTCAAGAAAACTTGTTGTCTTAAAGACAGGACAGCATGATGAGAAAGCAGCTAGTATCTAGGTCAATCATAGATTAATTGGTTCAAATTATAGCTTCACCACTTCCCCTCCCCTTTGTTAAAAGGGAGAGCAGAAGTAGTCAAGCCTTCGGAGCTCCAGCTCTAAGAAAGGAAGCTTGATAGTGATGTCAACTTTCATTGTTGCCCATTCAGCACATAATCAGCCTGACCGCTGCCTTGCAGAGGAAGGAAGAAGGGAGATAGAACCTGCAGCTGACCTGTTCAACTTCCAGCCTTTTGGCAACTAAGTACCTTCAATAAGAGGCTTTTTGTCTGAGGACCTAGTGAGAATGGTCCAAGGACTTTTAAGCAACATCCTTGGGGTAAACTGAGGTAAAGGTAGTCTGGTCTGGTTCTACCAGACACTTACCCTCATTACCTGTGAAATAAAATGTTCTCCAAATAGCTAGGCACGGACGAATGCCACCGGCTTCAAGAGCTCTCACCTGGACTGGACGTATGTTCCCCTCTCAAGACGAACTTATGTCTGCTTGATCACTTCGTGAAGCCAGAAAGAGTGGGAACTCTGGACACCACATTTTTTAACCTTGTGGTTTTTTTTTTCCTCTTAGGAACAGTTTATAATGTTGAAAGGTGTACAGCAAGAGCAACAGTCCAGTTCAACAGTCTTGGGGGAATAAATAAAACAATCAATACTAAACCTAAAGATTTATCTACATAATTTACAGTACATACAGATTGTTAACTTCAAACTCCTATAGGCAAAACTCTGCAGGATTAAACTATCTAACTAGCAACTAAGCTGCTAAATATGTAAAAAACTATAAACACTTCCAGTCTTTCTCTTTTATTTTATTTTACTTGCATGTACTGTGAAGCACTTTACAAGGTTCAAGCACACAAATGTTAGATTAAAAGAAAGCTGCAGATAACACCACTGCAAGAACTCACATGTCTATCATCAGTAATAGCTTGCATATGTGGCTACCACTACATGTTTATGCAAAAATACTGCTGTTGCAGCTAGACAATGTGCCAAGATGGCACTGACAGACTGCACAATAATTTCAACTGCAATTTATGGCACTAATGCATCTTCCATAAACAGCAGCCAACAGTGCTGCTTGAGTACCACAATCTTTCAAACTCTTGATGGGCATGAAATTTTAAAAATATTAACAAGTTAATGTATATACAACTAACAACGAGTTGATATATTTATAAACTATACACTGCAAAACATACTGGCCAATAAAGGGCCACCATAACCTGCTAGTGCTACAAAGAGACCCCAATGAGGCCAACCCCATGAGAGCTAAATAATATAGCTAAGTGGTCAGGTTAAACTATTTAATTATAAACTGGTTAAGAGGTCAAGTTCTCATCAGATAATACTGTAAGGCTTGCACTTGTCACAAAAGCATCTCATATAGCTCCCTGCTAACAAAGACCTGGATCAAGGCAAAGCAATAGGCTTCAACAACTTCACTTGGAAGACCTGGATCACGGCAAAGCAATAGGCTTCAACAACTTCACTTGGAAGACCTGGATCAAGGCAAAACAATAGGCTTCAACAACTTCACTTGGAAGACCTGGATCAAGGCAAAGCAATAGGCTTCAACAACTTCACTTGAAGACCTGGATCAAGGCAAAGCAATAAGCTTCAACAACTTCACTTGAAAGACCTGGATCAAGGCAAAGCAATAATCTTCAACAACTTCACTTGAAAGACCTGGATCAAGGCAAAGCAATAGGCTTCAACAACTTCACTTGGAAGACCTGGATCAAGGCAAAGCAATAGGCTTCAACAACTTCACTTGAAAGACCTGGATCAAGGCAAAGCAATAGGATTCAACAACTTCACTTGAAAGACCTGGATCAAGGCAAAGCAATAGGCTTCAACAACTTCACTTGAAAGACCTGGATCAAGGCAAAGCAATAGGCTTCAACAACTTCACTTGAAAGACCTGGATCAAGGCAAAGCAATAGGCTTCAACAACTTCACTTGGAAGACCTGATCAAGGCAAAGCAATAGGCTTCAACAACTTCACTTGAAAGACCTGGATCAAGGCAAAGCAATAGGCTTCAACAACTTCACTTGAAGACCTGGATCAAGGCAAAGCAATAGGCTTCAACAACTTCACTTAAAGACCTGGATCAAGGCAAAGCAATAGGCTTCAACAACTTCACTTGAAAGACCTGGATCAAGGCAAAGCAATAGGCTTCAACAACTTCACTTAAAAGACCTGGATCAAGGCAAAGCAATAGGCTTCAACAACTTCACTTGGAAGACCTGGATCAAGGCAAAGCAATACGCTTCAACAACTTCACTTGAAAGACCTGGATCAAGGCAAAGCAATAGGCTTCAACAACTTCACTTGGAAGACCTGGATCACGGCAAAGCAATAGGTTTCAACAACTTCACTTGGAAGACCTGGATCAAGGCAAAACAATAGGCTTCAACAACTTCACTTGGAAGACCTGGATCAAGGCAAAGCAATAGGCTTCAACAACTTCACTTGAAGACCTGGATCAAGGCAAAGCAATAAGCTTCAACAACTTCACTTGAAAGACCTGGATCAAGGCAAAGCAATAGGCTTCAACAACTTCACTTAAAAGACCTGGATCAAGGCAAAGCAATAGGCTTCAACAACTTCACTTGGAAGACCTGGATCAAGGCAAAGCAATAGGCTTCAACAACTTCACTTGAAAGACCTGGATCAAGGCAAAGCAATAGGCTTCAACAACTTCACTTAAAAGACCTGGATCACGGCAAAGCAATAGGCTTCAACAACTTCACTTGAAAGACCTGGATCAAGGCAAAGCAATAGGCTTCAACAACTTCACTTGGAAGACCTGGATCACGGCAAAGCAATAGGCTTCAACAACTTCACTTGGAAGACCTGGATCAAGGCAAAACAATAGGCTTCAACAACTTCACTTGGAAGACCTGGATCAAGGCAAAGCAATAGGCTTCAACAACTTCACTTGAAGACCTGGATCAAGGCAAAGCAATAAGCTTCAACAACTTCACTTGAAAGACCTGGATCAAGGCAAAGCAATAGGCTTCAACAACTTCACTTGAAAGACCTGGATCAAGGCAAAGCAATAGGCTTCAACAACTTCACTTGGAAGACCTGGATCAAGGCAAAGCAATAGGCTTCAACAACTTCACTTGGAAGACCTGGATCAAGGCAAAGCAATAGGCTTCAACAACTTCACTTGAAAGACCTGGATCAAGGCAAAGCAATAGGCTTCAACAACTTCACTTGGAAGACATGGATCAAGGCAAAGCAATAGGCTTCAACAACTTCACTTGGAAGACCTGGATCAAGGCAAAGCAATAGGCTTCAACAGCTAAGTCCACAATCTGCTGCAAGTTTGCTCTATCCTGAGAGAGGTGGTCTGCCAAAAAAACTCTTTGCGTCTGGAATATACTTGCCTGATAGCTTTACAGCATGTTAAAACACCCACTTGTGCATGGACTATGCCAAATGACAGAGATGAAGGAGAGCCATACCCCACGCTTATTGGTCATGGTGTCACTCATCATTGCTTTTGAGTGACTCATCACACTGGAATACTTGCAGAGCTAGCAGTGCTGCTCAAATTTCCAAAATGTTGACATGCAGATGAGGCTCATTCTCTGTCCACAAATGCAGGGCAGACAGACAAATTGGGGAGATCTACCCACTTCCCACTGGAGGAACCCCAAGAAAGTTTTACCTTTTCAGTTATGAAGTCAGTCTCTATGGACTCCTTCCAGACAGCATCATGGTCTAACCTTTGGTTGAAAATGCTCGTTGACTCCATCATCATGGGACTCTCATCTGCAGATGAAAGAATAAAGTTCTGGAAGTTGCTGGTGTCACAAGAAAAGGTGCTGATTTTCCCCTCGGACCACAATGTAGCCCAAGGCCAAATCTTTTTCCCGAGGAGGCATGTCCTTACATCTATGCTCTTCTTCCAACAATTTGCTGGTAAGAGTAGTCTTTCTTGGGTTCCTTTTTCATGGTTTCCAAAGAGGAAGGTTAAGGAAGTGGTGAAGACAGGCATTCTGATAGCTGGGACACCTTAATCCACCAGTACAGTCTTTCAGGTCCTGTGGGGCACCCAAGCCTTCTGTGTTCGGTATCAGGAGGACTCAGGTCTCCTCATCCTCAAAACTGTGACGGAGTTCAGATCTCTTCATCCTCATGAAAGGGCTAGGATTCCTCCCTGTCCTTTTGCCCCCTCTTCTCCCTCCTCCTGCTCCAGCTCTGGCTTGAGGAGGAAGCGAGGGGTAGAAAAGAGGGGGGGAGCAAAAAGGTATACATATCCTTCTCCACTTACCTTGAGTTCGGATAGTCGGTGTCCTTTGAGATGGTTAGACTACATATCAAGAACTGCCAACCTTCCCTCACTCAAACACATCCCGTTTCTGAGCTAAACCCCAGGATCTCTCAAGCTAGTTTTGTGCACAGAGGCAAGGGTAATACAGGAAAAGAATGTGCTAGAAGTCAAAGGCATGTTGCCAGCCTTTTACGGTGGCTTTCTTGGTGAAAAACAGAGCTGCAGACTGGTCATCAACCTCTGTTGAAAGAGTTTTGTGCTACAGACTTGATTCAGAAAGAAACAATCTGTTCCATGTTGGATTCCTTCAGAGAGGGTGACTTCATGCTTTTGGTGGCTCTGAAGGCTGTGCATTTTCAAATACCCATCCCTCAACCTCCAAGAAGCACCTCCATGCAGCGTGCAAAGTGACTGTATCACACAAACACTCCTCACTGCACTTTAGCTTCAATGGATACAGTCCTGTGACACTGCTTAGCATGCAGCCACTTTTGGAGAACAAAATCAGATTCTTTCTCCTCTTCAAATTGTGATTCCAACTCTGCCACATAAAGAAGACTAATAAGTCATCTTCAAAGCATGTCTCTTGGTATACAGAAGCTCCAAGGCATGTTGCACAGCAAGCTTCAAACAGTTCTGCTCCATTCAACAGGTTTCATGCAGAGTATATATCTTCAGCACCCTCTAGTGCTCTTCTTATTGTTGATAAGAAGTAACAGTTTATCAAATCAGCTTCTCTAGGCAGAGGTGCAGGACACTGCCACCACTGCATTACGACTAGAAACTGACCAAGTCCTGATGTCATGCAGACCTGGCCCAAGTGTTGCACACAAGCACATACAGTTCAGCTTACTCACACTGCACTGCATGCTCCCCTCTTTACCTTGTCACAATTAGTATGTGTTACATGGTTGGCTCTTCTTGCCATGACTCACTCAGTCCAAGACTCTTGCAACAACCCAATTTGGTTGCATGCTTCATACTAGCATGCAAGTGTCTACTCTGTCACTAAAGTCTTTCCTTGATTCTAAACAAGTGCCTCAAACTTTGCAGCTGTATGATGCAGTGCTCAAAGCAGTATTTATGGAGACTGATTCTTCTCCATAGGCAGATATTGAGGATCCAAAGACGTTTTGCTTGAGAGCTAGCCTTAAGGTCTCATACACACACACACACACACACACACACACACACACACACACACACACACACACACATATATATATATATATATATATTGTCACGAAGTGATCAAGTACCTGGTTATTACGCAACTGTTAAATCCAAAAATTTACCTCACTTCAGCCAGATACCTGAGACCTCATAACAACAATATTATGACTGAACACTCTAAAGGTATCAGTGATCCCTTAAAACTTGCTTATCACTTGAAAAATCAATCTAAGTTTATCAAGTTATGAGTGGAGTAATAACTGTTAAGCAATAAATATACTACAGGGGAAAGGGCATCACTCCATCAAACAACTATAATTGCTTCCCTTGTCTTCATTCACCTTCATATAGGAGAAAAGAACAAAACATGTCTATCACTTACCTTGTGCATACACAAATAACCCTATTCACTGGTGGTCAAAAAATGAAACACTGTGCTTTTAAAACTTTAAATATAAAAATTTATTTCTAACTTCGAAAGTTATAATTAGAGTTCACAATCGGGAAAAATTTACTATTACTTGAAAACAACACATGATTTAGTTAATTCTTAAACAAGATTAATTCACAAAACTTTAATTTATCAAGAAATTATGTTAACTAAGCAAAATTCAAATTATTAAGATTTACTCCAAATTTGAGAAAAATCTTAACAAATGAACCCCAAAACAAGTATGCAATGTTAAAGTATCAACACATATAAAGTGCTACTAAATCAATGTTAAATCACCACCACAAAATTTAGTGTAACACTATGAAATTGTAAACACAAGAACACACAAAAGAAATGAAAAAACAAGAACATATAAAAATGTACAAAAAGTTTATCAACATTAATTTCACTAAGGTAAAATCTGTTTAAAGATTATATCTACCTTTTTAAAAGATTACATCCACCTTTTTAAAAGATTATATCCACCTTTTTAAAAGATTACAGCCACCTTTTTACCATGGTAAAAAACAAGTAAATACCACTTTACCTTATACAAATTTCTGTACATCATTACACAACTCCTTTTTTTCCTTTTTGCGGTAGCAATAACACTTTTACCTAAGGCCTGTTACTGTAAACTCTCTCTTATATCAGATTCTACCAAGGGAGCATTAAATATGATTAACGGTTTCCAAAACTTATATGTTTGGGAGAGTGACCACAATCTTACACTCTTCTATATGAGAGAGAGAGAGAGAGAGAGAGAGAGAGAGAGAGAGAGACCACACTGTCTTTACCAAATCTCTATCTGAACTAACTGGTATTACCAAAAATCTTCTATGGGGTTAAACCTGGGTTGCCAGTTAGGCATTTGAATAAAGTGGTCACCCGAGAAGAAACAGGAATAAACTGAGTTTCTTCCCTGGGAAAGAAAGGAAAAAACAGTTCCTTTCCCTGAAGATGGAAAAAAGATAGGGAAATTATTCTCTGGCTCAGGGAACTACACAGGCTTGCCTCTTATCTGAATGATTGACAGTTTCCTGTCTTAACACTTGTGTAAACAATATTCTTTTAAACTGGCCATGGTTGTCAAACTTGTCATCCCATTTCCCTTTAATTGACAACATAAGTGGCTTTTAGAGTCTCTCTCGAATACAGCATTTTCTGTGGTCACCCATCTGATTAACCATTCAGTGTGTACACAATGCCCACAGGAAGACACATCTTAGCTTATCATACAACCAGCCAACCCTTTGAAGACTTGTCACTTAAC
>NC_089799.1:26099613-26152113 GCF_040412425.1 Macrobrachium rosenbergii | reverse complement strand
ATTCATTACATTTATCGCTTACATTCTGAGCGCTGTGTGTTGGCCTTTAAGGCAGTTAATAAAAAAATCCATTTTCATTCTTCCAACCGGCCTCAGAATGTAACAATGTGTATACACGCATACACACACATATATATACATATACATACACACACTCACTGACATTCTTTTTGTATTCACAACCATGAAGCTACCGTTGTCATTTAATATCCAAATTGCTCTACCTCTGGAATAACACCGAAGGGAGATTATAATTAATTAATTAATAATAGGCGATTTGTCCATACCTCTAGGCTGCAGCTACCAGGAACCTAGAACAAACCATTCTGTTTTCTTTTGCAGGCGGTATTTGCACAACATATATGCTGCCGATGGCATGAACAAGCTTACCACGTCACTTTTAAAATAGCATATAATTTTCGTTTTGTGAGCGTTGCTTAAGATGCTACTGCAAGTCTGTGGAAGACATTTCACACAAAGACTTCGTCTTAGATTCATCACTGAGTGTCCTCTGTCTTTCAGGAGACAAGCCAGAATCTTAAGGGAAGTTGTTCACTGCTAACACAGACATATGTACGCATGTGCAACCACACGCACACATACAAACGCACACGAGAGAGAGAGAGAGAGAGAGAGAGAGAATTTGCGTGGTTGATGTTAAACTCCTAAATCTGCCAAGATGCAAGGTAAGGGGATTTACGGAGCCTTTTACCGACACCGATGACTTGAAAAACATCCAATAAAAACATACAATTCAAGTTATGGTATACGTACCATGTATAATTACAAATACACATACATACATACACACATTATATATATATATATATATATATGTGTGTGTGTATGTATGTATATATGTACTGTATATATACATATATTAAGCCCTCCCTTGAACTGGGTTGGCTTCCAAGAAAATGCAAATAAACAGTAGGAATAAACAGTCACTACTGCAGTCACACTTTAAACTGCTGAATTGTGGATGAATTCCTTGTGCAGAAAACCTCCACAATATTAATCTCTCCACGCACCTGCCAGAAGGCTCACCAACACAACAAACACTACACACAATGCACCACTAACCTCTACCAAGAACAAACTTTTGTGATTCGTGGATAATAAGGACCTTCCTTAATATACAGGAATGCCTCTTTCACTCCATTTACCTAATACTTTCCAAGTCTTGCTCTTCTCCTCCTAACAATCCCGAATTATACACTCTTCTTACTATAACACTGTCCTCCATTCTTTCCAAAGGCGCTAACATGGTTTCCATGGCGGTATAACCTCAGATTTTCAGACGCCTCCATTAAAAATTAATCACCTTGACGGATAACTTAATGAATGCTTTCTTTCTTAGGTATCCAATTCCTGTCATCCAGGTTTTGATATATCCTGGTAACCTGGCCACGCACATGTAAAAACCATCACCCCGGGATAACTGATGAAATCTAAACAATGGTGACGTGTATTGACATTTTTTTTTCAACACGAACATAAAGTTCCCGTAGGAGGATAGTGCCGTCAGTGCACCCCACGTGGTGCACTGTAGGCATTACTTAAAGAGTTCTTTGCAGCGTCCCTTCGGCCCCTGGCTGCAATCTCTTTCATTCTTTATACTGTGCCCCTTTTCATAGTCTGTCTTCCCTCTGACTTTTCACCCTCTCTAACAACTGCTTCATAGAGCAACATGCAAGGTTTTCCTCCTGTTACACCTTTCAAACCTTGTACTGTTAATTTCCTTTTCAGCGCTAAATGACGTCATAGATCCCAGCGCTTAACCTTTGGCCTAAATTCTATATGAACATAAAGGATGTTAGAAAAATTTCCAAAAACCCACATTACTAAAACCGTCCTGACAAAGACACTCCTTTCAACATTGGCATCTACTATTTTCAGTCTGTAGTCAAAATTCCAGGAGACACGGCCTTGTATAAGTACACACGGGAAGAGTGTCGTTAAATTTGAGTCCCGTGGAAGTGCAGTACACTCAAGCAAGAAATATGCGTAAATGGTACATTCATCTCTCTGTGCAAGCGGATGCTAAATTATCATAATAAATGGCAAAGTTCAGTAAATGCTTGCCGATAACTTACAGTGGAAATTTACTAGTTAAAAAATAAAATGCATAAATTCATACTAAATATGGAGGAATGATTCAATAAAATTAGCATCAAACTGACCAGCATGATGTTCCGGAAGGGCTTCAAGTGTTTTGACTTACGAGCAGGATCCATACAGTGAGGGGTCAAGTAACGCGCACGTAGGGTTGGGTCAGGGCTGGGCGACTGAGATCAGGTGAGCCACAGCTGCTCACAGTCAAGTAGATCTTCGGGCGCGGATTTGGACGAAAATGTCAAAACAAAATTGTGTCTTCTGCTTATATTTTATATTTATCCGGTCTCTGAGGATTTCCTTTACGGTTCTGACCCTAATTTATGTTTATCCTGTCTCTGGGGATCTTTTATAGTCCTTAATCCACAATCTGCTTAGGATCTCGGCATATAAATGCCAACAGTCCAGTACAATGCTTCATTCACTAACATGTAGTCTTGAGGTGAACGTCTCTGTAAATATAGGTTTCTTGTTTAATCACAACCGTAAATAAGCTAACTAACCATGCCAAACAATTGCGCAGTTTATGGTTGTTATGATACGAAAAAGAAAAAGTTTAATCAGGACATTCGTTTCTTTCGTTTACCGAGGGATGAATTTTTAAGAGATGCTTGGATACAAGCACGTCGACGCTCAGACAAGATTAATCCAGATCATGCCGTGATTTGTTCTGTATATTTCTGCAAAGAAGATATTGCTGACGACATGAAGTCACGTCTCCTTGGTATAGAAAGACCCAAGAATCAACGGATACTGAAGAGGGATGCTGTTCCATCTCTTTCTCTGCCCAAAGGTAATTATTTAATTGTACTTATTTTCACGAATTTTACGTTGAAACCTAATTTTGCCAGGAAAATAAATATATTTCTCTTAAGAAAAACACAGAAATTAAGTACAGCACACAACCAAAAGCAAGTGATAAAATTTAAAATATATCCTTTATCAAGTGAATGAGACATTAATGCTCTTTTCATGATATAAATAATATGTGTAATTCCTAAATCTCTTTCTGGTCACACCTTACTCTATTTAGTTCTTTTGTTTTGTCCTTCCTTTAAGATATATATATATATATATATATATATATATATATATATATATATATATATATATATATATATATATATATACACTCGTATATTATTTTCAATAATGATAATTGTAAACAATCAATGTGTTTATATATTTCCATTAAAAGACATTTCCATGAAAAGTATTATGCACTAAGAAGGAATAAAGTTTTATTTGCTGTATTAAAATAATTACCAATAGTGCATTTTATCATTAATATTCGTTTACTCTGTTCCAGATACTTGTTCGGCAGAAGCGTCTAGGAGGTCTATGAATTACGAACGACGTGAAATGAAGAAGAAAATTGTTCAAGATTTGATTAGCGTCGGTGAAGAGGAATTGCATGACTGCGATAGACCTACCACTTCCAATGGAAGAGACAATCTAGTTATGCCCAGTGAGGAAGTGCAGACTGCATTAGACATCCAGGAACCTGAGATGGTCACGAAGGAACAGTTTTTGCAGGTCAAGATGGAAATGCAAGAGGAGATACTGGAATTGAGGAGGAGACAATTGCAAGAAACAAGAGAACAAACATAAGAGCACGCCATGTGTAAAGGAGAAGTCTTATACTAGGGAAGAGACGAAAGTGATATTTAAATCTATATTTACTGAAACTCAAATGGATGCATTGATAAGAAACATCCTCATAATTGGTCCGATAAAGATATTGCTTTGGCTCCCACTTTGCGAAGTTTTAGCTCCAAGTGCTACAAATATTTAAGAGAAAAAAAAAGGCATCATCCCTTTGCCCTCTGTCTCCACACTTAACAATAGGGCTAGACATTTTAAGTGTGAGCCAGGGTTATTAATGTCTATGTTGTGTTTTATGAAAGTGAAAGCGGAGAGTTTATCATCAATGGAAAGAATTGCAGTTAGGTCCATAGATGAAATGAGGGTAGAAAAAGCTTATTCTTATGATAAAGCCGTAGACATGTTACATTATGTATAAACGTCATGATAAAGTGCAAGTTGTCATGGTAAGGGGACTTACAGGTAATTGGAGACAACCAGTATATTATGCATTTGATGAATCAAACGTTCAGAAAATTCTTTTAACTCTAACAGAAAATGTTGAAAAAGCCAACTATCATGTTGTTGCACTAGTGCATGATTTGGGTTCGTAAAATCTCCGTGTCTGGAAAAATTTGGAAATATCTGCAGAATCCATGACAAATCCAAGTGCAGACAGGGACATCTTTGTTTTTGCAGATGCGCCTCATCTCATCAAACTCAATGAAGAACAATTTCGTCAAGTCGGGTTTCAAATTGCAAGATGGCAGTATTGTGTCGGATTCTGCCATTCGTGAAATGTGTAGCAAGAGAAAGACAGGATATGGCCTTTCTTACAAATTAAATGAGAGTCATTTTAACCTGATTGGGCAAGAGAAGCAACGTGTGAAACTGGCAGTGCAACTGTTATCCAGCACAACTGCAAATGCAACAGCATTTTTGGGTAAGAAAGGCCTGTTAGAGAGCAGTAATTGGGAGGAGACTGCAAAGTGCGTAATGCTAACTGACAAGTGGTTTGATATCATGAAATCTTGTACTGTTTATGGTGACAAGGCATCCCGAAATGCTTTTGGAATTGATTATGAAGAACAGAAAAATGTTTTGCATGAAATGATGGACACCATGAGAACCATGAATGTGGCAAACTCACGATTTAATTGCATGTATAAATTTCAAAAGGGAGTGATTTTGTCATGCAAGTTTCTGATATGCCTATATGAGATGGTAAAGAAATTATATGGTGTTAAAGTCATTCCTACAAGAAAACTGAATCAGGATTTACTTGAACACTTTTTTGGATGTGAACGTCAAATGAATGGGCCATATGAAAATCCTAATTCAGTAAACTTTAAATTTTGCTTAAGAAAGTACTTGCCAGGGAAAGACATTGCGCTGCTAAGTGAAAAAACCCCTACCGAATGCATAGAAGAATTTGATATCCTTAACCAGCAAATGCAATGCGAGACAGCGAGAGAGAACTATCTGTAGAAATATGCCTGACAAGTATTTTTTTCAAAACAGTAGAATGTGACTTTGAAAAAGAAAATGAGGACACAATAGACTTGAGAGAGGAACCTAACAATGAGACAGGGGAAGACAAGAGATTGATATCTGAAGTGACAGAAGAAAAATCTGTTCGATACATTGGAGGCTACATTGTGAAGAAGTTTGGATTACAATATTCTCATTTAGGGGTTAAGGCATCAGAGGCTAACGAAAAAGAAAAATCATGGCTTAGTACTATTAACATGGGCGGACTTCATGCTCCCTCTGATGATTTCATGTCTGTTATCTATCATGAGAGAGATTTTCATTGCTGCTCATGGTGATACTTTGAGAGAAGGCAAAGACTGCACACAGTCATTAATTTCAGAAATGGAATTATCGGGAGCTGATGTTCTCAAAGATGGGATAGCATTTTTCGCTAAAATTTCTGTGTTCTTTCGGATGAGACATCTGAACAAAGCATTTGTGATAGATAAAAAGAAAAAGAAAGTGTCGTAGCATGAAAAAAAAAAATGTATGAAATTGTGAATATGTTAACTATGTTTTTTTTTTTTTTTACTTTTGAAACTGTACAATAAAATATATGATTAAAATGGTTTTGTTTTTATATCACCTCAATTTTCTCATGTCAGTTCTTAGTTTTCCTTTTATAATCAGATTGTATGTTTATAGACAAAGAGACCCAAGCAAATATGAAAACCTTACCTGAAGCTTAGTTTTACTAAAGAAATCAGAGCTTAACCAAAAAGTCAAGAAAGATACAAATCAACGGGAGATTAAAATGGGTCAGACCTTATCCCTTTTGATGACTATAAACCTTTAGTTCCTCTGGTCAGTAGCCTACTTTAACGATAAGATCATTGACTTAGAACCAAAATAACGAATGTGAAAGTCTTAACTGGAGTTGAGTTTCACTAATGAAAGCATGGATGAAGGAAAGAAAAAAGACAAGTATCAGGAACGGGTAGATAAGTCAAGATAAAAGAGCGAAAGGAATTAGCGCCTATCATTTACTGAGCGCCACCTGCCTCACGGGGGCTCTCGTGAGTAGGTTAAGTATACCTTAGTTTAACCAGACCACTGAGCTGATTAGCAGCTCTCCTAGGGCTGGCCCGAAGGATTAGATTTATTTTACGTGGCTAAGAACCAAATGGTTACCTAGCAACGGGACCTACAGCTTATTGTGGAGTCCGAACCACATTATAGCGAGAAATGAATTTCTATTACCAGAAACAAATTCCTCTTATTCTTCATTGGACAGTCGGAGATTCGAACTCGCGGCCAGCAGTGCTAGCTGAGAACGGAAACCACTCGCCCAACGAGGAACTACGTGAGGAGGTGCGCGGAATAGGTCGTATTTTCGTCCCACTCTTAATTGACCCCCCTCTGTATGGATCCTGCTTACGAGAAACCTAAAGATGTACTCTCCGAGTTCCGAAGCTCAAAAGTTACTTCGGCCACTCACACGACATTACATTTCTTAAGTCCGCCTAATGTAAATAATAATCACATTCTGAGCTTGCAGTAATAATAACAGAGAAGCTGACAAGTTATGACTCCTATTATTTAAACAAATTACCGCTTTAGCAAACTGATGGCAAGAATGAGAGCGTGTTAAATTTTTCCCGCTTAATTCTAATTTAAAGTTTTACGAAAACACTGACACATGGAGATGCTCAGTGTGAACTAAGATAAATCAACAGTTTTGCAATTCAAATAAATAAACAGTTTTGCAACTCAAATTAGAATAATTGTAGTTCACTCGAACGTCTTTTACTTGGCAAGCACTTCCTGACTCACTCAGTTCCTTAGCCTTGTTGTGATCTACTTATTTCCGGTTCTTCGGACGCCAGTTTCATATATCTTTTGTTATTTCTGTAAGTTTGCCTTATTTCTCATTGCTGAACCAGCTTCGCAAAACACCAAAGTTAACGCCGAGATAGTTTTAAGTACATGTATTTGTTAGCCTATGACCTCTCATCAACGGCCTCTCATGCCCCTGAGGGATACAGAGGTCAAGAGGAGGTTAAAAATGTAATTTGTGATTGTTGCAACATCAGTAATATTCGGGTCTCCTGCCCAGTCACAGTGTACATGTTAAGTGTTCTGTTGTTGCTCACAGTCAACATTTCAAGTTTCCTGAATCTCACAAGCCCCACTACGTTCTATTATTCCAAAACAACGCTGTCATTATCTCTACAGTACGGACAGCAGCTTTTCATTCTACATAATGTAAACCTTTATATTACTTAATATATGAAGTTCAAATATTCTCGAGTATGTTTATAAATCTTCATGAATAAAAATATCCATTTGACAATAGATTAAAAAAAAATAGAAGAATGTATTTCAACCAATTAAGTAGCTACCTTACTCACTGGTTTGTATATCGGCCACAATTGTTTTTCCCAAGGTCTAAGACCTTGGCTTTTCCAGTCGCGGGTAGCCTTCGACCTGGTTATCTTTATGTTTTCCTTCTTTTAATTTAATCATGATGACTATATGGATGCGTCCCAGAATGTTATTTGGATGTACAGTATCCCTTTAAGTATTGCTAGCACACTTAAAACAATCAGTAGGGTAGGTCACAGAGCTCCAGTTCAGGTTAAAATAAGGAAGCTGAGTAGGATGCAGCACCCTATGTTAGGTTAGGTTAGGTTATTGTATATCTTGCAAATACCACTCCCACTTCATTCAACGAAGGCTGGAGGTGTCAAGATCCCTATTAGTTAAGCTAAAACGTATTCCTGTATTTATCATTGTTACAATATCCTGCTCATTTTCTCACTGTCATTCAAAATAATCATCCTAAAGCTAGTAGACAATACCCATTAGTCAGTAGACGGTTGGGAACAAAATTTTGGGGCATGAACTGACTGAACACTTAGGAAGCCTCAAGAAATGACTGTGACTCTTCCTTCTTTATTACTCTTCAGCCTCGATTTAGCACATCTGTTCCCATTTCTAGCCTTAACTACCTTTCTACGATCCATTTAAATACTGTATGTGCATGTGCAATGCAGCAAGTTTACAATACGAATCTCTCTCTCTCTCTCTCTCTCTCTCTCTCTCTCTCTCTCTCTCTCTCTCTCTCTCTTTCGGCAGGTATGCTTGAGTAACACCTTGGTCTAGCAGGTTGATTGGTTTATGAAAATCAGTCTGTTGAGCTAAGCACTAGAGTTATTAGACAGCAACAAAAACAAATCCAGAAAATAAACACGATGAAGCACAAGGATCTAAAAGTGGAACTGGGAGAAAACCATGCTGATGCACGATGAAATAATCGTTGGAGAGGTTGCGAAGCAAGAATAAAAGGACGTGGGATTGAATATTAGAATAGAATAGAATACAGAATTTAGGCCAAGTGCTGGGACCTATGAGGTCATTCAGTGCTGAAATGGAAACTGGCAGTAATAAGGACCTTGCTGCTGATATGATTTATGAGAATGCGACTTGGAAGATTTTCTGAGTCGGTAAGGCGTTTCAATTCACTCAGTGACTGGTTTCGGGACTCTGCAAAGGAACCAAACGTCTTCTACATAAGAGAAAAGACGCCTTAGGATCTTGGCTAGCTGATGGAGCTGAGAATGGGGAAGGGCCCATCCCTGGTAAAAATAAACCCCCATTTCGATGATGCTCTGTTGGCGAGGATGCCTCAGGGGTGAGATCAGTTCTGATCGGCAAAGGCCACAAATCTATCTATCCATATATATATATATATATATATATATATATATATATATATATATATATATATATATATATATATATATATTGTATGTGTATATATATATTATATATATAATATAATGTATATATATATATATAAATATATATTGTCACAAGGGAGCCCTCTTCTAAGTCACCTCGCCCTCTAAGCTTGCAATAATGTACCATATAAACTTAATCTGTTTCTATTCCGACTGAAACAAGTATAGTAATGTTAATAACTCCTCTGACTAACAAAGCCAGGTTGTGGAAAATATTGTCCCTTCCTAAAAATCTCTCATTCCTCACCCCTTAGTAATCTTTTAATCCTCTTCCTTGACCTTGTGACTGCTTGAGACCTCTCTTCCAGGTACTGCCTTTTGGAGACCAAATCCCCGCCAGAGTCATAGACGAGACAGTGAAAGAGATTAATCCAAAAGGAGAAAGTGCCTGGGCCACAGGAGCTAATCACCAAGTGGCCAGGGCCTACCACATACTCCAAAGGCATAGAAAACGGACTGCCAGGTGAGTAGACACTGCCATCTGGAAGGAAGAGAATCATAATCTGCCGAGGTCTCAAAAGGCACCACACGGGCGGTGCTCCTGAAAAACACCCAGCTGCGGAACTAACACACTTGCCCCACTTCCTCCACTCCCTCAGAGCCTTGACCCTTCCCACATGGCTGCTTTGAGCCTTAGTCTTTTTACAGTGCAAGCCCCGTAAATTCTTGCCCTCCATGCTGGTGCTGTAGACAAGGACCCCGTCTCCGACTATAAGGTAAAGTACCAGAAGCAAGGTTTTAAATCAGTCGCTAATCTGTTATTCTTCTACTGAATTTATTATTTTTTTTTTTTAAGTGGAATTTTCCATAGAGACCTGACTTGTTCAGTGCAGTGAGTAAATGTCCAAAATTCACATGTTACCAGTGTCTAGAATCGAGTTGCTTTGGCACCTTCTGTGCACCCACTCCATTCTCTTTAAAAATGCTACCTAGGTTTTGTAAGTAACCAAATGCATTCTCGATTGCACACAGAGTTTCTTGCTGTGAAATCAACTCTTCATCTTGTGCTTGTGCCATGGTCCTAACCACTGCTCTAACCCAATGGTGTTCTTCGAAGTGGACTTTTCCCCAGTTCTGTTATTGTTTAAATTGTTGTAAATTCAGTCATTCGACAGACTCTGTTTTACCTGTCTGGTTTTCGAAATTCCCCATTCTTCTGATTTAATTGTTAACTTTAAATATAAGTGATTTTAAGTGACCCTACGTGTTTATCTGCAACTTTCCGTGTTGAAATAAGGCCTTCAGCTTAGATTTCTTTTTGTACGCTTTACCTGAATCAACACTTGTAGTCAGATTTGAAAGTACCATGGTAAGTTCCACATCCCTTCCAGGTAGAACTCTAATAATATATATACTTACTGGATTCTGGGCGGCAATGGATGATCGCAGGGAGTTCTTTACATTATCAAGAAATCTAATATATTTTCACTAAAAATCTGACTAATAAGACTGGTTAAGGCAGCTCTGTAGATAAATAAATCAAGGAAAACAATGCTGGCTTAGGGCCTTCTTCATGTGAGGGAAGATTATATAAACTCAAGGGTTCTCTTAATTAGTTATATTTACATAATAAACACAGATCAGAAGAATGAAGAATTATGGGGCGGGTAATAACAAAGTCCTGCTAAATGAATGAATTCTACACAGGAGAAATATTATACACCAGTGATGTCTTCATAATAGGAAAATTGCAGAGGGGTGGATTAAGGAGGTGGTGTAAGGCCACTGCACATGGGAAAGAGCCGAGAGTGGTTCCACAGCCAAGGCCGATCTGCAACGAGATGCAAGTGGTTACTTGCATAATAATAATATGCTCAAAGGGAACTAAGGGAATGCACAAATGGTGCCAAAAACTCAGTTCAACACCAGTGCAGAATTAAGCTGACACTTTATGCTTCAACAACAATTACCGAAGGTGATCGCACAATGGAAATAAGAAATAAATCAGACAGAGAAATAACAGGATCGTGACTGACCAAGAAACCTTATTCTGGTACATTACCTTCATCAGGATGAAAATGCCCTCGTCCAATAGGGGCGCCAGCGATGGAGGGAGGAAAATGAAGGGATGCCACTACAAAAGTGTACTGGTTTGAATCTCGGGGTTGAACACGTGGAGGGAGTACAAGGGGCAGGCAAGAGGGATGGACAGCAAGTATCCTCAATGGAGTTCTGAGAGCTTCTCTCTCTGACTGCTGTTTCATGGTCCATATATAACCTTGGGGATTACACCGTGCCGTGGCATCATTGCAGGTGGTGTGCAAGTCAATCCCCGCCTCGTTTTCTAAAGGGGTATGCACGTGGGTCACTGCTAGGTGTCATGGTGGCCAGACTTTCTTTTTTTTGGCTCCTCCCCTTCCAGTCATACACCACTGGCAAGGAATTTGCATCTTCGAAAGCTGCACCTAGAAATCATGATCTCAGGCAGTCATTTTGAACAGAGAGAGGGATTAGGGCTGACCCATACAGGGAAAGAAGGAGAGAACTGGAGAAGGGGCAAATGAGACCCACAGTTCCTTTATTTAAAAATAATTAAAATTTTATTTTTATTCTTTTATCTGCTAAGTTATTATGGTAAAAAAGCTGGTGAGGTTGTTTAGAAAGAAGTTTCCTTCGTTGCAATATATATATATATATATATATATATATATATATATATATATATATATATATATATATATATATATATATATATATATATATATATATATATGTAATTATTATGACTACAATGCCATCTTAACTTATGGATTTCTTCACACTTTCTGAATATGTTTGTCACAAAAAAACCTAAGATCCAAATGAAGAACCAGCTGAAGAATTTTTGATGCCTGTGGCAGGAATCGGACCCACAAGCATCAGAATTTCTTCATTTGGATCTTAGGCTTTCTGGTGACAAGTGTATCCAAAGAGTGTCAGAAAATCGAGAAGTTAAGAGGGCATTTGGTCATTACAATGGACACATTTCCCAACATTAAAATTTCAAGAACTGGTTTTTAACTGTTGTAGAACCAAATTTGAGTGGCAGGCGGAGCTAATGCAGATATCATATGGTAGAATATTTTTAAGACTCATCTAGGGCGATCTTAAGCCTTTTAATCTAAGACCTTGGTCTATGGCTTTCAATTTAATCATGTTTGGCCGTTTGAGTCTAAAGTTATATAGCTTATTCATTGGTTTTGTTGTTCATTATATATATATATATATATATATATATATATATATATATATATATATATATATATATACATATACATACAGTATATTATATATATATACATACAGACAGATAGATAGCTATAACTTTGAAGTTAAGACATACTTTGTAAAATCATCAAGCACTATCAGTTTTTGAATGATGGTTTATTGGTTCATGAAAAACAGGTCGATCTTCATTTTTAGCTTCTCGATGCAACCAAAACATAGTTCTGTCGCTCACTCCTGTTGCAGCAACTGTCATACCACCTGTCAATCTTGATATATCGAAGGTCCGCCTTTATCATCCTGCTGAAAACATTTGAAAACATTGCAGGCGACTTCCGTTGTCTTGTAGGGCTGGGTTAAGGTCGCTGAATGAGTTTACTGTAGAAGACGTCTTCACCATACAGTACAATTGGCAACACTCTTCAAAAACTATGCCACATTTACGATAAGTACAAATATTTCTTATATCTTGTGGTGATGGAAACTGAACGGACATCTTTTTAGTTGAAAAATAAAAAAAAGAATTTGGGGCAAACCTACATAAAAATTCTTTAAAAATCTCTGTTCAGTACAATTTAAATACTATGAATTTCGCATATTAACACTACTGTATGAATCTACCTTCGCTCCGTCCTGCCAATCGATTTTGGCTTTACTATTGTAAGGCTTTCCTGCTGATCAAGACCTTGGTGTGAGAGGTGTTGCAGGAGGTAAACTTCGCCGTTGCACTATGAATCAATTGTTAGGAAAGTGAGATGGAAGAGAGAGAATATGAACGGAGGTACAGTAACAATAATGAAATGGTTTACAGCTAAGGACCGAAGGGACGCTGCAAAGAACTTTTAAGTAATGCCTAAAGTGCACCGCCTGAAGTGCACTGACGGCACACTTCCCTACAAGGGAAGCGGGAATGAAAGGTAAGTAAACAGAAGCGGGAATGAAGACACGGTATACAGCTAAAAAGTGGGTTCAGCTGGCGGCCGAAGAGATGTTGCAAACATCCTTCAATAATGCCTAAAGTGCACCTTGTGAGGTGCATTGACCGTGTCCCCTTTTTTCTAGCACTCCAAAATACAATCATCAAGAATGTACATTAGCCTAATTTGTTGCTGTCAAACATTTGGCAAATTAAGAATACTGTACTGAATACTTTCCAGTGTTCGCTTCCCTTTTCAGGATGTCTTTCACATTTATGTATTTTACTGATTTTACGATTAATACTGTAAAGCTTTACCTACTGTCAAGTTTCGTGGAATTTTATTGGATGTGAATCCGATAAGATCTTTACTTCCATTGAAAAGAAACCTTGATGATTTATACCTGTGCTTTCGAGTAAACAGCAACTAAAAATCTTTTCGTCATGACAAAAATATATTTCTCACGATTTCTCAAGAACTTGACACTGGAACGTAGCCATTCCATGCTCACGAAAATCATCTTTAAAGCGTGTAAAGCCTAATAATTGGGATATAAACCCTACATGCTAATCAACGCTTAAAGAAGATATTCGAACTCCGTTTGTAAGACATTTTACTGGATGTCTCCAACCCTCGTATGTCACAGTTACCTTAATAATGACAATATTTTACGATATGAACATGTTATACACAATGAAGAATAAAGATATCTTATATTTGAGACCTTCAGCACAAAGAATCCAGTCTTTCATTAACATCGAGATAAATGTACAGTATTTCCTCAGCCCCAAAGCTATTCAACATACGCAGTCTTTGCCACAACTCATTCCCCCTAATGTTCAGTGACCTGCCTAAGTAATAATGTTGATATTTCGCGTCCACATCACTTAAGCATCGGTAGAGACGATGATGATTAAGTATGCGTAGTATACCTAGTCATATTTTCAAAAGACTTTCAGGATAACAAAGATTCATTGGGGGCCTTCAGAACCACATGACAAGGAATAGTGACTCAGATTAATTCCCTTTCACTCAATTCGAAATGCAAAATTTACATAAAAAATATGGAGTAAGGTTGGCACCCGTTCATTAGACTCTGGTGAACGCAAAGAATTTTAATGAGTGCGTTGTCAAATGTAAATGATCACCAGCGTTTACTGTGAAGAACTCACGGGCTGAAGTCATCTCCTAGTATAGATAGATTTTGGTTAGTCAGATCTTTCCTCCTGTCATACAAAGCTGGACGTTCCCTTCCTTTCGGCTGAACAAGTAAGTTTAATGAAAATCCCCTATAGAACACTATCCCATCCTATTTTATATCCTGAAGGAGAATGTTTTCCTCATAGTCCTATTCTTAATATATCTCATTTATCCGTTGTGGGAGCACACTGTATGTATATATATATATATATATATATATATATATATATATATATATATATATATATATATATATATATATATATATATATATATATACATATATATGTATATACATATGGGTATATAGTGTATATAGACATACACACAATATACATACATATATATATATATATATGTGTATATATGTGAGTGCATATACGTATATAAATATGCATGTATTTATTACATTATCTACTCGACACTTTCACCAGATACTTAATATTGGCTACACAGTGACCTCTCAACTTCTCTATTGACACTTTTTCATACACGCTTTTCGCTACAAGCCTGCAATGCAATGAAAAATAAACTAAGAAATCACAGCAGTGGGCGTTAGGTTATCATTTTGTCCATCGTGGTACAATACTGTATATCTGTCGAATTCACACAGGCTAGTTTTACTATCTACTAGAGCTGGAAAAGATCCATCTCATCACTGTAACGTGGTGTTTATGTAGTTACTGTTTAGTAGGTTGATATTTTTACATATATATATATATATATATATATATATATATATATATATGTGTGTGTGTGTGTGTGTGTGTGTGTATATATTTGTGTGTATTTGTATGTATGTATGTATGTATGTATATATATATATATATATATATATATATATATATATATATATATATATATATATATATATATATATATATATATATATATATATATATATATATACAGAATCTGTTAGTCATTTTTACCAGATATGTGTGTATTATTAATAGCCAAAATAACCCCTTAGCATCTCGTTCACACATTCTGGATACACACCACTTCAAGCCTTGAATCCATAAGCGAAATAAATGAAGATGTCTTCTTCATATACAATGTCAAGGGTGAGAATATCATTAAGTTCACTACACTACTAAAATGGATATATAAATCTATTGCGTTCATCCATACATGTATGTTTGCGTTCAGATAAGTTTTAGTGCAGATGAAACAGACTCATCCCACCATCATAACATAGCGTTATAGAAGTTATTATTGATTAGGCTGAAATGTATATATACAGTTTACTGGTCACTTTCACCAGGTAGATAGCTATTATTAATATTACCATTAATGGCTATATAACAGGCCTACATATATATATATATATATATGGCTAGTGTGACTACAAGATTGCATGGATGTATGTGTATACATACACACATATATTAATATAATGTACAAATATTTATTTATCTATATGTATGTAAGTATGTAGCCTATGTATTCTAAGTAATGGCATAACCATTTTTTATTCTTAAAAGCACACCTATCACATTTTCTCTGAATATGAAAGAACAATTAGGCTATTCCTATCAAGCATGTCATTAGACTCTTTTCGTCATCCTACATGTCTAGACATTTAAACTGTGAACCCAATCATGTAATAGAATCCCATCAAATCTCGATACTTTTCCATTTTTTAACGACGGCACCTGTACTACATCTTAACATTCTCCAAGAGGAGAATGTTTTAGAGGCTTTCATAAACAATAATACAATGTCTCTCATATAATAATACAATAATATCCATCACGTATATCTCTCTTATGAGAGATACTACAGTATGTGATGGGGTACATGGTTGATGGGGTAGCCTACATGGTTTAAATGTCTGGCATGTAGGATGAACGGAAGAGTCTAATGGAATGCTTGATAGGAATAACTGTTCTTTGCTATCCAGGGAAATACATACATTGTATGCTTATGATAGAGTTTTGATAGATGAAAAAAGGAGGACTGAGAAGTGAAGGGCAGCGTGGTTTTCAACAAGGAAGAGGATGTGTGAATGGTGCTTGCTTGCTTGCTTGCTATGAAACAGTTATCCAAGAGGTTTAAGAGTAAAGAGAGAAAAAGCCTTTATCAGGAGAACGGAACCTGCAAAAATTTAACCCCGTAGGAGGTTAGCGCTGTCACGTAGGCATTACTAAGGTTCTTTGCAGCGTCCCTTCGGCCCCTAGCTGCAACCCCTTTCATTCCTTTTACTTGTGCCTCTGTTAATATTCGCTTTCTTTCGTCTTACTTTCCACCCTCCCTCAACAATTGTTTCATATCGCAACTGCCACGTTTTTCTCCTGTTACACCTTTAAAAACGTTCTACTTTCAATTCTCCTTTCAGCGTTGAATAACCTCATAGGTCCCAGCGCTTGCCCTTTGGCCAAAATTCTATATTCTGTTCCTACAAAAGTTTAATGTCAGAGGTAATAAATAAGTAATATTGTGGGTCGTGAGAATATAAGGTATGGAAAGTAATTTGTTCGAGAAAAAGTTAAAAGTTAAGTATACCTTACTTTAACCAGACCACTGAGCTGATTAACAGCTCTTCTAGGGCTGGCCCGAAGGATTAGACTTATTTTACGTGGCTAAGAACCAATTGGTTACCTAGCAACGGGATCTACAGCTTATTGTGGAATCCGAACCACATTATATCGAGAAATGAATTTCTATCACAGGAAATAAATTCCTCTAATTCTTCATTGGCTGGCCGAAGACTCGAACTCGGGCCTAGCAGAGTGCTCGAACTCGGGCCTAGCAAAGTGCTAGCCGACAACTCTACCGACTCACCCAACGAGGAACTAATTTGTTTGAGAATTCTCAGTTTTCATAATGAAACAGAAGTGTGAGTTACAACATGTTAATGATATGGATTGGTTTTGGGGTGAAAGTGGTTTCCGGTTAAGTATGTGATATCGTTCCATTGCTTCCTGGTCGTTTTATATCTATGGTGATGAGAGAAGCCAGGGAAAGGACAGGAGATGTAGGCGCAACTTTGTAGAATGTGCAATGTCATCAATGGAGTGTGGGGCAGGTAGAACTTGCAATGATAGATTGATAGCTGGAGATAATAAACAAAAACTATAGCGATTACTGAAATTTTTCGTGAACGGAAAATTGAATATGAATGCTACTAACAGTACAATCAAGTGGGTAAGATACATAAACGTGGAGGAATGGATGCTAATATAGAAGCGGCAGACTAGTTTACTATCCATTTCAGGGACCGCGAGTCATCGTTTTTCTCAAATATCTTTCAAACTAATTAGTTGATCGAAATAGTACTTTGACACAGAGCACAAGACACCTCCCGCTAATGTTTGGTAATACAGTGCATTGTCAAATAGTGTTAGTTAAGGTATTTACTCTTGACTTTTAAAGGCAAAGTCGCATGAGTCAGCAGGCCTAAACCACGCAATCCAACGTCCACTCTCCCCCATAGACAAGAAAGGGGCGGGGGGTGGAAATGGGGAGGCCAGGAAAGTGGGTTGAGGAAGGGATGAGGAGGGCAAGGGGGAGGGAGTGATGGGATGGGGATAAAGGACGTTCGAATGCATAATTTAGCGATGCTTGGCAGCACCATGTAAGTCAAGAGTAAACGCCTTAAATAAAACCATTTGACAATGCACTATATTACCAAAAATTAGCGGGAGGTGTCTTGTACACTGTGTCAAAGTACCATTTTGATATCAAATAATTAGTTTGAAAGATATTTGAGAAAAAAAAATGACTCGCGGTCCCTGAAATGGATAATAGGTATTTGGGAATATAAGTAACATTCAGTGGTATAAAAAAATTAGGAGGAGGGGATGATATATGAGCAGGATGGAAGCAGCTTTGCAGAAAGTCTAGGTTGTGAAGCACTAACATTATATGCCACTGAGGGAAAAAAAGTGAAAGCTATTGAGATGAATTGTTTCGTTAGGAAAAAGGAGGGCTCAAAGAAACGAGAACGAAGATATAATGAAAAAGTAAAAATAAAAGTTACCATAGATGAAAAGTGTTTGGAGTTTATATGATCGTGAAGAAAGAACGGAGAACAATAAACAGAAAAGAAAAAAAAATATGCAAATCAGAAGCTTCGGGAGGGAGATCGAGAGTGTGATGGACAGATGTGGCCAAGGGGTGATGTACATAGGAGAAAAAAAATGTAAGTGAATTAATTGGCTTTTATAACGAAATTTTTCTCCATTTCGGGTTCACTCCTGAATCGGTGGTTAATGGATGAACGTAATATTTTCTAGCTTTTCTTTAAATCATAGACTACCAAGGCACTCTACTGAGCTAAGCACTCCCGCTAATTTTATATATACATACACACATTATATATATATATATATATTTATTAATTTATATATATATAATTTATTAATTTATATATATATAAAATCACTCTTATAGATAGAAAAGGAAAACTGCTACATAAACAACATATGTGAAGTATAATTCCACATAAATTTTTTTCAGAAAATGAAGGGCCTAAGTCTACATGTCATCGTCACCGCTGTTGGTGTCTGCATCTTGAATCTGGGCCTGAGAACTACACAAGATACAACTTTCTTGCAGGTATTATTCCAATAAAAACTGGACCTTCAGTATTTCACTTATTTGTTAGCGGTAACTTCCTTTTCACACTGGAAACAAACTAATCCATTTCAAGGGCTACATATCACTATTATAGAACATTTACCTATAGACATGTGTATTGTATTATCTTGATGGATGAAAGACATAAGAAATAACAGGTTATAATAATCCTGTAATCTGTCCGGGAAAAATGATCTTACGACTTCCGAAATAATTAGTGTTGTTGTTAATCATTCAAATTCCGTGAAAAACTATGTCAATCCTATCTATTCATTCGGGGAATAAACAATATCAGTAATACAAATGCTGACTTAAACAAAAAGCATTTTAGTAATCAAAGTCCCAACTCAAGCGCATTAGTGACCGTAAAATGTCCAGCGAGGGAAGGCACTGAAACACTTCGGTAATTTGAATCCATCTATAAAACCCGCGTAATCCTTTTTCCTCTCTAAATATAACAACACCCGTCTTATGTGTCAGATTTAAACGTTGGAACACATCAATAGCCTGAACAGCCCCAATCCCCTCAATTAGCAGTTATGACTTGGACCATGAATATAGAATTTAGAATTTAGGAAAAAGGCCAAGCGCTGGGACCTGTGAGGTCATTCAGCGCTGAAATGAAATTGACAGTAAATAAGTTTGAAAAGTGTAACAGGAGGAAAACCTCGCAGTTGCACTAAGAAACAATTGTTAGGAGAGGGTGGAAAATAAGACGGAGGAAAGACAACATGAACGTAGGTGCAGTAAAAAGAATGAAAGAGGTTGTAGCTAGGGGCCGAAGGGACGCTGCAAAGAACCTTAAGTAACAGACTTGGACAGCCGACGGATGATCTACTGTTTGTCAATTTTTCATAATTTGCATTTCAACAGAGAGCTTTCACATTCACAATCGATCCCTGATCCTCGTTCCCTGCCGCGAGCAACCAGAATCGTTGAACAGCAACACCAATATTCAGTTAATGTGCCTCACTGTCGAACTGATCAGCTCCAGAGGTCTTTCATTCCTCACACCGTTGGACTGTGGAAGTTTCCTTGAAGATGTTATGTAACTGGACTACAAAAGTTCTAGCAAAGATACAACACATTACCCTAATGCAATTCTCCTTGTATTTTAATAATTTACTTACATTTTCATCTATTTACTTATTTAATGTATTTTTGTTCTAATAACTGATATCTTCTTTAAGCCCTTCGTTGGTTAAGTCGGTTGAGCTTCAGACTGTCACTTGATGGGCCGGAGTTCAATTCCCCCAGCCGGCTGACGAAGAGTTAGAGGAATTTATTTCTGGTGATAGAAATTCATTTCTCGCTATAATGTGGTTCGGATTCCACAATAAGCTGTAGGTCCCGTTGCTAGGTAACCAATTGGTTCTTAGCCACGTAAAATAAGTCTAATCCTTCGGGGCAGCCCTAGGAGAGCTGTTAATCAGCTCAGCGGTCTGGTAAAACTAAGGTATACTTACTTTCTTATTTCCTGTTACCTTCTGTTACTTCTTCAAATGAACACCATATTCGTTGGAAGCTAGAATTTCAAGTTAAATGCCCTTTGGGTTTGTTCCACATGAATAGGGTTTATGCTCTGAATAATAATAATAATAATAATAATAATAATAATAATAATAATAATAATTACCTGAATCACATTTCATGTAAACCTCTAGGGTAATCAATAGCCCTATGTCCTGTACGTTGGCGTAGGCCTACACCCAAGGTCTATAGACCTTGCCTACACCAGTAATTTTCCACTTGCGTATTCAAACTCTGTCAAAATGGTTCTATAGCTTACCATTAATAACTCGTAATTATGAGTCATAGGTTATCGAATTTGGGCTAGTTGAAGCTGTTTAGTTGCCAAGTATCAGCATTATTTAAGGACCGCATGTCCCGGCAACGCTCATCTTGATACGATCGCAGTCCATCCTTTTCGACACCAATGCATTTATTCACTGATATGTTCAGCTTTCATTCCAGTCGCTGCAGAGAATATGCAATGAGATTGCACACATTAATTGGAGCCGAGAACAGAATTCGAACAACACTTATCCACCTCTTCACGTGTAATGGACATACCACAACTTTCTTTAATGAAATAAAGGCCATTTCCTAATACTAGGAATGACAAGTAAAAATTGAGCCGAAGTTTCTTCGGCAAAATCGAGTTTTCTGTACAGCGTATAATGCTGTAAGAAACTCTCAGCCACGGCCCATGAAACTCTCATCCGCGGCCTATGAAACTTTCAGTCACGACCCATGGCTAACTTTAACCTTTAAATAAAATAAAAACTACTGAGGCTAAAGGGCTGCAATTTTGTATGTCTGATGACTGGAGGATGGGTGATCAACATACCAATTTGTAGCCCTCTAACCTCAGTAGTTTTTAAGATCTGAGGGCGGACGGACAGACTAAAAGTAATCTCAATAATTTTCTCTAACAGAAAACTAAAACGAGATTTGCTACTTTAAGGCAGACGGGTTTACTTGTAGTCAGTTAGTTTTTGCACTTAGATACGAGTTAATGTCAAACCAAGAAAACAAAAGCTAGGTAATTTAATTCTGAAAATTCCGCCCCTCTGAAAACACAATACACTGTGCTGTTTTTTCCGGTCTTGGATCTTCAGTTGAAGTCACAAGATACACATCACTGAAAATCTATCCCTTTAATTTTCATTAGTGCCGTGACCAGATAGACAGAAGACTGATTTCAGGCCAAGGGCCACGCACTGGGAAACTGACAGTAAATGGAAATTATCAGTAAAAAGTTTTGAAAGGTGTAACAGGAGGAAAACCTCGCATTTACACTATGAATCAATTGTTAGGAGAGGATGGAAAGTAAAATGAAAGAAAGAGAAGATGGACGGGGGGACAGTAACAGAAATGAAAGGGTAGCAGCTAGGGGGCGACTGAATGATAACATTTTCTTGCATCAATATTTAAATTGTTTGCCATTATGGGTTATCTGAAAAATTTAGATAAATTCAGTTATAAAATCTAATATAACACGCACGCCACAGTTATAATAAACACCATCGTTGGTGTATAATCCTAACACAAAATCCTGTTCCATCTACAGCCACATACTTTTGTTCACCCTTATATATAAATATATATATATATATATATATATATATATATATATATATATATATATATATATATATATATATAATCCACAGTAATATACTTAATTAGCAAAACGATATGTGTATATACAAAGCTTATATATAGTTTTCGTCCATCCTACTGCGGACTTGATCCATAGTAGGATGGACGAAAGCTACGAGATTTTTACATAACTTTACAAACGCATTTCTTTTTGCTAATCAAGTATATTACTATGGATCCTCTTTTCATAACTGAGAAGCACGATACGGTGTTTATGTGTATGTGTGTGTATAAATATAAATAAATATATATATATATATATATATATATATATATATATATATATATATATATATATATATATATTCACACATACATACATATGCGAATACCACAATAACAGGCAGAATTTCATTATTAAGAGCCTTATCTTTTGTTCATGAACCTCTGCGTGTTTCTTGTGGCATTTGTTTATACTATAAGTCCCGTGCATTTTATGTGATTTTCTGAGTACGCACACGTACAGGCACACAAACACACGTACACACACACACACACACACTCATATACTATATATATATATATATATATATATATATATATATATATATATATATATATATATATATATATATATATATATATATATATATATATATAAACAAACGGCAGCGTAAAAGGGCAATGGTCTGCTTGACAGCTCGAAAGAGGGCCGACAGAAAGACCTCCAAAAAATATAGTACAGATCACGATCCAGAAGGTAATGATGATGATGGTGAGAAATTTTCACAAGTTGAACAAAGTGTGTTTGAATTGTCGCTGCTTGATTCTAAAACGAATTGAAATAACAATTTGTAGCTTAAAAAAGTCGTTAATCCAAAGACTACTGGTAAAACTTCGAATTGCATACAACGATAACGGAAACGGAGGACTCATCCTTCCTCTGATTCAGAGATTGGTGTAGGTTTCAATGACCATGGCCCGTCATCAATGCATAGGCAATTCCACCAAATGGAGAAAATGAAAACAAAGCTCTGAAATCTAAAATTTGAACAAGGTCCTTGAAGTCTGAACAAGGTCCTTGAAGGATATTAGTAAAAGTCACCAAGATCATTAAATAGATTCACCTTCAGATCAAGCATTTCATAATTTTTCGTGCCTCACAGAATTCTATAATTTCGCAAAAAAATACGCAAGGTTGTCATAAACTTAAAAAAACAGCAAAATATACCCGTGTTAGTCCTAATATTAACTACGCAGTTTTTAGTTTTAATGGAAAATTATTTTTTCCTTTGAAAATCAGTAATAAATAGCTGAGAAATGACTGAACAGTTCTAACTGTTTAGTCATTTTTCAGCTGCAGAGTATGCAAAAAATTATCTTAAGAGACTATCACTGACCATGGCCAAAGCCAGTGAAATACTTACACTGCAAGAAAAACTTGATTGTTTACAAAACAGGAAATGGGCGCTGATTGCTGCTGTTCTTAGTTTCCGCACGCTTAAAGAAGTTTCTTTAAAAATATGTGCGATCTCAGGGTAAGAAATAAAGAAAAGATAGTATTAAATAACTTTATAATTTCTATTTGCTAAAGTAAAATCACACACTTGGTTATACGAAGAATATCAAATTTGCTAAACAATGTGTGGGCTACTATTTTTGTTTTATTCGCATTATGTATCTGCAGGTTAATTTGCTCAGTACTTCTTCTCTAATAAACGCTGTCTGTCAGTGCCTTTGTCATGCCAAGCCGTACAGCAGTCCCGAGATATTGACGAACGCGCGAGAACACTGTTACTAACGAAAATAGGAGTTCACGGTTGGGAAAATCTAATGTTTTACGTTTCACAATTTTTACAGTTTCAAGTCAAGAAATAAGCAAATTATAAATTTACAACAAATTAAACAGTTCTCCTTAAAAATGATATTATATTTTTCAAGAGAACTGTTTAAGCATAAGATAAACTGAGAATATTAAGTTGACATAAGTTTGCCCACACAAAATTTTTCTCATATAGCCTATCTCCAGATCCTTTTTTTTCTTCCAACTTCAACTCAAACAATGAATGCTGTGTGACTGATCACAGCAATAAAACACCAATAACAGCCTCATGAACGAGAATAAAAATAAGCAATGATGGAAAAATGTTAGATAAGACAAAGGGTTAGTCAAGGTTAATAATAATTAAATACTTACAAAATTAATAAAATGAACCAAGAAGAAGTTTATTAACAAGAAGATACTTGTGTGAAAACCAAAAATAAAACTTAATAGCAATAATAAAGCTTAATTTTATTTAGGCAATAATCATACACAAATGTAAATACTAACGACTCATGAACAAGAATAAGCAATAACGACAGTGTATATAACAACAAAAATAAGCCCAGCCTATCACATATAGGAAAACATCTACAGATGCACACCACCGCCCGCCCCTCCCCCCACAAAAAAAACAACACGTTACTTTCGATGTGGATGCTTGGCAAAATAATGATTCATTTTTGGACTTGGTGACTATTCTTGGTTAGAGTGTTATCATAACATTTAGTTCTACTCCAATGGCATTGCCTATCCTGCTTTTGAGAGAGAGAGAGAGAGAGAGAGAGAGAGAGAGAGAGAGAGAGAGAGAGAGAGAGAGAGAGAGAGAGAGAGATTGCTTAAGTCGCACAATGGACGAGAATGAGGAAGCGTTTGTACGTGTCAGTAACATCAGTGTGAGTTGATGTCTTGAAAATTCATATTTATCAACACAGCGCAGCTGGTCATTTACCGAGTTTCTTATTCCTGTTTCCGTCTTACTTAACATTCTGCCTTTGAGCATAACGACTACTTCGACAGTTCTCCTGTTCGAAAAAAACAGGTGTGCGCATGTCTGCTAACAATAAATGTGTACAATTTACCTCGGTCTGCACAGCACACAAGCATAACCAAGCAAAAGCATTCTTCTTTAAATGGGGTGGGTGAAAATAAATCACCACCAAAAAACAGAGGGTGAGAGAGAGATTTATCATAAAGACGTTATTGCAGAAACGTAAGACCACCAGGTAAAAAGAAAGTTTCATCAGTTTTAAGTGAGTTTGAAAAAGTCTTAAACAGTTTTAGTCAAGATATTTAAAAAAATTAAGAAATGCTAAACGGTTATGGCTTAATTGAAGTTTTATTCGATTAACTTACTATTGAGAAGTCATTTCAATTCCTTTGCACTAGACATAACATCTTCATTGGACGTCAAAACTACGGCCTTACGTTGCCCAGCGCCCCACCCCCCGGCTCCCCCCAAAAACAGAAAAATTTTTCCCTCAGTTACCAAATATTGCAGAAACTCATACCTAAATATTTCAGAAAAACATACAAGCACAAGACTGATGATATATATATATATATATATATATATATATATATATATATATATATATATATATATATATATATATATAAATTAAGGTATCCTACGTTAGGTTAGGATATATCCCTGCAATTCAATCTGTAATTTATGATTTCTAGATCATGTTATGCTAGATTGTCCTGGTCACTTAGAGCCAGGTATCCTGGGTTACTTTAGGCTATGAAAGGTTAGGTTAGTATGTATCCATCTTACTGCCCTTGCCAAATTTTGCTTTGTATACTTTGATCCATTGTTACTAATTACACACATGAGCCATGTAACCAGCTGTTCCACTGCTTATTATGTCTGTTTTACAAAAGCTTGGTTTGATGACCTGGCACTGCAAACTGCTGAGCTTAAGTTTTATGCAAATTTTACCTTTCCTGTAGGCAGAAGTCACTACTTTTGGTATGGCCCTATAATAATAATAAAAAAAAAACTTGGCTTCCCACCTGCGTCTGCTCCTTAATTGTTAGATGGAAGGGGAAGGAGAAACAAAAACAAAGTGTTTTGCACAAACAATAATGCTGAAAAATTAAAAAAGCAAAAATAGGTGGTGCAAGTCTTTAAGATATTACATATATTTACCAAATCTTTTAAGGTGGTTGTTCCCACAAGGCCTGGGCACTGTACTCATGGATTCATGGAAAGGGATAGGATAAGATGTATTAGGAGGTTCAAGGGCTGAGGTCAGAAAAGGCTGCATTTGTCAGATGGGTTAGATTTTGGGCTTCCTCCACATAACTAGGCTGTTGTTTTTCTACATTCTTTGCTATAATTCAGTTTATTTTATCCTTGAGTGCAACAAGTAACCCTCAGTTTCAAAGCTTAATGGTCCCTTTTCCAAAACCATTACTTCCCAGGTTTTCCCAAGATTACAGGAAAGACAGGAACAGAGATCAAAATCATTGAAATGATGATACATTAAATGCAATCTTTTGTAAAATTTCCATTCCCAATGTAGCCTATAGAGTATGCGATATTGGTATAATGCAAAACCAACTTTACTTTGTTTACAATTACCATATATATTTGTTATATGGAATTTTTTAGTATTTAGTCTAATATGCTGCCATCTGTCTAACTATATCAAAATTGCAACATTTTGCAACTAAGATATTTCCACTGCTTCACTATGAGCCAACTTGGCATATAAATCATGTTATTCTATATGATAGTGAACAGAATCATATGGGACTGATAATTTCTGCCAGAAATAGGATATTTTGTATTAAAGTCCTCTTTCCTACCCACCCACCCACGCCCCCAAAAAAAGAGGGAAATGGAATCAGGGTAAAATTCAAAGTGTAGCAAACTAACACAACCTAACCTACCTATAACCGACAATTGGAGACTTCGCCTCTGCTGGACCCATATTAACCTAAACATCCATTATTGGCTAGTGGTAAATATTTCAATTAAGAAACAAGATAGATGGGCGGGATGGCATTAAACTGAGTAACACCACAACCTAAGTCATACAAAGGTAAAATTAGTAAAAATACTAAAAATGTGAAAAAATACTGAAATAATGGTAGCCATTATGTTCGTGTAAAATAATTACCTGAAATAATACCTGAAAAACTGTTATCCTATGATGGTTGTCAGTTGTAGCCTAATTTAAAAAATTTACCTCCTAACTGAAACAATATGAACATCTGCGCTCTGACCTAAAACCATAAAAAATGTAACCAGGAAATACTTTCAGATTTCACGTGGCAGACCCACCTTGGTTACGATCATAAAAATTAACATGAACTAGGCCTATATGTAATTTTTCGTTAGACTTCAGCCACCCGTTTAGAATGATGCGTTTTTATGTTATTTTACTTCCTTTTAGAGGAATTTAAAGTAATTTTTGCATGAAAAGCCATTGATTTTGGTTTTCATGCAGACATGACTAGGAAATGATAGGGCACTACCTCCATAAATAACCTAAAAATAACCAGTAAACCCCTAAAAATACCAACCTAAAGTAACCTGGACTATTTACTGGTTACATTTTTGCCGTATTAGCTATGGGGGGAGGTGGGGGGGGCCAGCATTGTCATACCTTCTAAGTCGTAATTTGATTAACTATTTTTATCTGTTGTTAAGCATTTGACGAAGATTATGCAAGTAAAATTGAGAAGAAATTTTTTGTTTTGATGTGTTTTACCCAAGAAAAATATGAATTATAAATTGGGAGCTGGCTGGAGTCTTACGAAAAATAACCGGCCTATATCTCGCAAAATAAATTCTGAACAACGAGAGTTGAACTTACCCCAAAGAATGAAACTTCAAATCGCATCGGCCAACAGAAATTTAACGCTGCTTCGGTTTAACACGGATCTCCCAAACATTAATATCACATTTCATGCCTCAATTGCACATTAGTCCAACTGCATGACCTGTGCGATTGCAAGACTTGATTTTCAGGCTTACAGATTAACCTTAGGCCTAGGCTAGTCGCAGGGGATCGAAGGCAACGAGAAGCGAAGGCAAGCACAAATGGACCTTGTGTACCTTTGGCAATTATTTCACGTTTTAAATTGTTTAAATAATTACTCTACTGTATGACCTAGACGGTATCTAAACTCATATTTGAATTTTGGACTTAAAAACACTGGCTAGTTCATAAAACATTGAGCTAGTTCACTGGCTGGCCTTTAGCACAAGACATTGAGTCTCTAACAAAGTAATTTTTTTCATGCAGACCAACAAACACTTCAACACACCGAGACGAATTTATGTGGGAACTGTTTTTCGATTTTGGAATTTAAAAGGCTCATATTCTTAAGGGTATAGGAAAGACTTCGAATGGGTACATACATAACCAAAGTTCGTTACTATTCAATTTTAGAGGCTGTTTTAAGCACTAGGGATTCAGAAAAATTTCATGGGGCGGCACCAATTTTCGTATTATATATATATGTATATGTATATATACCTGTATATATATACAGTTATATGTGTGTGTGTATTATATAGAAATTTTTATCACACCGTGATTTATATACAATCATGAAGCCACAAATGTTCAATATCCAATTCACGCTACTTGGGAATGTTCCCGATGGTAAATTATCATCGAAGGAGAATTTTATAAGTGATAAATGGATCAGTACCGCCGGGTCTCGTCGAGGGATCGAGACCCAGCGGTATCGATCCACTTATCATTTATAAAATTCTCCTTCGGCGATAATTCTCCATCAGGATATTCCTGAAGTAGCGTGAACTGATATTAAACAACATTTGTAGCTTCATAATTATATATATATATATATATATATATATATATATATATATATATATATATATATATATATATATATATATATATATACATGCATATATATATATATGTATATATATATATATATATATATATATATATATATATATATATATATATATATATATATATATATATATATACATATATATATATATTTTTTTAATCGATTTTTTTATTTTTTCCATTTTTATATTTCTTATTTATGTTATTATTATCGAAATCTTCAATATTATTATTTTATCATTATTTTCATGGGAGACACGTGCCTAGGTGTACCCCCTGCCATAAAATGATAAGTTTATTTTTATCCTTATTACTTCTACTGTAAAAGTTTGTAATATTAAATACTGATCATAGTCTCTATAGAGTTAAGTGGAACTGTATATTGAAGATGTCACAGAAGACTTGTAACGTATTTTAGCCAGTCTGTAAATTGTGGACTTACAAACTTGTTGACTAATATTGTTAAATCAGTCTTCCTTTTCCCTGAATATCATCCAAATATTCATATTTATACGGCTTCGCTCGCCATTTTCAGAATGTCACTCCTACTTTTGGAGACCAGATGACGCCCCTGGCTGTGTCCTCCCCTTCACTCATCCATCCCCATCCCCCCCCTCCCCTTCCCTCATCCATACCCCATCCCCCCCCCCCTTCCCCTTCCGGTGCATATGATCTAGTGTTACTTTAGCTGTGTCCTCCCCTCCCCTTCCTCCTACCATCCCTCCCCTCCCCTTCCTAAGCACACTATCGAGTGCTAATTTAGTTGTGTCATCCCCCTTCCCTCCCGCTTCCCCCCCTTTCGGAGCACACGATTAAGTGTTAATTTACCTGTGTCCTCCCCCTCCCCTTCCCTCTTCCATCTCCCTTCCCCTTCCTTCCCCCTCCCCTCTCCGAAGCATGCTATCAAATGTTAATTTAGTTGTGTCCCCCTCCTCCCCTTTCCCCTTCCATCCCCTCCCCTCCCCATTTCCTCCCCCATCCGGACCACACGATCAAGTGTTAATTTAGCCGTGTCCTCCCCCTCCCCTTCCCTCTTCCATCCCGCTCCATTCCACCTTCCTTCCCCCTCCCCCTCCTCCTTTCCGGAGCACACAATACGTGTTAATTTAGCTGTGTTCTCCCCTCCCCTTCCCTCTTCCATCCCCCTCCCCTTCCCCATCGCTTCCACTACCCCCTCCCATACCCGTCCCCTTCCCCTCTCCTCTTTTCTGCTCCCCTCCCCCTCACCTTCCACCTTCCCTCTCTCTCTCCCCCTCCCCTTCCCTCTTCCATCCCTTCCCCCTTCCCACAGCCTTCCCGTAAACGGATATCAGTTTCGTTAACTACAATCATAAATCGGTTACAATTTCTGTAAAAAATAAAAAGTATAAAATAAAAAAATAAAATAAAAATTACAGACATGCTTTTATTAAAATGCACCAAAAAGTAAACAATAATTTTCTTACAATTAATCATGTCTCTAAAACTAAAAGCGTGGGCCCCAAACGTGGAAGGAAATGCTACAAGAAAAGAAATAGCTTTTATTTCAGGAATGAAGGGAAATTTGTAATCCGAATCCTTTTAACTCATGAAAGTGATGTTATTAAGTTCGTGGAGGCAGCTGATTTTCTCGTAAATTTAGGACTTTTTTTACCATTTTATTAATTTCTATGCACAAATATATACTGCAGATGTAGGATGTGAAGGTATTTATGACTACGAAAAAAATTTGATAAATTTTTTTTTCTCTTTAGCTCAAATGATTTACTAACAGTTTCAATGACCATAGTCGTTGCCACGCCAGTGAAACCTATTCATATGGAACAAGCCCTTGGGGGCCACTGACTTGAAATTTAAACGTCCAAAGAATATGATGGTGTTCATTAGGAAGAAGTAAGAGAAAGTAAAGTGAAATACAGAGAGAAGAGGTCCTAACTATTAAAAAAGAAAAAAAAAAAATTTTGCCATGAAAACCAGATAGAAAATCCAGTCTTAGTTCATACAATTCAGGTTCACAAAACATATTACTCTTAAGCCTCAGGAATTTTTTCACATAAAAGAACTTTAATAATAATAATAATAATAATAATAATAATAATAATAATAATAATAATAATAATAATAGGTTCCTTTCTATTAGTCTACCAACTTCTTACTCCAAATAAGTTCTAATTTTGAGGCTGGCTTGGTAAATATTTGTAGACGTACATTTATATCCATATTTATCCTAATACACAAAAAAAAAATATTCTGATCACAGGTTCCGTCTCAGTTCACTGATATGACCAGATGCTCACTTGGGTCTCTGATGATGGTTTCAGCATTAGCTTGTGCCGCTCACTGCAGTCACCTGGCAGATTGTTCACTCTTCTGCTACGCTGGTAAGTAACGGATTTCTTTATTGCTGACGTTTCAAGACATCTGTCTCATTATAAAAGCTGGAATAATACATTAAAATATAATTATAAAAACAGACTCATGCTTAAAATTACAACCAAAATATAAAATGACCAAACTACTTGAACAACTCTTTACCTGACGTGAGTTTACCCCGGCCAGGAATTCTTTGTTTATGTCACTCTGTTTTTGTACCTCGTCCAACTGGTAACGATTTTCTGCTTTTTTTCTCATATGACTTTGTTTTATATTCTGGTTGCAATTTTAAGTATGTCTGTTTTTATAATTATATTTCAATGCATTACTCCAGCTTTGATGATGAGACAGGTGTCTTGAAACGTCAGCAATAAAGAAATTATATATATATATATATATATATATATATATATATATATATGGATATATATATATATATATATATATATATATATATATATATATATATATATATATATATATATATATATCTTACGAAATGCATGACAGATATTTAGACATCCCCATAAGGTATAAATAGAAGGAAGGTCGTGCCGTTTGGGTATCTTTCACTAAATTTATTAAATGAATGTTGATTTACCCTAGGACAATTCGTCAGCAACTGTAATAGCTGTCAGCGGCTATCTTGCATCACTCCAGGGGCTACAAAGGCGCTGAATATTTGCATACAAAAGAAGCTGTGTAGATCCATTGCAAGACATTTAGTGTTAGCCCTAGACTATGGACCTCAGACACAAAATTGTTTGAGCGAAGCTGTTATTGAACTATAACACTTCATCACCACAACTGCTACCTTTCACCCTCCCCTCTCCCACCCCCGCCCCCTCTCCACCCCCTCCACTGTAGATTGCTTTTGATTCATCGGCGCATTTTCCGAAAGTAAACGTTATTAGTAACCTTTAAAAATTCATATGCCTCCAAAACTTTCTTTAGACCCAGGTTCGTTACTTATCTACACCACAAATGGAAAATTAACTAAATATTCCTTGATTCCAAAGCTGTATACTTGGGTAGTGTTATCACATTCCCGTTATTACTCCTGAAATATTTTGCTTACGGACAGAAAAACAACCAACAACAATATCTATGGGTATATAATTGGATTTGAATTGTGAAGAAAGCACCTGGGTTCAGTTCTGGGATAGTTAAAAACATAAGACTTACGCAAAGTGAAATAAAACTATTTAAGATGAAATATATAAGAAATACAGTAAATCTAATAACGATATGTTCACTAACAACAGAGTGAATCAAATGAATCAATGACCACAAAAGCAGGAAGCGAACTGAAGGCTAAAACTAACACCGATGATTACTTTCCCGATTCTGCGCCCCGGGAACTTGTTTCCCGTAGTGCTCTTGCCACTGATAAAACGATTTTTATAATCAAAACTGAATGTAATATACTTGTATTGTAAGATAATGCTTTACTGGAATAATATTTCTTTACTTAGGACGTTCATTGTCAATTTTAAAAGTTATGGAAACACTTGTATTTGCTTCCCAAATTTGTAAATGCAAGATAAGAATTAGTTACCGAACCTTTAGACCAAGTCCTCACGGTTCGTTGACCATATTCAGCTAAGTCGTGGGAGGAAGCTTTCTTAATTATCACAGAAATTCGTGTTAAACAACAATAAAACTACTTGCTTTTATTTCAGAGAGCAACTGTTCCCTGTATAGTGCCAGAGTTTCTTCTTACTATGGTGGCGAAGGAACAACTTTACCGGGAAAATGCTACTCTTCGTGGGCTGTCCATAACGACCTCATGGCAGCTGCTGCTATTCTCAGTGAAAATCCTTACTCCTCAAATTTTTTAGGAAGTTACGTCCTCAAAGGATTCAACTGTTACTACGCTGTTAATTACTGCTACGTGTCAGGATTATATCAATCAGGCTTCTGGGAAGTGTCTATTGGTGGTCAGAAGAGAATAAAAGCAGTGAAGATCCACACAGGAAACCAGTTCATATTCTTCACCGACGTTGAAATACGAATTGGAAATTCGTCAACTTTAAATGCCACTTCAGACTTAGAGATGCGAGTGATTGGGCGAGGAACGAGTAAACAGGCTGGATCCGTGTTTTTCTTCAGTCTGGAAGAACCAGTCACAGGGTCTGTGCTTTCCATTTATTCGTCTTATGCAGGCTATTTATCTTTCTGCAGTGTTATCATATATCCTGCCTAAGAACTGAGATGTCTGCCTAACACATTCCCATTACAGTGAACAAAGTCCACTGTGGTATACAACTGAAATTTCTGAATGGTTTCTCTAAAGTGTAGGCCTACATTTGCGTCATCTTTGAAAACCTATGTGCGTCCGTGCATCAACGCCATGTTACAGATTATGAATATGCTTTATAGACGCCCTCATTTTACTCCATTACTTCAAATGCTTAATCATGTGAGATGAATATGTATTGTTCTGAACTGATAAGGACGTTGCTCTTCATCTTAAATCTCCCTATTCAGATATGCTATCACTAAAGAGTTACGAGGTACCACGGTAACGACTTGATAATTTATAGATACGGTACATGTGATGGAGATAAGTTGATTGTATGTTTGTTAATGTATATTGACACATCACATAAGGACTGCAAAACTAACTAAGATAGCCATTGATATAAGATTATTTATGAATCAATAAGAATTAAAATTGTATAATAAACTATCTGGCAGACTTCGATGCAATAAATTCTGCTTATCTGCAACGAAGTGTTTTGCATAGTGTCACCAAAAGGTATCTTTTCCATTATCTGTTGATTTGCACAGTTATCTAGCTATCTATCTATTCATTCTTTTATAATATAGTCAAATTCTATTCATCATTACTATTTCCAATAGGAAGGTATCTCTTACAACTGGGTGGTCAAAGTCACTGTTTATCGTTGCTTCTGAACCTGGCATCATGCCGGGGAAAAAGCACTCATCAGTAATAGTTTCCCAAACGATATTTGTGGAGGAATATTCGTGAATGTAAAATAATGTCACGTGTGTTAAGTGGCAAAAATTTACACACACACATATATATATATATATATATATATATATATATATATATATATATATATATATATATATATATATCAACGAAATAATTACATAAATTAATGAAGATAAAAATTAGAACTATAAATTCAGCTTCAGAGTTGTGCGTACACTTCAAGCAATACAATCCCAATCCAAGGATAAACAAGAATAGCGCAAAAAATAATAATCACATTCTGAGTTTGTAATAAACAGAGAAGTTGACAACGTATGATTCCTTTTATTTAAAAAAAAAAATTAAGACCAGTAAACTTATGGCAAGAATGGGAGCGTGTTGAATTTTTCGTATTGAGGGATGAATCACATAAGTCTAAAGTTGTTTAAGAAAGCACTGACGCATTAGAGATGTTGTGCGTGAACTCCTAAGATAAATCAACACAGTTTTACATTTCAAATTAGAAGAATTGTAGGTCACTCAGTTCCTTAGCCTCGTTGCGATCTACTTATTTCGGGTTCTTCGGCACCAACGGGCTGAATCTGTGGTAAAGCGCAACAGTTTCTCACGTCTTTTGTTGTTTCCATTTGTTGACCTCATTTCTTATTGTCGCAGTTAAAAAAACACTCACGTCAAAGACGAGATATTCTTACGTACAGGTAATTATTATTCTATGAAATGATGCTGAGGATTTGAATTACGTGATAGAGAAACTTAGACCTGAATATTCGGACAACCTCCGTATACTGTATATATATATATATATATATATATATATATATATATATATATATATATATATATATATATATATATATATATATATATATGAAAATAAGAAGGCCCATAAAACACTATTTAAACGTTGAAACCATATATTTCGGGCACTTGTTTCTGTGCCCTGTTCACTGGTAGAATATGGACAGGTGGAAAGTTACAATGGTATATATACAAAAACATGAAGGTGTGGCCTTAGGCCTCCGATGTTAAGGAGGTGGCGTTTCTTAAGAAGGAGGAGATTGACCAAATTCCCTAGTGGTTTTTGGCCTCATTAGCTCCCGTTTGGCGATGGATCTGGCGGTCGCGTTTCTTGGGTCATCTTCTTCAAAAAGGGTGCGAGGATTAAGGTGTCAATGGCGTCCGATTTCCAATGTCCTCCTGACAGGTTCATATTGTTGGTTTGATTGATGATAGCAGATTCCAGCATCTTTCTTTTGTACGGACAGCTACTCTTGAAACCAACTCCGCCCCACTCCAGTTAATGACATGCCCTGTATTTCTAATATGTAGGAAAATTCCCGAACTCTCCGAAGCGTAACGTACTGATCTTTTGTGCTCTGTTATTCTTTGCGAGAGCGATCTACCTGTCTCGCCTACATAAATGTCATGACAATTACTACACGGTATCTTGTAAACTCCGGCTTCTTCCCTTTTGTTATTTAAGTATACGTTAACGAGCGAACTCCCGATGGATTTGGGATAATGGAAAATGAAAGGATTATCAGAACTGAGTTGCTCGGTGGCCTTTTGGATGTTTTCATCGTATGGAAGCTTTATTTTGTTGTTGAAATCTATTTGTCTGTTGTGAGTGGGACCTCTGTAGTATATTTTATTTGCTTTATTAATAGCCCTCTCGATAATGTGTGGTGGATAGAGCAGTTGCGTTAGGTGTTGGCGGATCGTGTTAAATTCTTGATCCAGGTACTCATTTGAACATATCCTAAGTCCTCTGAGGAATAGGTTGCACCCTACCATGATTTTTACGGAGACGTCGTGGTAGCTTAAGAAATGAATGTAGGAGACAGCGAAGGTGGGTTTTCTATATACTGTAAATGCATACCTGTTCTGTTTTTCTTATGATCAGTACATCTAGGAACGGCAGTTTTCCGTCCTTTTCCCATTCTGTTTTAAATTTTATGGTCGGAACTAGCGAATTTAGCCTATTAAAAATTCCTTAAAGTCCCCCAGCTATTGTCCCAGAAAGTAAAGATATCATCTACGTATCTAAGCCAGATCATGTTATGGGGTTTGATAGACGACAAAAGTTCTGTTTCGAAATATTCCATGTACAAGTTTGCTAGAAGGGGTGATAGGGGACTTCCCATGCTACAGCCAAATTTTTGTTTGTAAAAATTACCATTGAAAGAAAACACGTTGTTAGTTACACAGAGGTTGATAAGTTTTAAAGTTTTATCTATGCCAAGAGGAAAATGGTCTTCATATGGTTGTAACTTCCTCTCTAAGAAAAACAACACGTCGGCAATCGGGACTTTAGTAAATAATGAATCGACGTCTAGACTGAGCAGTTTGATGTTGTTTGAGGGATGTTTAAACTATTAATTTTTTGTATGAAATCTTCTGCATGTTTGACGTGGGAGGATGAGAAGGTTCTAGAAAGGGTGATAACAAGTCTGCGAGCCATTTTGATAATTTGTACATGAAAGAGCCCTGCTAGATATTATGGGGCGTAAAGGAATCCCATCTTTATGTGTTTTCGGGAGGCCGTAAAAATAGGGGAGAGAGGGGTTGATTACCTTGAATGTCTCTAGTAATTCTATGTCTTTTTATTGCCCCTATTGTTCTAACTGATTTGTTAAACTGAGCAGCAATATTTGTTGTGGGATCTTTCGTTAATTTGTCGTAGGTCTCCGCATCGTTTAGAAGTTCTTGAACTTTATTGATGTATGTCTCCTTGTCTAACAGAACTATTTTCCGTCTTTGTCAGATTTTGTGATGATGATATCCCCCTTTTTCTTAAGCTAACTAATGCATTTTGGAATCTTTTCGGGAGCGAATTTTTGTTGTTATTTTGCTCCAAGACATTTAGCAAAATGCCTTTGAGACATGCCTCTTTCTTGTCATAGTTGTTTTTGCAAAATGTTTATCAAAAGCAACTAGGAAATTAAGATTACTCTTGGGACCAGGTTTTTTAGAGCGAATGAAACTCCAAGATTTAAAACGGTCTGTTCTTCTGCAGTGAGGGGATGGTTAGAGAGATTCAGCACATTATTGGGAAGGCCAAGATTATTCCATACGCTGTTCCTAATCAGTCTTTTTAATTTGTAGCACAAATTTCTGGAGTGGGACTCACTGTTCTCAATAGCACCTGATAGCACAAAATATGAAAGATATCTGTACATACCATCATCCCTGCACATGAGGCGAAGTGACGTGGCTAGCTCACTTATTTTTCTTCTAATCACATAGATGTCTTGGTGTGTGGCTTGTATTCTGTCTTGGAGGAATGTGCGGATGGAGTCCGGAAATGGGTCTGACGCCGATGTCCAACGCGTGAAACCGTACATTTTGGGAGAAACTTGTTCCTGTAGGCATTCTTGTAGAAAATTTCTCTGATTCTTCCTCTTGTGTAATCCATGTACTAGCCGTTCGTACCGTCTGAAGATGTGCTTGACAGCTGGGTTGAAGCCGAAAAACTGGCGTAAACTGTGATGTTCCATAATGGGCAAAAATGAATGTCTTTTCCTGTAATACTACAGTGTAATATGAAAATAAGAAGGCCCATAAAACACTATTTAAACGTTGAAACCATATATCATGGTAGGGTGCAACCTATTCCTCAGAGGACTTAGGATATGTTCAAATGAGTACCTGGATCAAGAATTTAACACGATCCGCCAACACCTAACGCAACTGCTCTATCCACCACACATTATCGAGAGGGCTATTAATAAAGCAAATAAAATATACTACAGAGGTCCCACTCACAACAGACAAATAGATTTCAACAACAAAATAAAGCTTCCATACGATGAAAACATCCAAAAGGCCACCGAGCAACTCAGTTCTGATAATCCTTTCATTTTCCATTATCCCAAATCCATCGGGAGTTCGCTCGTTAACGTATACTTAAATAACAAAAGGGAAGAAGCCGGAGTTTACAAGATACCGTGTAGTAATTGTCATGACATTTATGTAGGCGAGACAGGTAGATCGCTCTCGCAAAGAATAACAGAGCACAAAAGATCAGTACGTTACGCTTCGGAGAGTTCGGGAATTTTCCTACATATTAGAAATACAGGGCATGTCATTAACTGGTGGGGCGGAGTTGGTTTTCAAGAGTAGCTGTCCGTACAAAAGAAAGATGCTGGAATCTGCTATCATCAATCAAACCAACAATATGAACCTGTCAGGAGGACATTGGAAATCGGACGCCATTGACACCTTAATCCTCGCACCCTTTTGAAGAAGATGACCCAAGAAACGCGACCGCCAGATCCATCGCCAAACGGGAGCTAATGAGGCCAAAAACCACTAGGGAATTTGGTCAATCTCCTCCTTCTTAAGAAACGCCACCTCCTTAACATCGGAGGCCTAAGGCCACACCTTCATGTTTTTTTGTATATATACCATTGTAACTTTCCACCTGTCCATATTTTACCAGTGAACAGGGCACAGAAACAAGTGCCCGAAATATATGGTTTCAACGTTTAAATAGTGTTTTATGGGCCTTCTTATTTTCATATTACACTGTAGTATTACAGGAAAAGACATTCATATATATATATATATATATATATATATATATATATATATATATATATATATATATATATATATATATAAAGATAAAATCCACGAAGGAAACGGAAACACTGGAGTGCTGCGAGGCCTTTCGACACTATAGTAAAACAAATTTAACTTGAAGGTTGCGGTGGGGTCAGGTACAAAAACGCATGCTGCCATATGTATCGAGTTCTTCGTAGCCGTTCAGTACGACTGATCTCCCCTGAGAGTCATAAACCAAAAGACACAAAACCCTTTAAAAGTTAATCTCCTCTTTAAGCCTCAGATAGCCTACCTCAGTGCTGGCGAGGAGAAGGATTTATTTTTGTCTGTTCCTTCGTCCTTTGTTTAACTCCATGTTTGATAGAAGTTCGTTACTATACCACTCGAATATTGAAATCACTGTGCTCTCTCTCTCTCTCTCTCTCTCTCTTCTCTCTTCTCTCTCTCTTCTTTCTCTCTCTCTCTTTATATATATATATATATATATATATATATATAATATATATATATATATATATATATATATATATATATATATATATATATATTATATAATATATATATATATATATTATATATATATATATATATATATATATATATATATATATATATATATATATATATATATATATATATATATATATATATATATATATATATATATATATATATAGAGAGAGAGAGAGAGAGAGAGAAGAGAGAGAGAGAGAGAGAGAGAGAGTGAGTTATTCCATTTTGGTAAACAAGTGAAGTATGAATTTAGACTTCTTTTTTTCCAAAATGAGACATATTACAAGAAAAAAGATATCTGATCTTTTTTTTGTTATCATGATTAATGTTGTAATTTCTCTAAAGGTATAATTTTAGGTATATATTAAAGGTATAATTTTAGGTTGAAAATTTAAAAGAATATTTACGTAGGTTATCAACTCAATATATAATAATAATAATAATAATAATAATAATAATAATAATAATAATAATAATAATAATAATAATAATAATAATAATAATGGTTTCAGTTAAAATCTAGAGAAAGATTTAGTGTTTTATTCGCCAGTTAAATTATAAACAACACATTCATATACTGTAGCTTATGACATTAAATTGTATATACATATACACTCAGAGATACAAAGATAGCCTATGTTTTTAATTACAATGACTCCTCGTCGGAAGAGTCGGAAGATTCAAGGGTTATTATAAATGAATCAACAAACTTATCAATATACACATCGTTTTTTGCATCCTCTGCCTGCAAACGCTCTGCGTGGTTCACGGCGTTCACCCAGTTTTCTGTTGTTACCGAGGCCATCGCCTCATTTACAAGCAACTTCAAATCTGCCATTTTGAAATTGTTTCTTATTGATAGCAGTGACTGGACTAATAGTGCACGCAATGACTGTGTTATAAATTTATCAAGTAAACAAATAAGTGAAAATGTTGTGAGTGCACTCGGATATGGTTTATCCTTCTTTGTATCTAACAGACCCTCGGCTTCAACGATTGCGCCGTCCCTATGTGTATTTGAAAAACATTGTGATATTCCTCAAAATCATATTGATATAGTTAAAGGTATCATTTATGGAGCTGCGAATGTTAGGCATGAAAGCAATTTCCCTGCTCGGTATAAGAAAAGCTTGACCGACCTTAAAAAAGACAATACAATCCACATCACAAAAGCTGATAAATCGAATAGTATTGTAATTTTAGATAAAGTTGACTACATATCACGTATGCAAGCCCTACTGGATGATGATACGACATACAAAAAACTAACAAAAAATCCCCTTGATCAAGTCATAAAAAGTTTCAACAGCACAGTGAAAAAAAATCCTTAAAGATAAAAAAAGAACTAATAGGTCAGTTGTGGGTAAAATTTCCTCGTTACCTTACTTGTACGGATTAGTAAAAACACACAAAGAAAACAATCCTATGCGGCCTATTATCAGTACTGTTGGCTCAATATCATATAAACTTTCGAAATATATTACCAAACTCTTGTCTCCGTTACTTGGAACTATCTCAGATTCTCACGTATATAATAGTCTAGATTTAGTTGATAAATTAAACAAAATCACTTTTTGCCCCACTGATAGATTCGTTAGTTTTGATGTTTGTTCCCTTTTTACTAAAGTCCCTATAGATTCCATTTTAGAGTATCTTAGTAATGAATTAATCCATCACGAATTACCTCTACCTGTAAGTCATATCATTTCTCTCACTAGGTTGTGCATTTGTGGTTGTAAGTTTATATTCAATGGTGCATTTTACCAACAAATATTTGGTATGGTAATGGGCAACCCTTTATCCCCACTCCTCTCAAACTTGTACATGGAATTCTTTGAAAAACGATATATACCTAATATCATTTATACTCCTTTAAAGTGGTATAGGTATGTTGACGATATTTTAGCTGTTTTGCCTGCTGGTGTTGATGTAAATGATTTACTCTGTAATTTGGATAACCAGGTACCATCCATTAAGTTTACGTTAGAATTAAAAAAAGACAATTGCCTCCCTTTCTTAGATGTTTTAATACATAGAGAACCATTTCAATGTAAATTCAGTATTTATAGGAAATCAACCAACAACTTAACTTATGTCCATTTTTATTCAGGCCATCACCTCAACACCAAAATATAAATTTTTTCCTCTATGTTTTTACGAGCCTTGCGCATTGTCAGTCCCCAGTATTTGGATAAAGAAATTGAACACATAAGAAAAATAGGGACAGATTTATGTTATCCTTCACATATACTAGATCTTTGTTATAACAAAGCCCACAAAAAGTTTTATAGTGAAAGTAACATGAAGAAAGAAACCCCTAAGAACATTCTTAGCTTGCCTTATTTTAGTGGTTTTGAAAACATAAAGTCATTGTTAAAACCTTTTAATGTAAACCTCGTTTTTTTCTTATAATAACACACTCAAAAGAATGTTAATAAAAAAGAGCCCTAAAGAAAACAACAACATAATATATAAAATTCCATGTTTGGATTGCCCCTCTTTTATATTGGCCAATCTAGCAAAGATTTAGATGTACGTATTAAGCAACATAAGTATTCAGTCAAAACTGGACAAGCATCCAATGCTATATTCATTCATTTAAGTGAAACCTCTCACAGGATAAACTGGACTGAAAGTTCAGTGATTGCCAGATCGAAAGATTTCTCTTCAAGAAATCTATTGGAGTCTGCTATTATCCAGCTTACTTCCAGTTGTAATTTTAATCTTAGCCCTTGCATGTATTATTTGGACCCCTGTATTAGAAAAATGTTCAAGAATGACCTAAAAGATAAAATCACTGACTTAATTACAAGGTAGCTACTTGATATATATTTTCTATATATCCGTATGTTTAATATAATTTTTTTTATTTGTAAAAATGTTCATCTTGCAAAAAGTTATTATTGTTTACAAAAAAAGAGAGAATTATTGTGTTGTACTAAAAACTTTTTAGGTGGTCAGTCACGAACCTGTATAATCTTTTAATTGTCCTGTCCCTGCTCCTGAACGGTTGATCCTAATCCTTCGTAAAAACCTCTTAAATATTTAATCTTGTTTTGGCAGTTTTACTAATCTTCAATTGTGTTGGATTCCAGGTACATATGTTTCCTTTATAATCCCCATCTGTCATTTATATGAGCTTTCTTTGTAAACATACATTTATATTTCTTCAGTCTGCTAAGTAAAGGACTAGTGTCGAAAGGCCTCGCAGCACCCCAGTGTTTCCGTTTCCTTCGTGGATTTTATCTTTATTTATATATTCATCACGTTCCATATTTTCGTGATTCAGTTATACATATATATATATATATATATATATATATATATATATATATATATATATATATATATATATAATATATATATATATATATATATATATATATATATATATATATATATATATATATATATATATATATATATATATATAATGTAACTTTACCTTTGGCTATTGATGAAGAGTTAGAGGAATTTATTTCTGGTGATAGAAATTAATTTCTCACTATAATGTGGTTCGGATTCCGCAATAAGCTGTAGGTCCCGTTGCTAAGTAAGCAATTGGTTCTTAGCCGCGTAAAATAAGTCTAATCCTTCGGGCCAGCCCTAGGAGAGCTGTTAATCAGCTCAGTGGTCTGGTAAAACTAAGGTGTACTTAACTTTACTCTATAAGGTTTTGCCTAGTCTGAACCTACGTCTATATTCGGTTATTGGACTGCTTGGACCGGGAGAAATTGGCTTACAGACAACTGAACCCTATCCTCCAACTCAATAGGGGAAATGTAGGGACTAGAGGGGTCGGGAAATAATCGCGGGAAAACGACCAGTGTCCAAGCAGAGTGCATCGTTGATCATGACTCTATCAGGTTTTGCCTCTTTGAACCTAGTCTAAATTCGTGTATCGGATTGCTTCGAAAATCCATAAAAAAAAAAATCGACTGAAGGAAATTGGCCAACTGACAACTGAGCCCTATCCTCCCACGCAACAGGGGAGTTAGTTAGTTAGAAATGATTTGTTTAACCAGACCTCTGAACTCTTTTAGTCGCAATAGGGGAAATGTGGGGACAAGAGGTAGGGGAACAAGGAGGGAAAACGATCAGTGTCTATGCAGAGTGCATAGATGTCCTTGATTCTATTACGCTTTGCCTGCTTGAACCTACGTCTATATTCAAGTATCGGAATGCTTCTAAAATCCGTGGGGAAATAATTGACAGGTATAAATTGACTAACTGACAACTGACCCCTACCACTCAATAGGGAAATGTAGGGATAAAGAGGGAGCGGGGAAATAATTAAGGGAAAATTATCATTGTCCAACCAGAATCCATGGATAACTTTGACTCTCTCAGGCTTTGCCTGTTTGAGTATACGTCTATTTTCGAATATCGGAATGCTTCGAAAATCCACTGGGAGAAAAAAATCGACCGGGTGAAATTGACTAACAGGCAACGGGACTCTCCTCTTACGCGGTAGGGGGAATTTTGGGGACAAGTGTTGGGGGGGGGGGAATCAACCAAGGCGGGAAAACGATCAGTGTCCCAGCAAAGTGCATGGCTAACCTTATATCTGAAAATTTTCTTATTTGAACCTGAGATCCGTCGGTCGGAAATATTTCCCATAAAGCAGTGCGACACGTGAAGGCCTTACACATCACATGATGACAGTGTGTATTATTGAGTGTTACAAATTAGGTTTAAAAACCGGCGAAATTAGCCGACAGACCGGTGTGTAGCCTCGGATAATTACACAAGCCCTATCAAGCATAACCTGGTTGGAGGAAAAAGGGGTACCGACGCTAAACCCGGGTGGGATGGAGTAGGAAAGTTCTTGCAACTCCTGTGAAAAAGAAGCTGGGTTTAACTGAAACTCAGAAAAAGAGGCACCAACCGTCCTTTGTATAAATTTTTACTTTCTTCCTCAAGGGGCGTCCGGAGGAGCCTCCGCTATGTTTAGCACCAACCGCTGGAATGCACGTTGAAACATGAACAAAAAACGTTACATTTCTCATGATCTCGGTACATTTCTCAGCTTATCTAAACTTTGCTGCATTTTATACACCCTCTTCAATAAAGTTTAAGCAAAAATATATTAATAAGCGATATCTTCGCGCGGCCGTCTCCTTTACATTTACTCTTTCTTATGTTAATGTTCATGAAGAATGGGGTTTTAATGAGTGGAAATGAGTTCTGTTCAACGAATGAATTTTTCACGAGTGCTAGTTCCAATCCCTTTGATGAACAGTTGATTCGTAAAATTTGACAGACTGTCAAAGCCTATCAATTTGTGCACGAAGATTCATGGAAGACACACCAAGTATCAGTTCATTATTAGGTGAGTGTTCCATAAATATTTAATCGTTCTAGTACTAATAGTTATATTTTACAAATTTGTTTTCAGGGTTCCGTGTTGGGCTTGCAATTGCACCCATAGCGCAAAGTCAAATTGCGGGAACTATATACTGTATATATATATATATATATATATATATATATATATATATATATATATATATACATATATGAGTGTGTGTATGCATATATAAAATCCTTAGACTATATACGTAAGTAGAAATTGGAACGAGAACAGCCATCATTGACCTGAAGGCAACGGTTACTGAGTAAAAATGACTCAATAAAGAGAGAAGGTAATGGAACCGCACGGCTAATCTTGCGGTGGTAAGAAACAACGACTTCATAGGCGGAGTTGCAGGTGCTGTTTGCACCTTGTGCATGCCCTTGCCTTAATTTCCACCACAGAAATTCCTAATTTGACCTTGTCCTAGAGACTAAAGGTCTTCCGTGGTTGCAGAATCTAGAAAGATGCAGTTTTTTCCTTACAATGTGACTTTGTAAGAACTGGTCTACTGCCTATGTACAGTGGCGCCATATTCGAGTTTTGGTCTGCAGGTTTCATCAGCAATTTTTTCTTAATATATTAGTGTTTTATCAGCATCAAGACTGAATATCGCTGTTTCAAATAACTTCAACGTTATATATGCTCTTTATAACCAAGTGAAATGTTCAAACAAAAGAAAGAATATTTATCTATCTATTTATTTAATATATCTATCCATCTTACATATATATATATAAATATATATATATATATATATATATATAATATATATATATATATATGTAAATGTATATAAATGTATACACACACACACACACACACACACACACACACACACATATACATATATATATATATATATATATATATATATATATATATATATATATATATATATATATGTATGTGTTTGTGTTAACTGAGTATATGACTGCTAGGAAAGTGATTTTAAAGGCTGTCTTAGGTAGAGACCACAGACCTTGCATTCCGTTGTTTTGCTTTTCTCCTGGCTTCATATTTTATATCTTTTATATCGCGCAATACTTAACGTGATTGGAGTTCAATATATATGTGCTGTATATATATGCAGCGTGTGTATATATATATATATATATATATATATATATATATATATATATATATATATATATATATATATGCACATACATACACACATAAGTATTCTCGTGATTAAGACTCTGGCCTCGCCAGTAAGAGAACCTTGGTTTGAATTCCATTCGAGTTAGATATCCGGTCAAGTTTTCTAAAAGCCACTATGCTTCTGTTGATACCGGAAATAGCCAAGAACCTGTATCTTTTCGTAGATAAAGAACATGATTTTTGAGGGTCCGCATCGCAGTGAAAGAAAAATGTAGCACTTCTGAATCTGGATCTACTAGAGATGAGAGGAGGAGGGAAGAAATAAGACTTCTAATAAGGATGGAATGGAAGTTCCGTGATAGCATCCATGGCTGTAAATCAGAGAGGCGATATGACAGCATCCTTATTCTGACCTAGAGTGAGAATTGGAACAAAGCATTTAAATTTGAGTGGCGAGGCAGAAATCTTATTTACTTTTGGACTATGGCTGTATGTATGAAGGGATAATACTTTCATATTATGGTCTGATCTAAAAACACAGGATAATTTGCAATCTGTACAACTGCATTGCAAGAGTCTCAAGTATTTGATAAAGAGAGGAAGAGAGAAACTATGTTGATCTACATTAAATAAGGTTTCCAGAAAAGGCTTCCAGAATATGCAATTTAATCAAAATACTATTTTACCCTTCCCGTGCTGACTCTAATAATGAAGTCATGGTTTAACGACATTCGATGATAATCAACATAGAAGTGAAATACCGAGTTGGGCGAAGTGACTACTAAATCAACTTCTCTTGTAGACGTCTGCGGTGGACTTTTTCATATATTTTTATTTTTCTTATAAAATTCAGTTCAAATGAAAATCACTTTGTACTGAGAACACAGTTAACTGAAAGACTCTCCCTGTCTTAAACTTTTCAAAAAATATTGATGTTCTATCAAATAGATGGAAATTTAAACTTTTTTGTTATCTCTCGCGTTATTGAACTCACTGAAGGCCGACGTATTTTATTATAAAGTGTTGTAGACAGTGTTTCACCTGATGCCAGTAACATAAACAAGTGATTATCTAACAAATTCAAGCCTTAGCTTGCATGTTCTGTTGATTCCTCTCCGGCCCCTTTTCTTGCCAAGAATGGTAACCGAAGCTTTATTGATGATGATGGCCTCCTTCCCAGATGCATTCAAGTCCTCAGACACGAGAAGTCTTCTCTCTCTTTCTCGCTCTGCATAACAAATAGGATATACAGTTCTCAGAATATACCGAGGCAGCTACGATTTGAAGGATTGAAAGTAAGCCCTACAGCTCAGGGAGATTCAGCGTCAAGCCTATGCACAGATAAACAAACGCATATAACAAATATATTTCTGTATCTTTCTTCTTTAACTGTGGGAGGATCAACGAGTAAACTGGACAAGGGATAAGCAACAGACCACAAGCTAAAGACTCAGTGAGTTTATCTCTACTCCACTGGCGATTTTACTTAGTTTTGCTGCGAAGAACAGCTCCCGTCTGAGAACTTGTCTAAATTTGGCCGAAGCCAGAGACTTTGAATTTTGTCTTGTTACAACATCTGGACGGAAAGCCTGCAGGAACTGCTTGTTATAGTTATCATTTTCCCGTTTTGATAATAACACTTGAAAAGTCTTTTTATCAGTTGTTATGAAACCCATGTAACTTACCAAATCCTTCGGCTTAAGAATTTTTCTAATTTACACCTTATATGGAGACAACAATATTGCGGTAAGGTATTCGTTAAAATAAACCAGCTCTTCCTTTAAAACATTAATAGACAGAAGGTTACAAATGAAATAGATTTTCAAGGGGTTTCCGTTTATTCGTTATGCCCAGAATAAATAAAATGAACCAGAGAATTTGACAAATGAGCAGCATACTGCTAGGTTCTCCAGACAATGAGGTCACAAGAAATGGGATGATGCTGTAGGAAATAACTTACAGATGTCTTTTGGCACTGAAGACTTTTGGTGAGATGTTCGATGAGTAACTGAAACAATCTGCGTCCACTTGACTTGGGTTGGTCTTCTATTGCTAGAAGTGTACTGACTTAGAATTGCGCAACAGTTCTTACCGGAATACTTCCAGTATATAAAGAACCGATTAGCCATGAGGTTAAAAAGGATGCCTGATATAGCAGGGATTTCTTTTTCTGATTTTAGTTTTCTGTAAAAGAAAACTATTGTGAGGGCTTTTTCTGTCCGTCCGCACTTTTTCTGTCCGCCCTCAGATCTTAAAACAACTGAGGCTAGAGGGTTGCAAATTGGTATGTTAATCATCCACCCTCCAATCATCAAACATACAAAATTGTAGCCCTCTAGCCTCAGTAGTTTTTATTTTGTTTAAGGTTAAAGTTAGCCATAATCGTACTTCTGGTACCGCTATAGGTACCAACAACACAGGCCTGAGTTTCATGGGCCGTGGCTGAGGCCACCATCTGACCGTGGCTGAGTTTCATGGGCCGCAGCTAAGAGTTTCATGGGACGTGGCTGAAAGATTCATACAGCAATATACGCTGTACAGAAAACTCGACTGGGCGCAATTTTAACTTCTTTTTCTTGCTTTTGAGTTGCATATTTTCCAAAGTATATAGGAAATGAATATTTTGTGGTTGCAGATTGCGCCGTCTATAGGATGATTAAATTGTTTGTGTGACTTTTTGATTTTTTTATAAGGAAAATATGCGTAATTTTAAAGATTATACAAAAATAAAACAAGGGATTGCTCGGGTGTGTTTTGGAAATCTTATGCGTTGTTAGAATGGGATAAGAATGATGCCGTGTCTAGGTCACCTGTATCTGAATTATCTGAAACTGGAATTTTCTCCTTTACTTTGGAAGACTTGTTCCAGTAATCCTCTATGTCTTGGAGAGACTTTCCAAATGTCTCTGGCAGGAATACTATGGTGAGTATGTTGAACACGATCGCACCTGCTGTAAAGAACCAGAAAACCCCATGCATGCCTATGTAAGACAAAACGCTTACAAATGTCTTGGACATAACAAAAGCCGCTATAGCGAAATTTGTAGAGGCAATTCCAAAACCCACAGAACGTACAGGGCCTGGCAAAACTTCAACAGCCATCAGCCATGTAGTAGGTCCTATGGCAGCTGCACAACCTAACATATGTACTGCTAGACCAGTTACAGGTAACCATCCTAACCATGATACGTCATAATTTGAACTTTTTAAGTAAAAGAATAAGCCAATGAAGAAGGCAGCGGTTCCTGCAAGGGTGTTTCCACAGAGGAGAAGAACTCTCCTTCTGAAATGGTGCAACAGAAGGGAAGCAATGGTATTGGCAGCCAGACGCACAACGCCAACGATCACTGAACTGTAGCGAGGGTCAAGGCCAACTCCGGCAGCATCGAAAATATGGACAATGTAGATATTAATGACAGCAAAGCCCACAAGCTCCTTCATGATTGTGTTGACTGACGAGGCAATCATTGCTAGTACATTAGGTTTCTTTGCCATCACTCTCAAAAGCTCTGATAAACTCTGGGCCTTCTGGCCTTGATTCTTACAAGTAGCCTTCAGATCTTCTGCCACCTCTTGGAGATTACATCTGTATCTGTAGAGAATTTTTCGAGCCTCCTCTTCTTTGCCTTTCCTTGCGAGCCAGAGGGGAGATTCTGGCGAAAGCACTACACCTACAGATCCGGGAACTATAGTAATTAGTGGAACAAACCATGCTATCGTCGACCACGACATGAAGCAGCCAGTGATGTAACATAACAAAAATCCCCATGTACCCCAAATCTCGAGTATACTGGTCATTGTTCCTCTCCATCGATGGCGATTCACTTCATACACATAGATAGAAGTAGTAGGAAACAGAAGTGATACAACAGAGCCCTGAAAAGAATAGTTTTACTATATTAGTGATTAAAGAGAACTTAAGAAAAGAATACTACTCACAATTGCTGCTAATGATTCCAAAATAACTTGGTACTTTTCTGATGTTTCTCATTTAACAATACTGTTCCATTTGAGATTGTATGTTGAAATTTTGAATACTTCACACTGCTTTTGTAAAAATAAGTATTTTCTAAATATTTATTTTAATTAATAACTGGAAGATGATCTATAACCATGTAAAGTCATTGTCACAGTAACAGCTACTTCAAGAGAATGGTAAAACAGCATTTTCTTGCACAATTCATAAAAGTCTGTAATGAAATTTGTCACGCATTTGGTCACTGATATCCACGTGTCTCTAGCACAGTGTTTTTTTAGTGTGTGGTGGTGCAAAATTCAGTTATCATTGCCATTCAAAATAATTTAACCTGCAAACATCTTAGAAACAAAATGTGCAGATCTGATGTGTTTAGACAGACCCCTACTCACCATAAACTTGAACTCAAGCCTAAGCTTACCTACCTAGCCTACATGGTTATTGAAGTATACTTTTAATTCACTGAATAAGTGAGCATTTACTTCTCTTATTACCTACCATTGTTATCATAAACTAAGATAGCCTCCTGTTCTGATAAGGAACTCTCCTGTCGGTAAGAAAAAAAAAAAAAGTAATTTTATTATCTTTTTGGGGTGGGGGTTTCCTAGGTCAAGTTGATAGGACCATTGGTAAGCTCTGAGATGAGAAATAAATACTTGAAAAAAATATGTAGATTGCAAGCTCTTCATTTGCAATTACTTTAACAAGAAAACGGTTTCAGGAAATGTAAGTCCCTAAGCATTTTGCTGCAGATTCTGTGTCATAGGTAAAGATACGCAATGATACCACAAGTAATTTTACTTTTGAAGTGTGCATCTCAGAACAAGCGGCAGGAGAATATCTCGGCTGCAGAAGATCGCAAATGACTAATAAAACACATTCAGTTGCCATAACTCTCAAACAGCTCTCAAAATCTTTTGAAATCACTTACCTGAATGACCCTTGACATTAGGAGAATCATTTTAGCAGCTCCAGCATCCTGGATGACTTTCCAAGAGGCCAAGGCCATCGCGGTGTAGGAAAACCAAAACAGTGGCAGCAATATCAAATACAGTCTCCGGGGGCCAACCATTTCGCAAATTGTTGCTCCCACAGCTGAGCCAGGAATGGTCATCATTAATGGCACGGTGGCTGTGGAAATGGAAAAATCTTAGTTTGTGCGGTATTTGAAATTTTAAAAACAATAATTAGATTTTATTCTGTATTATAGTAATTATCTAATTAATGATCAATAATTAAACAAATACACTTTTCATGATGTGAATGCATTATCGCAAGACAAGCCACGGAAGAGAAAGCTTGTATGCAAAAAAAAAAAAAAAAAAATAGCAAAAAAGAATATTTGAATGAAAATCTGTTTTGGAAAAAAATGTCAAATAAACGTCACTGAACAGGATTTGAATAGCATTTATATATATAACTTATGGGGCAAGAGGACTGCTCTTATGGATCAAACTGATGAGAAAAGAGTAGATTGCTGATACTTTCAAGAAATGGAAATCTATGCCGCAATGTTTATGAATATACACACGTAAGGAATGAAAATTTCTAGAACACAAAACCATTCTCATCCTCATTAAACTTCCTGTTTACAACCCCAAGACATCTTATTCCTTAAAATTATTTTCAGGCAAAACTAATCATACACTTTAGGAGTGAATAAAAATCATATTTAACTTGTATAGAACCTAAGTTCTTGTGGTGCTGTGGCGAGCTAGTAACAGATGTTATCTAAATTGAGATTCTCCATCTATTACCTGTAATGCTTCGATTTAAATAAATTGCGCCATATAAAAGAATAAACAAGAATGGCAATGAGTGTCTAAAGATGGCTTTTAAGGCAGGGAGAAGAACTGAGAAAACAGAAACAGGAACGTTTGAATGAATTGGACAAAGGGAATCTGAGATCACATATGAAAAACGGGAATAGCAGAGTGGTAAGAACAGTTCTCAAGGAAAACTATTAGAGATAAGGGAGCAGTTAGCCTTTAATAAAAAAGAGACAGATCTAACAAGAAGCTTGCACTGAATTTATGAAAAGGAATGATGTCACAAATATGGCATTTTGCTAAAAGGTTTTCATACCAGACTGATATGTTCTATGAATGTTGAAACTAAAAGTTTTTCCAAAGCTCCCAAAAACATGACCAACTGCTGGTGCGGTAAATTAGATTATCAGTTGATTTTGTATTACTGAAAACATACTGGTGCCCAGAGAGAAGGCTGTGAGATTCTGACTGTCTACCGAATAAAGAGTGGTTTCAAAAGATTTACCCATAGGAGACGTGAGAACGAGTGGATGACAGTAGGAAGGGGGACAGCGATAGCCCTTGCAAGAAACAGGCTTTACTAGTGCTTCCACGAAGAAGGATAACTAACTGTCTGTAATCAGTGTGGAACAGAAAACACAAAATATACGGACAAGCTCATCATCGTAAGAGTCCTTTAGACACCAAGAAGGGATGCCATCACGCCCGTAACTCTCATACATCTTCAAAGAAGGAGTATGTTATGGGTTTTTCCCATTTAAATGACAGGAAAATATACTTGGCCAGATACACAGAATAATATAATGATGCGCTAGAGGAAAGTTAGGAAAAATTTTTTTTTCCTAATTAGAAACAACTGTAGTACCTTTACTTTGGTTGCGTGAGAAAAAGTCAGAACTGTGCATAGTCTTAGAGATGGTTTTGGCCAAAACGAAGAAAGAATTGTTAAAAAAATATGAACAAGAGAGTACGTGAAATGTCTAATGCCTAAAACTCCCAAGCAGCCACAATTGGGGCTGAAACCAAAATTCTAAACCCTTTATTACTGTTCCGAGATAATTATCACCTAAATTACTTCGCGAGGAATGATGCGAAATATGCTATTTTCTAATAAGTGGCAATGATAAAAATAATGATTAATGAGAAAAGGAAATTATGAGTCATGACAACAGTAACCACACTGACAACCATCAGTGAGTAATGACAACAATAACCACACTGATACCATCACTGTGTCATGATAACACT
>NC_089799.1:26077113-26094613 GCF_040412425.1 Macrobrachium rosenbergii | reverse complement strand
AATCTCTGTCTTGATGTGTTATAAAGAGTGAAATGTAAAATCAGATGCAGTGAAGCTGAACTCTAAAGATTATTGGGATTAACTTTGAACCTTCAAGATTAAGAGAATACAGTCTAGTATTCCATTATTGTTGATGATTTAGGTATAGATGTATGTCACATCATCCCAAAAACCTTTGTGATTCAAGATCATGATTCAGTTGAAATCGAACTTCGTTTTGTCTCTGCTGATTTCATCGAATACCGCAACACACGAGGACAGGCAGAGAATACGACAGCTTCAATGAAATGTAATGGTGTGCTCTGGCATATAAACACAATGAAAGCACCCCTGACATGTGTTCTCCCTGAGGTTCTTTCAGTTCCAATTTAACAGTTTATACCGTTTTCTGTCCGGTCAACATCAAGTTATTTTTTACAAAAGAATGATTACTGACTACATTCTACCTAAATACTATTCGTTCCGAAGCTTTAGTGTTTTCTAAGCAGTCTTGCATCCTCAGGAAAAATAAATAGTAGAAAATTGAAGTATGGCAGATAGGATATACCCAGAAATGATGCAAAAAATCTTATTCCAGTTAATTTTCATTCACTTGTTGGCAAAAAATTGTTCAGTCACTTAAACCGAAACGTCTCTTCTGTATAGCATTAATAACAAATGGTGCTGTACATACTGTCAGAAGGGTGTCTTTTTGTGACCAGTATGGGAATTTTATTGGTCAAAGAAAAGGATACGAAGGTGAAAACGATTTCAGTCATGTGGATATGAGTCTAGTTACGTCCACACTAGTAAAACGTCATCAACAAACCTCGGTGGCGTATCGCAAAATCACAAACAGGTTGAATACAAGTTAATGGCTTGTTGTTAGTTCTAACCAGTACTTCATACGACGATCGAGCCTTGGCCAAAGGTTCGTTCTCCACTTACGATATTTGACGTCTTTTCAACCAGTTTGCGATAGGTAAGAGTTACGTTACCGCTGTGTTCATGACATATTTTACTGTAGTTTGGACGCACCCTAACAAAACAATACCAGGTGACTCATGAGAAGGTGGGGCTTTCAGGATTCATGCACTTTTTTTTTATACTAGATTCTATTGTTAGCGCTACAGAGCACAACTATCAAACGGTGAAAGCTTTATGGGCCACAATGTGTCACTTTTGAACTACTTGACTCTGGAAAACAAGACTTCAAATTGGCTCGTTATGCTACTCTGAAAATAACTGCAGAACATACAAGTAACAATATTCACGAAAATTACGTCATTTTTAGAAAAAGTTCCAGATTAACATGTTAATTACGCATAGACCTAACCTCTCTTTCTTTGCTGAGTGAAATTTAGAGCAAAAAAGATTTCCAGCCAGATTTTAGAAAAATATATAGTTTAATCTGAATTTCACGTACGTTGCCAGTTTGTTACTGAATGGAACCTCAGTATTGTGGCCTTGATAAAATCATACACACGTTAACAAATAGCCCAAAAACGCCAGTCACATCTACCACACATAGCAGCAAGAAATTTGCTTAACAGTTATAGACAAATTATAATAATGTGTAAAACACCAAATTATTATATCCAATGTCAGTTTGTACCGCGTGAAATTAAACATTGAAATTAAAATGTGTGGGCTGTTTCGAAGTGGCTACAACTTTTCTGTCTATGAATTCAGAATTCTTGTCAATAACTAAAAGATTAAAAAGAAAATTTGTCTCTTGATACGGATAGCAATTGTGTTTCATCTTTCCATTCATTGGTCACAGTCTGTGCAGTCGACACAGTGAGACAAATGTGTATAAGGAGTGAGTACAGTGAAGAGATGAGTAAAGTGATTGTGTCTATGATATCTAAAAGGTGTAGAGCTATGGAAAGGGGTAGCGCTTGTAGTGCAGTTCCAGGAAGGCTCTGAGGGCAGTGGGTAGTAAGGGTAAGACTGAATGGAGGTGAGGAAAAACCTGTAACAGGGATTGTATAATGTCCAGGGACAGGATAAAATCAGAGTGAAAGGGAATGTTTTCGGGAGAGTCTGGACCTATGCATGCTGGATTTGGAGAATGTGAAAGGAAGTTTGTTCTAGGTAACTGAAAAACAAAAGTAAGTGAAGACAGAGATGATGTTTAATACAGTAAATGAGAGGGAATAAATACTCTTGTGGAACTGTGTTTGGATCTGATTGGACGGTTGGAAATGGCCGTAGTATACCTGGGAAAGAGAAATGGTGAGTGCATGAATTTGTTATCTCATGTGTTAAATGAGTGGGTGGAAGAAAAACTTGATCGATGTAGTGGCCTGAAGAGAAGTGGCTGGAGGTATAACTGATCACTATCAGTGGAAGTGAGAATTAAGCAAGATATAAGTTCAAGTTAAAGAGAAAGCTGTGAAAATGTTGTTATCAGTGGAATTAGGGCCAGTTATGTAAGGGAAAGAAAGAGAAGGAGAGTTATATAAGAAGGAAGTGAGATTAGCACATAAGGAGAAACCGGATGAATATGGCAGGTTTAGGAACGTCCTGCCAGCATGCGAGAACATTTGATCAGTCCCTTTGGACAATTCATAAATGCAAATTATAACTATTAAGGATAGGATCAAAAGACCCCCCTAAATTACTACATAAATTATCCAAACTGACGGATAAAATTAAAATGACATAAATAACATTTTAAACTCGGCACTTACCAGTTTAATATATTTGTTCCGAGAAGTTTTTCATAACAAGAGAACTGTACTTAGGAGACCACATATAAATATCAATGAAAGAGGAATAACACAAGAAATACGATAAAAGCTGAATGGAAGCGAAGGATTCCTCTGTGTGATCATAATAAAGAAAATAAAAGATTGGTTATAGATATTGATCCTCAGGAATTTATAAAAAAAAAGAAAGCCCTTGGAATGTGTAAAAATATCGAACGCATCATTGTTGTAAATTTCAACCGAATTGTACTCCACGTAGGACGAGAGAGAGAGAGGCTCAACAAAATCACCTCAGTCTCAAAAGTCAGCTTACGAACTGAGTTCTCTAAAAATATAACCACCGTAGTGAACAGAAAATCACTTACATGCTCAAGAGATGGAGAGTCAATCTGAAACCAGCATTTCGTCCAAGAAATACACAAAGAGCAGAAAACAAAGTAGGGTCAGAGGGGAACATGGTTTGCCTCGAAGCTCGGGAGATCAGTTTCACGGCCGCTCGTAAAACCAAGGCTGCGCTGACAACAGGTCAGGTTGACTTAAAAACAAAAACAATCCGTCGATGAGAAATTGCATGGAATGCAGACTTACTATTGCCAAAAGAAGTCTTGGGATTGAAGTCGTGAGTTAATGATAGGGTCTATATACCCAATAACAGATAGCCTTCCAAAAATGGGATCTGTTTTTCCTTCACTTACTAATAAAAGAAGGGGTGCATTGTAGTCTAAGAAACAAGAATTTTCTTTAAATATATTTACTTAATTCGGTTTATTACATAAAATAGCCATTTACACTGCTTTATTTAGTGGAAAATTTACGGAACACTCATTCTTATAAGACATTTCCCCATTCCTAAATTCTGGCTAGGGTTAAAACCTTTGTGCCTAAAAGCAATGATTCATGCACGTTATTTTTAACTTGTTATTTATAGTAAATCAAAGCACACACGCATAAAGAAATATATATAAATGCTGGATATGCATGTATGTATGTATGCATAGAATCCTGAATGGCTTCGAAATGCCAGCTGATTTTTGTTGCAAGTAAGTTACTTAAACCAGCAGCTCTGCATTCATGACTGTTAAACGAAATAAAAAAAAAAAAACAATAAATGGGGGAAAACTAATGATATCTGTTTGCCTCTGTACATGAAAAACGGAATATTTTAATCAGATACCACTGACAAAATGAGTATCATATTTTTATGTCGTAAACAATTATATAATTTCCAAGATATTTACTATTACTAGAGTCACTGTGAATCTCCCTGGCTTCAAGTCGCGGAAATTCTGGCTGATGATGTCAACGCTGTAGATATAAAATCCGCCAGATGTTGTTTTAGGAAAGAACAATTATTCATCGTCACAAACTTCATGACAGCATGCTTTAATTCACGCTAGTTTGTTTTCCTAAAAATTGGAAAACAAACTGGCGTGAATTAAAGTACACTGTCATGAAGTTTGTGAGGTTGAATAATTGTTCACTCCTAAAACAACATCTGGTGGATTTTAGGAAAACAAACTGGCGCGAATTTAAGCACGCTATCATGAAGTTTGTGAGGGTGAATGGTTGTTCATTCATAAAACATCTGGCGGATTTATATCTATAGCGTTGACGTCATGAATTACGCAATAGCTTCTCAATTTCAGGATAGTTTGTTCCTGACACTTGTTTCTAGAACTCATTTTTAGCCAGGAATTAATGAAATCATGTTTTGGCCTAGGGGCCTCTTACAACTAATGAGTTCCGTTTCCACAGAAGTTGATACTGTCATCAGGGGTTCTAACACTACAACCAACAGAGGTGGTTTAAAATTTTTTTTGGCTATCAAGGATTGTGAGGGATTTGCTTTGATTTATGAATTTTTGGCTATAGAGCTAAGCACTGGGGCACTTTCAACCGTTCAGTGAAAAGAGGGAGTTGGAGTGGTCCTAGAGCAAGAAGGAAGAAAGGAAGGTTAAAAAGGAGCACATAAATGCTTGTGGATCTTGTGACCAAAGTCAAATTTCTATTTGACCTCTAACCTCTAGGCATACAACTGACCTTCACTTTACTCCGCACAAAGCCATCATTAGTGGATTGCGCATGGCATTTATGAAATATCTATTTCTCTCTTTCTTTTCAACGGAAATCATCTTAGAAACTTCCCAGAAATTAAGCAGAGTCTTTCTTCAGAGCCCGAGAGGCCACAAAATACCCGTCAAGCAGCCTCATTTCAGATTTTCATTAGATATCACAATTATGTGACTTCATAGAATACAGAATTTAGGCCAAAGGCCAAGTGCCAGGACCTATGAGGTCATTCAGCGCTGAAACGGAAATTAATAATAAGATTTGAAAGTTGTAACAGGAGGAATACCTCGCAGTTGCACTTTGAATCAACTGTTAGGAGAGGGTGGAAATGGAGTGTAAGATGGAAGAAAGAGAACATAAATGGAGGCAAAGTAAAAGGAATGAAAGGGGTTGCAGCTAGGTGCCGAAGGGACGTTGCAAAGAACATTCAGTAATGTCTACAGTGCACCACATAAGGTGTACTGAAGGCAATAACCCACAAGGGGATGTGACTTCATGGCTCACTGACTGTCTTTACCCCAAACTATTCATTTCTCAGCCTTACCACATTTCAACAGGCTTCCTGAGGAATCAAAGAAGAAACTATATTTCGAATCCAGATAAAAGCTCATTGACTAATAAAATAATATTGAATAATCATCAGTGAAATTGTATATAAATAAAGAAAGAAAGAATTCAACCATTATTGTTTTCAAAAACCAAAAAGAAAAAATCTCATAACGTCGTATGTTATCGTGTGACTTAGACTAATGTCTCTATTGTAGATATTGCTCGGCAGCTTAGCGTAAATAAAACAACCATGCGTAGAGGGATACAACAGAGAGAACGAGGAAATATGATAAATTCATTGTAAAAAGTGGAGGACGACCCCATTGTTGCACTACTGCTAAGGATCAACATCGGATGATCACTGAAGGAGCTCCGCCTTACTCCCCTGACAACCGGTGTTGCTATAAAGAGAGAACATTATGCTTTCCCTTCAAGTTGCTGCTCAAACCATCCGTAACAGGCTACATGAGACCATGACATTATTTCATCATACTCCTGCCAAGAAACACTTCATATCTGCGAAACACAAAGAATAGAGGCTAGGGTTTGCATTATAATATAATCCAGTGGCCAAATGATTTTTGTAAGTGTCATCTTTTGCGATGGGGAGGAGACATTCTCCACTGATGAGCATGGTAGTCTTCTTCACTGCTGGCATTTAGCATTAACTAAATTAATGTTGAACTTCTTGCTAATTTTAAATCTTTAGAAACTTAGATAATAAGAAATACAAAAATAGGCGTTATATATTCAGTTAACTTCATAAGAGGCATCAAAATGATAGGCCTAAGTAGCAATGAAAGAAATGAGAAATTACACATGATAACGGCATATATATATATATATATATATATATATATATATATATATATATATATATATATATATATATATATATATATATATATATATATATATACTGTATATGTGTGTGTGCAATTATATTCTATGTATTACAAAAATAGATGTGAAATCTGTTAGTCTAGTTCAGTATATTTTATATGAAGTTTCTCTAGTTCACAATACACATAGGATTAGTCATTCAAAAATTTGATTAATAATAACGTGCAAGCAAATCGGTTATTCTATATATTAGCCCCGCGCCTGTTTTTACCTTTTCAACTGGTTTTTTCTATACCTTTAGGGGTTCTGATACTGGCGGTGCACCTGTTTGTTGTCGGCCAAGTGGAATGTCCCCTCACCGTGTTTAGTACTGGCCCGGTGGGCGTGGGTTGGGTACCCATACGTTAAGCTATTGCACTTGCCGGACGGGATATGAACCGTTCGAAACAGACGTACCCGTGCTTTGTCTTGTGAAGATCACGTACGGAAACCCCTTGTTGGATGGATTTCAGGGGTTAATTACAGGTTAATTACACTCGAGCGCCAAAAATTAAAGGTAAATTCATAATTAGCAACCAAAAAACTGTAGAAAAGTTAAGTTAGAAGGCAGTCGCTGCCGCGGAGCTACTATATAGTTCTACCAGCAAATCTTTACAAAAGTCGTATTTGTTGATGTTAATAAGACTAATAGTTCAACTTATAGCAGTCGTAGGCCTATACAAAGTTCACACATTTGAAGGAGATGAAACAAGATAATGATGGCAGTTGGAGATGAAAATATTAAAACATAAGAACAGCGTTGACCTCTGAAGTATTATAGTAACATCCTATAATTAAGCAAAGTATGACAACAGTAAGCAGTATAAGAAAAAGCCCTGTTTAAGGGAAACTGCAGGTAATTTCTCGGACCCACCACTAGTGTTCAGTTGTTTCATGCGCTTACATACTGAGTTGCCAAATAGCACCAGATGTCGCTATTATAAGCTGTTGTCCGAAAAGTTTTGAAGTATGTTGCAAAACATTTTTGGGTAATTGTACATACATACACACACACATATATTATATATGTATATGTATATATATATATATATATATATATATATATATATATATATATATATATATATATATATATATGTGTGTGTGTGTGTGTGTATATATGCATGTGTATAGAAGACAGGGAATAATACGAGATACACCAGGGTGGGTTGCCATTGGTAGAAGAGGTAGAGATAGGCCAAAGGAGACTTGGTTGAGGACAATGAGGCGGGAAGCAGGAGACGAGTGTTGGGAAGATCTTGAGGAGTTAGCCCAGGACAGAATGTGGTAACGTGAGTTTGTCAAGGCCCTATGCATCCGCGTGGTTGCCACCGCATTATGATTGATTGATTGATATGTATATTTTATATGTATAAATATACATACATTCTTACAGGGGTAAGCAACCCACTTTCTCTTTTGAATTAGATTACGAATACAAAATTATCTAGTACTTATTAATTGTTTGAGTTAAAGCGCATAAAGATAGTAAAGTTCAATGTTCAATTACTGAAGAATCCAAACCTATATTAAATTTTTTTGTTTTGTGTTGAACTCAAAAATCCAGATGACTGGTTTGGATTTGTTAGTATTGGTGAAAATTGAATTTTTAAATCTCGTTAATTGCCATGTCACTATCTTTTTGTGCTTTAACTCAAACAATTAATAAACATAAGAGAATTTTGTTGACTTCACAGGGTAATGTATTCTTAATCTAATTTGATAAAGTGGGCTGGTCCTCCCTGTAAGAATGCATGTTTGTGTATTTGTGTATATGCATTATATGCATATATATTATATATATATATATATATATATATATATATATATATATATATATATATATATATATATAGTATAGTACATGTGTATATATGTGTGTCTGTGTGTTGCGCATATTAGGCCGCCTTCTCTGACAGACGTGGGTGTTAAAAATTCCTAAATTTCCCTAATGATCACCTTCTAAATTTAGGTTTATCCCATTAGCGCCAGTTACATTCCTGACCGGGCGCTTTTAATTTATGACACAAACAAAAACACGACTAAGCAAAAGATTTAAACAAGTAAAAAATGCTCCGAAGTTTCTTCGGAGCAATCGAGTTTTCTGTACATCGCATAATCAAGGCCACCGAAAATAGATCTGTCTTTCGGTTGCCTTGGTACAATGCTGTATGAGCCGCGGCCCATGAAACTTTAACCACGGCCCGGTGGTGACCTGGCCTGTATAGTTGCCAGATGCACGATTATGGCTAACTTTAACCTTAAATAAAATAAAAACTACTGAGGCTAGAGGACTGCAATTTGGTATGTTTGATGATTGGAGGGTGCATGATCAACACACCAATTTGCAGGCCTCTAGCCTCAGTAGTTTTTAAGACCTGAGGGCGGACAGAAAAAAGTGCTGACGGATAGACAAAGCTGGCACAATAGTTTCTTTTCAGAATAATAAAACGGCCACATCTTATTTTTGGATGATCAAATTCAATGATGATCCAGCCGTGTTCAGCCTAGCTTGCAACTGGTACATCAGCAGCAGCGTGACAGGTTCCTCATAATTTTGCTCCACTCTTTAGATCATCCTAGTGGCATTTTTGGTTGGATTCGCTCTAAACCAGTCGACTGACTCATATGATTATACAGCACAGGTAGGTTCAAGTTAATCTGAAGTCTTTATTAATAAGTCTAGTTTTTAAATTTTTTATTTCTTAAGAGCTGGCGGCCACGTGCAGTAGATGTAAGGTTTTAGTTGTCTGTTTTACTCCTTGCTCTTGGGTTTTCGTTTGCCTCTATCCCTTTAGTTTAAGCTGGCCTTATGCCAGCACGGGTTCTTGCTCTTGGGCAACCCGCACTCATTCGCTTGGCAATGACAGTTGGATTCCAGAGAGCTGGATGGTCACATCTGATACAACGTAATCCATTTATTGGCTTATGGTACTGGAACAGGAATTGGAATATAAAATGTAGGCCAAAGGCCATGCGCTTCTGGCCTACGAGGCCATACAACGGTGAAAATAGTGTTGAAACAATTGTTAGGAAATGGTGGAGGGGTGGAGAGAAAGCTGGAAGAAAGAATAAGAACGGTGTTATAGTAAAAGTAGTTAAAGGGGTTGCGGCAGCTAGGGGCCGAACGGACGCTGCAAAGAACCCTAAGTAATACCTAGTACAGTGCACCTGACGGCACTACCCGCCTACGGGGTGGCTTTTGGTATTAATTCTGCGTCCTTGGAGTGCCTAATGACAGTGATCTGGAAGTTTGACCTTCAGAGAGATGTAGAACAGTTGCGCCATCATGATGAATATGCGCTCAGATAAAATTGTTGACGCCCATTTGAGACGTCATAAAATTTTTTACCCAAAAATTCTCTCTTGTGTATCATTAACTGTGAACTACGTTACATTTTTCCACTCTGCATATGATCATCTTTCCTTTAAAAGGATCGTACAGTACAGCCAATACAAGACATTTGCTTTTCTCTCTCTTTCTTACTAATATTATGCTGCAATTGCGTGAGTGGGAAGTCATGTCATTTTAGCTCGGCCCACTACCGCAGCGAATGGATGTCGCTCTAATTTGGGATCGTAACACTTGCGGTTTCATTCATATTAATAACTACTGCTAATTAGGTCACGTTTGCTTCTCTATTTAGCGAAAGAAGAAAACGGAAAAACGGACGTGAGTATTGAGAGGTCCACACCATTCGTAGAACTTCTATCTCTCTCTCTTTTATGAACATAAATTACACACACACATATACATATATATATATATATATATATATAGTACATATACAGTATATATAATATATACATACACATACATCTAAATAAGGAACCACCACGATAACTGTGCGTATCAAGTCCACGAGGAGAGTGGTTTCTGCAATCTTTCAACCTAACCTGCAAAATATCTTTCTATACTGGTCGAGTGAGTCTTGGCGACCTTTTGAATTATCATTTTGAAATCCTCTTCCAACACAACATTTTATCTTTCAGTTCTTTTGATGATTTTCACTCATTTTTAAATCAAGATCTCGTAAAAATCCCAGACCACAATAAAATCATAAGGGCAGGTATCTACGAGAATAAATTCAATCTAACTTGTTAATTTTCTGTAAAAGAAAACTATTGAGATGTCTATTTTTCTGTCCGCCCTCAGATCTTAAAAACTACTGAGGCTAGAGGGGTACAAATTGGTATGGCGATCTTCCACCCTCCAAGCATCAAACATACCAAATTGCGGCCCTCTAGCCTCAGTAGTTTTTATTTTATTTAAGGTTAAAATTACCTACGCTCATGCGTCTGGCACAGCTATAGGTGCCAACAACACAGGCCACCACCGGGCCGTGGCTGAAAGTTTCATGGGTCGCGGTTGAGAGTTTTATGGGTCGCAGCTGAGAGATTCATACAACATTATACACTGTTAATGGCAGTCAATACACAGTGAAAAATTCATGACAGTGTGCTTAGGTTTGCTCGAAGCTGATTTATCTGTTAAAGTCCCTTATGGTCCTAATTTATGAAAATGTTTTAAAAGTAGCACGAGATGCGTACATAAGACTAATATAAAAAGATCAGGCACATGTGGTTTTAAATTTTTTTTTTTTGCAATTAGGAATTTTAGTCACAGACCTAACAACATCACATATTCACAATCAATGAAATTTGAACCAGACGGAGACGATCTTGCACACTGTAATATGTTACAGACATACACGTACACATATAATTGTTTGAATTCAAATTTCACTGTACGTTTAAACAAATAGCCTACGTACACAATTGACAGACCTGGGTTCGACCCTGATGTGTCAGAAATTTATTTCTGTTCTACACGTGATTGTGTGTTGATTGTTTCTAACATATACACACACACACACACACATATATATATATATATATATATATATATATATATATTTATATGTAAATTGTATATACATACATACATACATACATACATACACACACACACACACACACACACACACATATATATATATATATATATATATATATATATATATATATATATATATATATATATATGTATGGGTGTTTATGGGTGTTGCATGTGCATGCGTGCGTGTACCCTTCTGCGGAGGGCAGTAACTCATTCGGCATACCTTGCTCTTCTACCACTTACGTCGAACAATGACTGGTAAGGTCAGTGACCTAATAAGGAAGCCACCTGTCATCAGACATATGTAAGTGCATATCATGAGCCGCCGTTTGTGTATACTTCCACAATCAAGATTCTTGTTCGCCTGGCAGTACTTCTCAATATGTGCATCGTGATCTCTAATCGCTAAGCTAAGCTCGTTTAGCCAGCTGAATTTTGCCGAGCGTTGAAGCTTCGTCGGCATCTCGATTTGGAATGAAACAGTAAACAAACGCTGGCTCATTGACAGGGCGCATGCGTTCCACGTCTCATAAGAATTCGTAGCTTAATATACGTTCCCATATCTGAAACCACCTCTCTTTTTAAAAGCAACAAGGTGGAGGATCACTGAGTAACGTGGGGTTTGAAACCTTTCACCATACGAAAGTGCTTCAGAGTTTCATTTCAATTAGATTAAAGATTATTCTATCAAAGGATTGTCACGAATGCACTCGTTAATATAAGCGTATGTTCTGATACCTGTATCAGGTAGGAGAAAAAAACACTAAAATAATATTTCAAAAGTGAGGAGCACCAAAACTCGATTATTATTTCATCTTCGGTGTAACTTATAGTTTTGCTTATCACGCACCGGACAAGTAAAGGGTCTTAAAAACGAAAAAAAAAAAAAAAAACTATTAAAAACTTCCACACAGATTTCGATGAAAAAAAGAATAACGCTTGTTAACGGTTGTCGGGCCGTTCCGACGGCCCACCTCTCAGAATCTCTCCTTACCTGACGCGCTGAGGAAGAGATAGGTTTTTCCATGACTGTTCCCTTGATCGGACATGGGCAAACAAACAGATGGAGTCGCAAATGGAATGTTGTGTCTATCGCGTGACGGGAGTAGGAGCTGTTGCCATTGCTTGCTCCAACAGACGACTGGAAATAACCAGAGATTCTTGCGTTCGATGCTACCTAATGGTGTGTTAACGTCAGTGTCCCGCGCTGCAAAATCATTGGTTATTGAATAACCTTGTCTGCCCAATCATCTTGTAGGTCCCTTTCCGCACTGCTCGACCATTGGTCGAATGACACTAGCCAACCAATCAACTTGTGGGACTTTTGTTGTTTACATTCTGTTTTATTACCTTTTCGTAGAAGACATTATTTTTTCAGTAAGCGTTATTAACTGAGTGATTGTGAAATTCAGATAACTTCTCTGGGTACAATACAAAACATGCGAGATGGTTTTGGAAAAGGATTTTTAGTTTTGTCTGGAAATGAAAAGACATATTCGTCATTGAATAAACAACTAAATAAATGCTCAAGTTAGCTATTAATAATAATAATAATAATAATAATAATAATAATAATAATAATAATAATAATAATAATAGTTTATAGTTATATATATATATATATATATATATATATATATATATAAAAGATGTATGTATGTATGTATGTATGAAAAAAAGTATGTATGTGTGTGTGTGTATGTTCCAGTATAACTCTGAAACGCATTGAGCAATTTCAACCAAATTTGATATACATATGACTTACTATCTGGGGAAGACTACTGAAGATATCACTGGCACCAAAGGTTGTTTGAGTGGGAAGGGGGTGGCATGTAAAAATAACTGAAAATGACAGATATTAGTGTCTAATCCATAGTTGCTGAGGTCACTGAGATGAATAGTGACACTCCCGATGCCCTTTATGTCTGAGTTCAGCCCCAGTAGGAAAGGGGGTGAGAAAGTGGGAAGGGGGTGACATGTAAAATTAATCGAAAATGCAGATATCAGTGTTTAATCCATAGTTTTCAAGGTCATTGGCATGAATAGTGATGCTCCTGATGCCCTTTAAGTACAAGTTCAGCCCCGACTGGGAGGAGAAAGAGGGAAAGAGAGAGAGAGAGAGAGAGAGAGAGAGAGAGTGTTGGCGAGAGAGAGAGTTTGTCGGTTGTCATTCAGAGTTTTCCCGGGCAGTGCCGGGTTGGTCAACTAGTAATAATATAATAACAATAATAATACCGCTCTTTTTCTTAGGTTCTCCTAGCAATGGAGGTCTTACGCATCTGGTTTACATCAAGTCCCTAGATTTTCTGTCCCATAAGAATTTAAGCATATATATACAGTATATATAGTGTGCGTGTATATATTATACATATATATATGTATATATTATATATATATATATAGTACACACACACACATATATATATATATATACATACATATATATATATATATAGTATATATATATATATATATATATATATATATATATATATATATATATATAGGCCTATATATAGATAAGGCACTTGCACAAGAACAATTAACTTTTAATTTTATGTCCCAACTAACAAAGATTCATTGACACTATTAAAGCACCACTAACTATACTGCCTCAGTTGGCAGACGTACTGAATAAATCGGACTAGATTTATGAACGATTATTGTCAAGGCATTTCAATCCGATATTTCATTTCAGCCGCTGGGATATCCGTAGATATTTCCTTGGCACCATATTGATTTTAACTTTTCATAAATATAATTATATATATATATATATATATATATATATATATATATATATATATATATATATATATATATTCTAGACTCTTTTCTTTCATGCTGACTATAGCGCACAACTTTGCACTTGTCTTCCGTAATTCCTTAATTCAATATCTCTCTTAACCGGCAGAAATTTTCTCATTGCAATTCCTTCGGTATCACCTTTATTTATATATATATATATATATATATATATATATATATATATATATATATATATATATATATATATATATTTTATAACTTCTGAGCTGTTTTACTTCAATTTTAAGTCTGTGTGTTATTTTATGCCCCTACGCTTGCGGCACTGCTCAGTTTGCGGACGCTTCCTTCGAGGAACTGATGAAGATAATAACCGCAATGGCGGCATTTAAAATGGTTGTATAGTTCGCACGCACCACTTACTATAACATTTCGAATTCAGTGTTTTTTTAGAGACATTGTTTAGGGTGTGTAAGCCTTGTGAAAAATCGTATGGAATCAGTCGATGTCTGTAACTCTATTGCTGATGTGACTTAAGTACTAATAGGCCTATACCTTGATATATTATATTCCTGTTCATGCTAATAGAAACAGTGAGAATATTAAGTAATACAATATTATCGCCTTTGCCCAGTGACGTAAATATTATCATTCAAAAATTCTGAGAAGAACAACAGCTTGAATGTTGAGAATGATTAGCAACGCACAAAAATGATAAGAAGAAAAAGCGATGGTTCAGAAGAGAAAGAGAAGAATTATAGGAATTCAAGAAATCAATGATTAAAATAGACAAGTCTGGCCATAGCGTCAATGCTTTGACGTTAATAAAAACCACTAGTAATTTCTAGTTCTTTTCAGCTGAAAACCGACTGAAATGTCTTTTGTTTTTTTTTTCCTTGTAGCTCTCGGCTTTCTCAGAAAATGAGGGTTCTTGGCGCCGCGGAGCTCCCGTCATTGACAACTGTTTTGTCCTTGCTTAGAATTCACTCACCGCGGTTTCACTTTCTCTTTTTATGTATAAGATGGCCAAGGTCGCGGGACAAGTTTTTTCTTTCCATTTCAAATGCTAATAGATGCTAATGGATGAAATATAACGCTCGTGGTGACACTCGGTGAAACTAGGTCACTCGTGTATTTTTTGTGTTGTGTCTTCCCCAAATCCCCACTTATCTCCAGTCTCCTTTTGCATAAGTTTCTGGCGTCAACCCTGGACACCTGGCGGATGACCTCGGTTAAAAACCAACAGGCAACGGCAAGGTCATTACCCTTAGTCAGCTAGGAACTACGCGCTCAAGGAACGGGGTGTCCTGTAGTATAATTAGCAACTGAATCATCCATGGACTCTGCCGCGCAAATGCAGAGGGGGCAGTGCCGTTAGTGCACCTCATTCGGTGCACTGTAGGCATTACTTAAGGTTCTTTGCAGCGTCCCTTCGGCCCCTAGCTGCAACCCCTTTCGTTCCTTTTACTGTACCTTCTTTCATATTCTGTTTCTTCCGTCTTACCTTCCACCCTCTCCTAACAATTGATTCATAGTGCAACTGCAAGGTTTTCCTTCTGTTACACCTTTCAAACCTTTTTACTGCCAGTTTCCGTTTCAGCGCTTTGGCCTAAATTCTATATTCAGTTCAATTAAATTTAACCTATATATGACTGTACAAATTTATTTGCTAATTAAAACCTGAGCTGTGAACAGCTAATTACATAATAAGTTCACTGTTAAACATAATTGAAACTGAAAAAAATTTCGGAAATACAGTACTCGTTTAAAAAGAAAAATATTCATAAATATACTGAGGGAAACAAGGAACTGTAAAGAACGTGTGATTGTCAGCATCAGATAATGTGAAATTTTTAACACAAATAGAACTTATGGAGGCATTTCTCACCGATACTCTCTTTGGCAAAAACGTTGGTGATGACAGAAGGTTTTTTAACAACAGAGGAGCAATTGTAAATAACTGACGTTGGCAAGTGGGAAACAAAAGCGCATGCAGTAATATGAGGTTTGATGAAGGAATGTGATAAGAGAAAGAGGAAAAGAATAGACCGGTTATTATTTGAAGCGCTGTATTTGACGATGTTTTGGGAGCGGCCACTCCACTGGAAGCAGATACGGATTTACATTGAGGCTAATGAGGCTGCAGCCTCAGGCCCCGGGTACTGAAGGGGCCCACCGATGAGGTGATGATTAAAAATAAATCAATAAAATAACTAGCAATAGTACATTCACGAGACTTGGCAACCCTGACCTGTGTACGCGTTCAATTCATGTCAGCTGGGTGCAGCAAATATCAATGATTTCCGTAGCAGAAAAGAAAACCAAGAGTGTATCATTGAATTGATTATATATCGAATGCTCTTGCAACACGAGTTGAAAGAAGTCTTTCCGAATGTTGAAACAGCGTACCGCTTGTATCTGTGTTTCATGGTGTCAAACTGTAGTGGAGAGCGTAGCTTTTCGAAGCTTAGACGGAAGGAACAGCGTCTAAACATGCTGTCAGTCATGTACATAGAGACCAGTATTTTGCGAGAGTTAAACTTTCAAGATGTAGTGAGAGATTTTGCAAACCAGAAAGCTAGGGAAGTGAAGTTCCTTAAGTAGGCATTAACTTGCACCTGGAAAGATGACTTTTATTTCCTTACTGTTCACAATTTTATTTGTTTGTATTTCAGGAAAATACAATAGCAACAATCAAATAATAGCATTTTTTCATGTTGAATTTGTTATGGAAATATATACAATAAATATTAGTATTTTCATGGAAACATGAGACCAGAGTTTATAAAATGTAAGTGATGCCATCGATTTTCTGTAACTACTTACCTACGACATCGGCAATACTCGTCTCATATGTAAATTATACAATCAAATATGAATTGTTCAATCTAATATTTTCATTGTTTTTCTGTTGCTCAACTTTGTAATGGAATTACCTCTTTTTTAATACAGTATGATACAGCATAATAGATCAATTGTTTCAATATAAATTAAACGCAGAACCTGCCGAAACATGACACTAACTACTACTGTTCATATCGAAACATGTACTAAAACAAAATATGATAAATGTGTACGTGTCTGTTAACAAGGCCCCTGACCTGAAATAGCCTCGGGCCCCAAGTACTGCTAGTCCGCGCCTGACTGGAAGAGGTTGCTGAACGCAATCAGAGAACAGAATGGACTAGGTGGAGGATGGAAACATGTAACGCTGAAAGGAATAATATGCTGAAACGGTACTTCTAGGCAACAGGAGCGAATGGTGAGTAAAATACAATATGAAGGGAAAGCAGGATCAAGGGAAAGTGAGAGCTGTAAGGTAGGTGAATATAAACAGGGTAAAAATAACACGCACTTTTTATGGAAATAGATGAAAACTTTGACGAATGTCAGTGCATACAGATATTAGTAAGGTGGATGAACTAAGGATGACGAAGGGCTAGAGGAAGAGATGAGAGAGGTAGATGACTGTAAGGGTGAGTAGGTCTCTACAGCAGTGTAGTCTGTGAGATGGACTTATCTGATTTATAATAACCTACTTTTCTAATGATTTCCTTCTCTGTGGGGGAGGGGTCACTTAATAAGTGCCCTATGTTCATTTCACCAAAGGGAGGGTGTAGACGCACTCGGGAACGTTTTC
>NC_089799.1:25777113-26072113 GCF_040412425.1 Macrobrachium rosenbergii | reverse complement strand
ACGTGGCGAAGAACCAATTGGTTACTTAGCAACGGGACCTACAGCTTATTGTGGAATCCGAACTACATTATAGCGAGAAATGAATTTCTATCACCAGAGATAAATTCCTATAATTCTTCATTGGCCGGCGGAGACTCGAACTCAGGCCTAGCAGAGTGCTAGCCGGGAACTCTACGACTCGTCCAGCGAGGAACTTACGTCCCTGTGTAAAGCGTCCCCTTAGGTGGCGTGGTGCCGTCAGTGCGCCTCACGCCGTGCACTATAGGCACTACTTACGGTTTTTGCAGCAGCTTCCCTTCGGTCTGTTCATTTTACTGTTCTGTACGTCCGTTTTTATTCTCTCTCATTCATCTTACTTTCCACCCTCTCCTAACAATCGTTTCATAGTGCAACTGCAAGGTTTTCCTGCTGTTACTCCTTTAAAACCTTTTTACTCTGCTTCCCTTTAAGCGCTGAATGACCTCATAGTCCCAGCGCTGAGACTCTGGCCTAAATTTGATATTCCATTCCTTAGTGTCAAGCGTAAAATGCCTAGCACCTATAATTAAGCATCTATTTCTCTGGTTTGTTAAGGCCCTGGATAGTAGTCGCAAGAACCGTTTCACTGCATATCCTAATTTTGAATGATTTTACCAGTAAAATGTTTTTAAATAGCCTTTTATTTCCAGGTTTGTTTAGTTATTTCATCCCTTTTAGTTCTGCGATACAAAGAAGCAAATTCCTCAAGCTTGTTTTAAGAGCCTTGGTTGAGGTCACATTTGCCTATTCGTTTAGGAACTTTATTGGCTCATCACGTTAATGGCCATGGCGAGGTGCCAGACATGAAATTGTTAATGGGTGCTTACTTCAACGTCTTCTAATTTTACTTTTGCTTAACCTTATCTAATGTCTCTCTTACTTAATTTGCCAGTCTTTGACAAAATAAAACCTCAAAGATATGGTAGTTTTCAACAAGCCGCGTCATTTTAGAATTCAAGTTCGTTCAGTCAGTCAACTGAACTGCCGACTTCCGTAATGTCATTGTGTAAGTTTCCTGTCAGTTGCAATCCAGCATAAATATAGTGTGAATTTATTGAGTTCATGCTTTTTGTGTTATAATTCCTCTAACATTTTATTGTTTACACTAAACCCATGACACCTGTCCCCCCTTCCTTATCAATGGTAATCTATAATCCAATTTAACACGGTATATTGGTTCTAAAATGTCTTGGAATAACTTAGTCGTGCCTTGTAATAAAGAGAGAGAGAGAGAGAGAGAGAGAGAGAGAGAGAGAGAGAGAGAGAGAGAGAGAACTGAAAACCACACGGACACATCTCGGGGTTACAGTCAAGATCATTCTTCCAATAAAAAAAAACATGGACTAAATATACACAACTTATTGTAGTTCTCACTCACGCTTTGTAAATCTTGTTGCATCATTCTCAGATGCCGCCTGAGAAATTTAGCGAGCTAGTTTATGAATATCCTGCAAAATTAGTTTCGTTCTCGTTTACTTTCGTTTTCATTCGTTCTTTCGAAAACATCAAGCACAAAAGATTTTGAAGCAGCAATGATGAAAAACAATAAACACCCTTGTAAAAATAAAACAACCGGAAGGCATGCACACCCATTTATAAATATATAAATTAGCTATAACAAAAAACAGTAAACACCTTTCTAATAAATCAAGCAATCATAAGACACACACCCACACGCTCACATACACACACACATATATATATATTTATAATATAAATAAATAAATATATATATATATATATATATATATATATATATATATATATATATATATATATATATATATATATATATATATATATATATAAACACACACACACACACACACATATATATATATATATATATATATATAAATATATGTATATATATATATATATATATATATATATTGTCATAGCCCAAGCCCATCAAACATACACAAGTCTCTTAAAATACAAATAAAGTCACTAATGACCAAGTCCACAATAGGTGGAATGGCCGCAACAGAGATGGAATCAAGGAGGATAAAGAAAAACTGAGAATAAAACCTTAATATTTAATACAAACTTTTTAGAAAGAAATGACCACTGAGCCTCTTACAAAATACATTAAATAAACACAAAAATCAACCACACACTGAAAACATCGAATAACAAACACACTTACACCAAATTAATACAGACTATGCAATTACACTTTAAAGAGAGGGCCCCGAAAGTAATAGAATGTCGAAAAGTCAGAATAACCTAACTTATTACACACTAAATATTTATCAAAAAATAAATTGCTTCCCTTAAGTGAGCTCTGAACGGTGGTAGTGGCAAACACAGCCTTCAAATCACGGGTCAAGGGGAATAATATAATTTCCTAGGACCTTACCAAACGTAAGAAAGGTCCCCTTGGCAAAAACACTGGGCCAAGGGCACAGACAGAAGAAAGAATCACTTTAACGTCGCAAGACGATCAATGGACACGGCCGTCCGACAGGTAATCACACCTTACCAGTTGGCAGAGAGGTCCCCTTGGCTAAATAACTGAACCAAGGGCGCAGACTGGAGAATAATCAATTTTTCAAAGGAGGTCAGCAGTAGCAACTGGAGAAAGGCAGATCTCGTAATCCCAAAATAAGTCACGCCCTCACAATGTTAATGGTCCAGAAACGACTCCCCTAGACCTGGCGAGACAGCGCTGAATACAGCTCCGTCCAACACCACACGTGAAAATAAAACAAGCTCATTGTAATTAAAACTATACAACAAGTCAGAAATGTCGGGGAGGAGGAAACAGGGTCATTACGTTCCAAAAAAAAATAATTACTGCCAAAGTGGCTTATTCAAAACAAATTAATTTACATTAAATTTAACACATACTGACAATATATATATATATATATATATATATATATATATATATATATATATATATATATATATATATATATATATATATATATATATATATATCTCAGTGTAAGGAGTCAGAGTCAATCCATTTTAAAAATCATCATAAAGATAAGAGGGTACACACACATGTACAAGTTGTCTTTATTCCAACGTTTCGTAATGGTCCATATTATAACATCAACAGGACTGTTAAAAGGAAACAAAATTCATTGTAAAATTGTAAAACCAAAATTAAAATTAAGAATGAAAAAAGCTGAAAAGTATTTACAAAAATATCTAATATTAAAATTAAAGGTAACAGATAACACTCATACACACGTATATGTACGTATATACGTATATATGTGTGTGTGTGTGTCTTCTGATAGCTTGATTTCTTACGAAGAAGTCTACTGTTCTTGGTTATTGCTACTTTAGAAATTTTTTGTGGCTGGTGTGTTGAAAAGCATGGGCTGAGCATCGGAAAGGTAACATTTTCTACTGGGCTAAATTACCTTTTAGTATAAAGTGCCATCCATAAAAATATGAGATATATAAATGTCATATACGTCAACAGAAGAAAATTTACGCCAGCACAAATAAATCAATGAAACGAGAAGCTTGCAACAGTAAAACAAAAGTGCTCAAGAGCACAAAGTAAGTAAGTATACCTTAGTTTTACCAGACCACTGAGCTGATTAACAGCTCTCCTAGGGCTGGCCCGAAGGATTAGACTTAATGTACGTGGCTAAGAACAAACTGGTTACTTAGCAACGGGACCTACAGCTTATTGTGGAATCCGAACCACATTATAGCGAGAAATGAATTTCTATCACCAGAAATAAATTCCTCTAACTCTTCATCAGCTGGCCGGGGGAATTGAACTCCGGCCCATCGAGTGACAGTCTGAAGCTCTACCGACTCAGCCAACGAAGGGCTGCTCAAGAGCACATGTTTTACTTACAGAAGCTTAAACAAGACTGAGGTCAGTGCACCTTGCCAGTCTGGCATTTTTTCTTGTACATTTGTCAGCCGTATGCTTCCGTCTTAAAGTCCTCCTGGGCCTCTGCAGGCTCCTAGGGCAGGGGCTGATCTGTTTCTTAGGCCGACAGCCAGTTGGGGACAGGTCCCAATACCTATGAAACATGGCCAGTGTGTCGCTTGGCCCACTGTTTAACTGCCCAGCCCGAGGGCTGGTACCTATAACTGCAAGATTTTATCTTTTCCTTTACATCACACCAGCACTGGAGAGCAGAAGATCCTGCCTAGCCGTGTGACGAACAGATAATACATCGTACGATTTGTACTGGTATAGAGATATGAATTGCGTCATTGGAACTCTACCTAAGATATTTTGCCGATTTGAGAGAGAAACACTCGAAAAAGAAGAAGAAGAAGACGAAGAAGAAGAAGAAGAAGAAGAAGAAGAAGAAGAATTTGGCAAACTGTTCAGCCAACTCTGTTTAGGTCTTCTTATGATTCCCCAAGATATTTTTTGCCAGCATTAACATTAACTTGATATATTATATATATATATATATATATATATATATATATATATATATATATATATATATATATATATATATATATATATATATATATATATATATATATATATATATATGTGTGTGTGTGTGTGTGTGTTTGTTCACATGAATATTATATATATGTATATATATGTGTGTATGTGCATGTGTTACGTGTATTTCTGTGTGTGAAATATTGCTCTATTGCTTTTTGCTTGAGCGAGTTTTTATTGGTAATGGAAATGGCACAAATACCTTGCATTTATTTCTAGTTAACATCAACTGACACAGATGAGAACCTTGGCAAAAGGCAAAACCCCTCTTATACTACTAATTGAGAATATTTTATTTGTCAATTTTGAGAAAAGCAATGACTGCAGCTTATATGGCGGATAACTCCGTTCTCCTTGATGCTTGCTGGTGAAGTGAAGGTGTAAAGCTACAGCTCAACGCGTTCTCTGTGGAGAACATCCCGTTTTCTGCAGTGCCTTTCCGCGACCTAAGGTCGAGCGGAATATATATTTATCATCACAATTATAAACTATGTATATGTTATCTTTCCAAGGAATCATGTATTATGTACAAGTAACAAGTTATTTATTTCTTATGTCACACATTGTTTATCACTATGTTCTCTGCATGAACCTGTCCTGTTTTATAAGGAACTAATTTGACTTCAGGTCACCTGTAAATCTTTATACCAGCAGTCCCTGCGTACTACGCAGACGTCCGCATCCTGCTTTATAAGCAGCTAATTTTTATCAATAAATCAGCAGTACTTGTCTCCTTGCTCATTATTCCGTTCCTCTCTCACAGTGGTGACCCCCGGAGGGGTTCCCGGAGGCCATTAACGGACCCAAACGGCGACTAAGTCTTGGGCCAATGAACCTAATCCATGCCCCTAACGGACTAGCTACGGTGCTTTAACAAAGCGTTCGGGTGTTAACCGACCCTCGTCGGCAGGTCGCCAACGTCATTAGTGGACCCACACAGCATGCTCCCCCAGTGTGTATTGGCATGAGTGTTCCCATACACTCCAAGTGACAGCATGAAGAAAGCATGGACAGAGACATTCCCAACCATGTACAGATTACCACGAACCTCTTGGAGGCAGACACATCCCTCTAGCAACCACCTCCCGCATGCACCTCCACGCCGGTACCGCCGCCCCACACGATGGCCCCCCTGATTGACCAACCAAAGACGGCCCTTAACACACGGCTGCCGTCATTCACCAGGGAGAACGCAGTGTCTTGGTTCGACAGGGTCGAGGGGCAATTCAGAATAGCAGGCCTGACTGACGAGGTGTTGAAGGCGGACATTAACACCCTGCGGGAGGAGATTTATAAGAAGATCGCCCCATGATTGATGACGACGTTGGTCCCCGCCACCTTCCAAGAACTGAAATCCACTCTTGTCGAGACCTGCTCCCTGCCGGTCTCCGAGAGAGCTGCCTGCACCCTCGACCTCGCCCTCAACCCCAGGCAGGAGGGAAACCTCTTAAAAGTGTGGTACGCCCTCCAGGACCTCCTCCTCCTCCCCCCCTGAGACTGACAGCAGTGGCAGGCGCAAGGAAATCAGTCTGCCGAGGGAGATCTTCCTGCAGCAGCTACTGCCGGAGGTCTGTGGGCAGATCACAGATGCATACACCCTGCTGGTTGAGGACCTAATCAGGTTGGTGCAGCAGCTGACGGACTCCATGAAGGTGGCCAAGCAGGCGACCATGCCCACACACTCCACCAACTGCCTCCTGCCGGAGGACCCCACCTTGGAGCCCATCAACTCCATTGAGCAGAAAAGGTTGTCCCACCAGCAGGAGAGGGAAGGGCCGGGGCTATGCTACTTCCACCAGAGGTTTGGGGGAGCCGCCCGGAAGTGCGAAGTCCCCTGCCCTTTCTTCCCTTCAAAAAAATGGAGGAGGCAGAAGCCAACCCCAAAGGCCACCATGGCAGCAGCAACAAAAATACCCAGGGGGCCCCTTGCCAGTAGGGTTCTACGTCCGCGACGCGATCTCCGGCAGGATGATGTTGGTCGACACTGGAGCCATGCGTTCGGTGTTTCCACCTTCAGGAGAGGACCTCAGACGTCCGCCGGACCCGACTACCTGCCTGACAGCTGCAAACGGGTCCCCCATCCTCTCCTATGGCACCAAGCTCCTGTCGATCTCCACCCTTGGCCAGAGGTACAACTGGGAGTTCATCATTGTTGGCGTCAGGACTCCACTCCTGGGGGTGGACTTCCTCGCCCACTTCAGTCTGGCAGTTAACGTCGGCCGCAAATGCCTGCTAGACACCCAGTCCTGCCAGTCCCTGTCCTTGTCGCCAGGCCCCAGGGAGACTGCCATCTGTTCCATTGCGCCCCACCAGTATGTCCCTCCTGAAGGAGCTCCTGGAGGACTTCAAACCCGAGCTCTGCCAGATTCCCGGGACTCCTGCCAAACACGGGATATACCACCATATTAAGCCAAAGGGCCCCCCGACGCACACGAAGTTCCGACGGCTTCCCCCGCAGCACCTTCAGGAGGTCAAAAAGTCCTTCACAGAGATGGAAAGGATGGGCATATGCAAAAAGGCTCCAGGCCAGTGGGCTTCCCCTCTTCACATGGTGCAGAAAGCAGACGGCACCTGGAGGCCCTGTGGTGACTACAGGCTGCTGAAACTGGCAACAAGCCTGACCACTACCCCCTGCTGAACATGCAGGACTTGACGGCCTCTTTCCACGGGGCCAGGATATTCTCCAAAATGGACCTACTAAAATCTTATTTTAAGGTCCCAGTAGTGCCGGAGGACATCCCCAAGACCACCATCGTCACGCCCTTCAGGTCCCTACGTCTTCGCCTTCTCCACCTTCGGCCTGGGGAATGCAGGCGCGACCTTCCAGAGGTTGATGGACAGCATCCTGGGGGATCTGGACTTCTGCGTCTGCTATGTCGACGATACCCTAATCTTTCCCAGATCCTGGGAGGAACACCTGTGACACATCCGGAAGGTCCTGCAGTGCCTACAGGAGAATGGCCTCGTCATCAGGTTTGACAAATGCACCTTCAGCATTGAGAAGGTGGAGTTCCTGGGCCATGAGATAACCCCGGAGGGAATCTGCCTGATGTCGTTGAAGGTCAAAGCCGTTGAGAAGTTCCCCACCCCTACCTCCATCAGGGCCATACAAGAATTCCTCAGGATGATCAACTGCCACAGAAGATTCATCCCAGGGGTTGCTCACACCATGGCCCCCCTGACGGAGGTCCTCAAGGGACGTCCAAAGACCTTAGTGTGGGGACCTGACCAGCAGAAGGCTTTCCTCCTGATGAAGGCCTCCCTCACCAAAGCAACATCTTTGGCCCACCAGGATCCCAGTGCTCCCCTCCAGCTGATGATGGACTCCAGCAACATCACCTGCAGGGCAGTTCTGGAACAGATCATCAGAGGGACCCCTCAGCCCATTGCCATCTTCAGTAGGAGGCTAAACCCTGCCGAGTCTTGCTACAGCACCTTCGACCGAGAACTCCTCGCAGCATACCAGGCGGTACCGTACTTCAAGTTCCTTCTAGAGGGGATGCCCTTCACAATATGGACCGACCACCAGCCACTGGTCCATGCCTTCACAAAGCTGGGCGACGCATGGTCCTCTAGGCAGCGGCTGCACCTAGCAGCCATTGCGAAGTTCACCTGCACCATCAGGTACCTCCTCGGCAGGAAGAACCCGGTAGCCGACGCCCTCTCGAGGATTGAGATCGATTCCATACAGCTCGGGATTAATTACGAGGACCTCGCCCACGAATGAGCTGCTGACCCTGAGACCCCAGCCTACCGTACAGCCGTCACATCGCTGAAGTGGAAGGCATGCCCTTCGGCTCAGAAGGATCAACATTACTGAGCGATATCAGTACCGGACGCCCCTGCCCCCTGGTACCCGCCTCCAGACGTCGGTTGGTTTTCGACATCATCCACAGCCTATCCCACCCCTCTGGAAGGACAACAGCCAGACTGCTGATGGAGAAGTTCGTCTGGCATGCATACGGAAAGACATGATGGCCTGGGCAAGACAATGTATGCAGTGTCAGACAAGTAAAGAAGGGCAGCATACCGAATCGGGGTTGGGCGAATTCCCCCAGCCAAAGAGATGTTTTGGGCACATCCACGTCGACGTAGTAGGACCTCTTCCCCCATCAGGAGGAGTCAGATACCTATTGACAGTCGTCGACCGCTCCACCAGGTGGCCTGAAGCTACGCCCATGGAAGAAGCCACCTCCAGTGCATGAGCGAAAGCCCTCCTCTCCAGCTGGATCAGCCGGTTCGGTGTCCCGGACGACATAACGACAGACAGGGGACCCGCTTTCCTGTCCGAGCTGTGGACCGCCTTGGCACGTCTAATGGGGACCACTCACCACAGCACCACCGCCTTCAACCCTGCAGTCATTGGAGTGGTGGAAAGGTTCCACAGGTGTCTGAAGGCGTCCCTCATGGCTCGTTGCTCTTCTGAAAACTGGAAGTACCAGCTACCCTGGGTCCCCCTCTGGTTGAGGACCACCCCCCAGAACCAACGGTGACCCCTCCCCAGCTGAAAAAGTCTACAGAGAGACTCTGGTAGTCCCAGGGGAACTCGTCTCAGAGAACAGGGAAGACATAGGAATACAGAGGCTCCGAGATAGAGTTGGAAAATTCACCACCTGCCATAAGACAGGACATCCCCTTTCATGCCCTCCGAGATGTCCTCCTCCACCCACGTCTTCATCAGGGACGACGCCGTGTGCCCACCCTTGACTAGGCCCTACAGAGGACCTTTCCTTGTCTTGGAAAGGAACAAGAAGGCATTCCGAATATCCATCCATGGGTGGGAAGACTGGGTGTCAACAGATTGTCTCTAACCCGCATTCCTGGAGGGGGGCAATGGAGGTGGACCCCAAGATCTCCTGCAGGATATGGCAGCCCCTCAAACAATCCCGGTCTCAGGAAGGAGGCGAGGGCGTCCCCAGAACACCCAGAAACCTGACGGAAATGCACCACAACAAACCAATGCAAAGGACATCGGGGAAGACGACCACCCTCTCCAGTTGCCATCAGAAAGAGAGGCCCCCTTCGTCGCCCCAGGAGATACCTGGTGTAATCAGACGTTGCCTCTGCCTTGGGGGGGGGGTGTTATTGTAAAGTCCCCTCTCAACGCGTTCTCTGTGGAGAACATCCCGTTTTCTGCGGTGCCCTTCCGCGACCTAAGGTCGAGCAGAATATATGTTTATCATCACAATTATAAACTATGTATATGTTGTCTTTCCAAGCAATCATGTATTGTGTACAAGTAACAAGTTATTTATTTCATATGTCACACATTGTTTATCACTACTGTATGTTCTCTGTATGAACCTGTCCTGTTTTTTAAGAAACTAGTTTGACCTCAGGTCACCTGTAAATCTTTGTACCAGCGGTCTCTGCACACTACGCAGACGTCCACATCCCGCTTTATAAGCAGCTAATTTTTATCAATAAATCAGCAGTACTTGTCTCCCTGCTCATTATTTCGCACCTCTCTCTCAAAGGTACTCACTCGGATGAATCTGCAGATCTCATACTTAAGAACCGCTTAATCCCAGACCAAATTCTTTTTATGCCTGGATTAAAATGTTGGCCAAGACAAGAAGAGAGAATTAATTGACAAGCTTCATAAGTTCTTTTTATTAATCCACATCACCAGCATTTGAAGTGTGGTCTTTACTTGTTCTTTAGCCTCTGCCACCAAAATCTACCTTTTCTGTCCAAACCCCAGTTTTCCATTAATGCTTCTTCTCATCTATGTTTCTCACTACAAGCTTAATATTTGTGTTTCAAAGGTCGAGTCTGTGCTTGCTATAACATTAGCCCAGCTATGATTAGACTTACTGATTTAGGACTTAGTAACAAGAGAAAAGAGAGAAACGGGTAAAGGAAGTCGAAATTGGAAGATTAGTCATTGTATGTGGAATATCAACCAAACAATTATTTGTATGAAAACCGACCATTCGATGTTCGTCTAACGCCTAATAAATCTACAACAGATTTTAATTTTTAAATCGTAAGAAAGTTTTGAGTAATGTTGAATAAACAATATATTTCTGATGCTTTCGTGGATAACATGATTCTGAAAATGACGTTGATAATAATTTTTAATGCAAATGTATCTCGATTCCGGCGGTGTTAAGGAAGAAGATTTTAGTACATTGACAAGTAGCTGTGAAGGACGATGGTAATGAATTCTAAACAAAGTTAAAAAAAACACAAGTAAAGCATTTAATTTCAAGATTGCACTAAAATGTATGGTCACTTGACCTTTTGTGAAAATAATTTGTTGTTTAATGTTCTTGGTTTTAAATTCGAAATTGAATCTTCTGTTGTAAGAATTTATCTTGGTTTTAACTGTTTGTTGTTTATCCCCCGTAGGGGGGTTAGTGTTGTCAGTGCACCTCACGCTGTACGCTGTAGGCATTACTTAAGGTTCTTTGCAGCGTATCCTCGGCCCCTAGCTGCAACCCCTTTCATTCCTTTTACTGTACCTTCGTTCATATTCACTTTCTTCCATCTTACTTTCCACCCTCTAATAATTTTCATAGTACAATTGCGAGGTTTTCCTCTTGTTACACCTTTCAAACCTCATACTGTCAATTCCCTTTCAGCACTGAATGACCGCATAGGTCCCAGCGCTTGGCCTTTGGTCTAAATCTTATATTCAATTCAATTGTTATTTTGGGTCAGCGGTACGCATTTTTACAAACCTGAGCGACTGCCATGAGAAGATATTTGATGAGAATTAATAATTCGTATTAAAATGTTTATCTGGAGAATGAAACAAAAGACAAATACAGCACACAAAGAGTGAAATATGTCACTACCATTAGGTTTAGAAAATACTGATGAGTAAGGCGGTATGTTTTACTTTCTAATATTGTCATCTCTTTTTAAGCATGAGTGTAATTTAAATCACATACGTAAACACGGAGAGAGAGAGAGAGAGAGAGAGAGAGAGAGAGAGAGAGAGAGAGAGAGAGAGGCATTCGTTACTCCTTCTTGCACAACACTAAACTTAATTAATATTCACCTCATGTACGAACGATTCAAATGCCATGAAGGAAACGCGATAACTAAGTAAACCAGCAGCAAGGTTAGTGCACCATTGTGAACACGACACCCAATACAAGACGTAAAAGATTCGCTTTGGTCGGCTTTCTCCTCACGCTGGCTGGTAGTTGCGTTTGATGCGCGTGACTGGACGCACATATCGCCACCAAGATACCTGATAAGTTGGTTTTCGTCGCCATGACACCTATTACGAAGCAGGTAAACAGAAAAGAATGGAGAAATATTTCATAGAAACAAAGGCTAAAACGAAAAATTTGTCTTCGTGTCATTCAGATATTTTACAATACATTACAGCTGTACATCTCTAAAACAATTTTAATTTTGTATGGACTAGAAAACTTGGGGGTTGAGGGACGACTCAGAGGAGGAAGAACGTGCTAACTTCTTTAACTAAAAAATGCGAGTAAAACATTTTCGTTGTATTTTAAAGGCGAGAAGACTAAGTAAAACATTGTCACTCTTTTCTTAGGTGATGATGAGTCCCAGGACCGTTAACGGGCCACGGTGCGAAGGGTAAGGTTACCTAGTGTTTGAAAATGTTAGTCAAGCTCACCACTGGACAAAATGAACTAAATGCTGGGCCTGGGATACCTCAGGTACCACAGATAAGTTAAAATAACACCAGATGCAATAATCAGTTAGGCTGAATTTCACTGAAAGAAATTATTAGTAATTTTTAAAGAAAGAGAGAGGACATTAGGTGAGTAACGAGAACGAGAATTGCACAATAACCAGAAGGTAACACAAATAAACAGATAAAACAAGTGAAATGAATGGTTGACACGGTTCCTGGTATACAACTCTCCCATACAAAGTTCTGTCTAACACACGCTCTCTGAACTATGTAATGTGAAACAGAAAGTATTTTATTCAAATGGAAGTGGAATTAGATGGTAGGACTAATTTTGCTCGCAACACCAGACAGGTCGCTGCTGCAAACAGTGTTTCGTTTTCTAGCATCAGGTTTAATACTACTCAGTTTGCTAAGAGTTTTACTATGGCTACAAGTAAAATATGGAATAGTATGTCTAGTGCCTTCTGATCTCGAAATATTTAAGCTAGCTAATTCACTCCTGCTCTCCGCTGGCGCCTCCTGAATTTCAGGTGTATCGGTTTTATTTTCTGTTTGCTTATTCTTATTCATCACCTTCTAGAACCTACAATGTGTTTCCTCTGCAGACTGATTTTCCTTTGGGGCCCTCTAGGTTTTATAGTCTGTTGACTCTCTCCATAAGGGTTTTCAGCTGAAGATTTAAAGAAAGAAAGGAAATAAAGTCAGTAGTTTTGCAGCATTGTTCCACGGCTGCAGAGGTCAAGTTTAATGATGGATAGTAGGTGCACGCTATTGCAATATGAAACGAGTTCAAACTTTATAAAAAACCTCTAATTCCAGGTACATAGAGTTCTCAAGATGTTTCATTTTTTTGTCTTAGATTGTCGCAGGAATCACAGGTGGTCTACTAACGACAAGTACTGTGGTTGTTTGGGCCTACCCAGCAGCGGCTCTTCCTCAGTTAGAGAGAGAAGACTCCAAGGTTCATCTGACTACTGAGCAGGCGAGCTGGTTTGGTAAGCCTTCGTCATTATAATGTTTAGCAGCAAATTGAAAATTATTAATACAATGAAGAGGTTTCAAAATACCAATTTATTATTCAATGTTAATTATGTTTTTAGTTTTGTTATTTGAGTGCATTAAAGAGGTTTCAGAATACCTAATTTTTTATGCAATATTAATTATGCTATGATTTTTCATATAGCATTTAGAGATATTAACACAATGACTGTAACCTCTGAGAATTTGGTGAGGAAATACAGATAAAAATTCGCAAAATGACTTTCTCAGTGTGAGAGATAATAAAAGCCGAGATACTAAAATTTCCAGACGTTCGTAAGCAAGGGTTAAAATTTCCTAAAAGTTAAAGTTTTTTCTAAAGTAATATGTGAATAAATTCCCATTACAAAGCAAAAAAAGGGAATAATTTTTACTTTTACCAATGCAGCATCCCTGGCACCGATGATCACCATTCCCGGGGCAGTCATGGCGGCTCCTATTTATGAAAAATTTGGCCCAAGAAAGATGATGCTTGTTTTAACGCCAGTACTCTGTCTGTCTTTCATGGCCATGTCTTTGGCTTCGTTGGAGGTTATGTCGACCATGGGTCTGGCGCAAATTATCCTTCTATCTAGTCGGGTCGTGCAAGTGAGTTGTTACTCTTCATGGTCAATGTTGATATTACTGAATAACTATTTTCTTTCTGTATATATATATATATATATATATATATATATATATATATATATATATATATATATATATATATATATATATTGACACGTGCATTAATTCATTGCAAATGCATGGGCAGGCTCCACGATCTTCATTTGAGAGAATAAGTACAGTAAATGTGTATTGGTCGCTGGGACCACGGAAGCAGAATCATAAATGACGTTCTCTGCCAGTTAGCAATTCGCTACGGCGGACACCCTCACGTGGAAAACTCCACCCTACTCCAACTTCTCGGCCTTAATGTCTTCCTATTGTGTTTCCATCGTCCTCTCCTTTGCGTGTTTGTTGTCGCCGATTCCTTTTCCAGTACGCCTGCATCCTGAGCTGTCAACAAGACGCTAACCGAGAGCTGGAAATTTTAATGGTTACCCGCCTTGGATAGAGGCTGAGAAGCGGGAAAAGCCAGCATATAAGGAGAGGTCATGGGTCACTCGTGAGAGTTGGCAGCCTCCAAAGCAGACAGAATCCTTGCTGGTCAGTCTTCCAACCTCTCTCCCTCTCTTCTCCAAAAAGTAACTTTTGGTGTGGATATTCAGATCTGACCCTCCACTAACCCCCTGCATTAAACTCATTCTGGCTTCAACATCAAGACATCTCACCTACAAGACAAGGTAAAGTGGAAATTGGAGTTGTTCGGCGCACATTTCTCCTACTATATTTCTTACTGCTCTCATATTCACCCCCCTTGCATCCCCCTTTAGAGCCTACATGAAGTGGTGTATTTACCTGTGTAACGTAACGCAGAAGTGTTAACCAGTTTGCATTTTATTTGTTCTTTGAGTGATCTCAATCTAAGCCTCCAGCATTCCCAAATTGAACGTGTTAATTGTTTTGCAATCGAGTGACAGCGTTTGTATTGCAGAATAGGTGATTGTGAAGCTGTGTACCAACTGCTATCTACGGTGCCTTCTCCCCATCTTCCCTGTGAAAGATTCCTTCAAGATTTTACATCTGAAGATATATTTAACTGACCCTATGTTACACGATTCTGTTCAATCTTAATCTAATTTTAGAGGTCCTCAAATCCATTGTGATTCACTTTATTATAAGGTTCGGTTGACCTACATCTAAGTTCAGAGGTTCTCAAATCCATTGTGGTTATTCTCCCTGCAGGATCCTGTCGATCTTAAAATACTGTAGAGAAGCCTATCTCATGTTGATTTGCGGACGGACAGATAAAGCCGGCACACTAGTTTTCTTTTACAAAAAACTGAAACTGAGAAGTTACGAGGTTGCAATTACATAAGAATCTCATAAAAAAAAAGAATTATAAAAATGACTATAATTATATATATATATATATATATATATATATATATATATATATATATATATATATATATATATCACACATTACCACAGGTCGCCTATGGTTTGTTTATCAGCATTGTCCCCTGAGAATATATTGTGATTTTTAGCCAAATGAGTTTTGAAGGCCACTCCTACCTCGACACCAGCTTGAGGGGGGATATGTAGTCTCTAACGGTTGTGTATGTTCGTCAGTACTGTTCCTGTAGTATATATATTTGTGACTTCTCATACTCTGTATCAGTCCTTCGTCAATGGCTTGGAAATACAGTCGAAACCGGTCAGGACCTACTACACCCCGTTTCTTATTTTTCACCTGTGGTAATGTGTGATAAATGAATCACGTACAAAAGTGATAATAATCATCATATATATATATATATATATATATATATATATATATATATATATATATATATATATATATATATATATATATATATATATATATATATATATATGAATTTTTTTTTTATCACATCACCGTGATTCATATTCAATCAGTAAGCTACAAACGTCCTTTAATATCTAATTCGCTCTACCTCGGAAATAATATATTTTCATATATGTTACCAAAGGAAATTTTTAGTCGATAATAAGTTCGTCGTCTCGTGGGCTCGAACCACCGAAGACAAGAACTCAGGACTACAGTGGACGCATTTTATTTCCGAGGTAGAGCGAATTAGATATTAAAGGACGTTTTACTTTAATATATATATATATATATATATATATATATATATATATATATATATATATATATATATATATATATATATATATATATATATATATATATATGTAAAACAGACAGACAAACACACACACACACACACACACACACACACATACATACATATATATATATATATATATATATATATATATATATATATATATATATATATATATATATACATATACATATTTACCAATGTGGCCTGCAAGTGATTGCAACGTGACTTCTAGATTTTACTCAAGTTCTAACAGCATCTGACTAGGGGCCACACTTGTAAAAAAAAAAAGTTAAAAGCTACTGTAAAGGGTCATTTCAAGGGTGATTAAGGGAAAATCAAGGATTGACTTATAGGATATAGTTATACAAATCAGAAGAAAATTACGCAGGAGCTTAATCACTAGCTCCGTGGCACTGTAATTATGTTATTCACAAAGCAAACTAACGTAATTGCAGTGCCAAATAACTAGTGATTAAGCTCCTGTGTAATTTTCTTCTGATTTCTGTAACTATATTCTACTAAGTCAATCCTTGATTTTCCCTTAATCCCCATTGAAATGACCCTTTACAGTAGCTTTCAACTTTTTTTTCTACAAGTGTGGCCCATAGTCACACTTGTAAAAAAAAATAAAATTTAGAAGTCACGTTGCAGTCACATTGCAGGCCACACTGAAAAAAAAAATATATATATACATATATATATATATATATATATATATATATATATATATATATATATATATATATATATATATATATATTCAGCCTCGAAAATGTGTTGAAATAACACGAAAGCGCTTGGTACTCCTTTTATTTTTCCTGTGGCCTTGGCTGAATATATTGTCACACGCTATTTAGTGACATACAAGTATATATATGTGTGTTTGTGTCTGTATATATATATATATATATATATATATATATATATATATATATATATATATATATATATATATATATATATATATGTATGTATATATATAATTTTGATCTTTTTTTACCAGATTCGTATGTAATTGCAACCTCGTAACTTCTCAGTTTTAATTTTCTGTAAAAGAAACTATTGTGCCAGCTTTGTCTGTCCGTCCATACTTTTTCTGTCCACCCTCAGATCCTAAAAACTACTGAGGCTAGAGGGCTGCAAATTAGTATGTTGATCATCCACCCTCCAATCATCAAATATATCAAATTGCAGCCCTCTTACCTCAGTAGTTTTTATTTTATTTAAGGTTAAAGTTAGCCATAATCGCGCTTCCCACAACGATATAGGATAGGCCACCACCGGGCCGGGATTAAAGTTTCATGGGCCGCGGCTCATGCATCATTATACCGAGACTACCGAAAGATAGATCTATTTTCGGTGGCCTTGATTATACGCTGTGCAGAAAACTCGATTGCGCCGAAAAAACTTCGGTGCATTTTATACTTGTTAGTCATTACGAAGAACCATATCAAGAAATTCTGACGTCCACAGCAGGATTCGAACCCGCATTCGGTGTGTCAGAATGAGGTCACGTTACCCACCTGACCATGAAGAAGGATAAAAGTACATCGCAGCTCATGCATACATATACCTGTAGAATACAGATACAGTTATTAGAGCTTGTTTCCATGTTATACTCCCCTGTGCTCTAATTTGAGTGTCTGCGCAAGTCAGGTTTGATAAAACACTGATAGAAATCGAACGTCTGGTTTCACAGATCACCACTGGGAATCTGAATCGTTCAGACGTGCATATGGTGTATCCTTCACATAAATTTTTCGTCTCATTAAACGGCAATGATTTTTTTCTAGTGAGTGTTTATATGGAATGCCCTGTATAAGTACACCACGGAAAGTTACTGAATAAAGAAAGTACTGCGTTCAGTTACACACAAAAAATAATAAATAAAAAGATAACATAAAGATTTACATTATTGCCTCAAGACGTGTACAAGCATGAGTAGGTCTGTATTTGAAAGAGTAACATACTTCCAATAATGTACCTGAATTTTTCACAGCGATTACAGCAGGATAGTTGCTAAGGTTGTGCTTTAATATACTGTAGGAAAATTCATTTATTCCTGGCCTAAGTAGTAAGTACCTGTCATGAAAAGGCTTTGCTTAAAATAATTGGGATCATTTAATGTTGAAGATATGCTTGTTCATACTATTTACGTTCAATGGCCAAACAGATTAGATATAAGCTGAATTTTCATTAACCTTTTATCTGTCAGAGAGTAACGCAATTTCCTTTGTCTTTTGCAGGGTTTTGCCGTCGCTCTACTTATCTCTATCATTAATGTATACATTTATGAGATCTGTGGACTCAGTCTCAGAGGCACTATGGTTGCCCTAAGTGAATTTTGGGCATCCTTAGGCTACTTGATGTGCTATTTCTTTGCCTGTTTTTATTCGTGGGACAAAGTCGCTCTGATTATACCGGTTGTCACAATCATCCCAAGCTTTATTGGAGCACTCATCTCGCCAGAATCCCCTCTTTGGTTAGCAAGGGCTGGTAAAGAAGAAAAAGCTAGGAAAGTCTTCAAGAAAGTTCGCTGCAATGAGGCAGAAATCATATTAGATCAAAAAGTTGCGTCTGAAACTAAGGAGTCTCTCCTGCAGTTACTGACAGAGAGGTGTCATTTGAAAGCAGTGATTGCCTCGTGCTTAATCTTCATCCTTAACCAGTTCACAGGATACCTCGTCATAGCTGTATACGTCGTCCATATCTTCGAGGCAGCAGGTGTGGGCCTTTCTCCCCAGTGGAGCTCTGTTATCGTAGGGTTATTCCGCACTGCCTTCAGCGCCGTTTCCGCTTTCATCTTACACAGAGCTCCACGCAGACTATTCTTGGTTGTTGGTTGTATTTTCACTGGCGTCGCTAGTGGCATCATTGGAGTCTTCTTCTTTTTGCAGCATAAGGGACTTGATGTGTCTTCACTGAGCTGGTTACCGCTGTTTGGTCTCGTTTTATATATGATTGGATATTCTGGGTCTGTCGGAGCTACGACCTGGACAAGTGCAGTCGAAGTATTGCCTGAGCCTGTTCGGTCTATAGGTTTTGGATTAGGTGTTACAAATCTTTCTATAATTGCCTTTCTCCTGTCAAAATGTTTCGTAGGTATGAAGATTATTATGGGGCTGTATGGAATATTTTGGCTATTTTCTTGTGGGTCATTTATTTTTGCTGTAGTTACTATCTTCTATATTCCCGAGACACTAAATAAATCCTTGCAGGATATAAAAGATTACTGGGAGCAACACTGACAAAATGTTGCTGTGCTTAATTAATAGAAAAAGGAACTGATAGTTTCCATGTATCATGTATTCAGAGCATATATATAGATATCTCCTTTTTTTAATATCTTATATAATCTAAATATTTTTGTTTATATTCATATTCATTTAGCTTTATTTGTCGGTCCTTTCCAGGATATTAGGTTCTCTGAAGAGGAGCTTAATTCCTTTTGTTTATGATAATTCCATTTATCCTACAAAGGGGACATGGTGGCATCAGCTATTAGTCTGAGAGGGACCCTAAGCATTCAATTGTACAGAGTACTTTGGTAACATGGCTACTTTATTTATCATAGTTGTAGCTATATTTTGAAAACAGTATTTTTTCTTTCATTTTAAAGGAAAAGCGTAGCTGTTATGATTTAAACAAAAATGATTAAACCTGGGACATTCACTGTGATGTTTTTGGATCATCCAGTGATGGAAATTTATTGCATGCATTCCAATATATCTATTTATTCTTCCAATAAAGAGGTTTTGAAATCTCTCCTTTGTTAATAACCTATAAGATTCGTAGTGGGGTCTGAAAACGCCTGGACTCTGGAAACTATCTGAGCGTTCTTTTAGTTATAGAGGAGCATACAAAAACCATTGGAATTTTAATGATATTGTGATAAGTTTGGGATGTATGGAAGAACGTAACTGCAAACCGCTCGAATTTATGATAAACTGTGAAAGTACCAAATTTGAGGTCTTTTCATCTTGGGCTGGACATCTCGCTGGATATTCTGGATATGCTCTTCCCCGAAGGTGCTGAATAATAATAATAATAATAATAATAATAATAATAATAATAATAATAATAATAATAATAATAATAATAATAATAATAATAATAATACATATTCAGTAATCATGTGCACCCATTTCTGTCATTCTCACCAAATATAGTATGAAAACAATCGCAGTTTTCTAATACTTTATTAAGTTTTTATACAAACATCTCAAGGAAACTGAAATCTATGCTGCTCTCTAGACTAATTTCTTACCATTTGTCTTCTAATACCTGTTATTATTATTATTTCTTGGGAACTTTGATAAGCGATCTTAGTTGGTTAAACTAGACCTACTTACAAGACATTTTTACTCCTTAGCATTATTAATTGTTCTTTGTTAAATTTGGTGGGTTCTCGTCGGCTAGTTTTGGGGAAGCACACCGAAGGGTCTTCATATCCTCCTCTGGCTGGACGAGGATGTTATTACGAGAATCTGTTCCATTACCATCTCATTGACCAAAATGATAGTTGGCTCCGACTTCACTTGCATAATCCGTGAGTTAATTGAACGGCTATTAAAGAGCTCCGACTTATTTTAAGGAAACGTAGGCAGCAATTGTGCACTAAATCGAAATTAGCCCAAATTAAAATCTTTAATTTGATCTAATCCTGACATAACAGAAGTGGGACCTCTGAGTTCCGGTGCGAAGCGCCAGAGGATTCCCCCCTCGACCTATCAGGGCCCAAAGTCTCCCTCCGGAATCGACTGCGGATAGCTTCTGTTATTCATTTTGATTTTGGGTCACAGTTGCCTCCCGCGGTTCCTTAAAATATGCTGGAGCCCTTAGTAGCCGTTCGGTTAACTCCTTCGGGCCAGCCCTAGGAGAGCTGTTAATCAGCTCAGTGGTCTGGTTAAACTAAGGTATACTTAACTTTTTTTTTTGTGGAAAAAGCAAGTGAAGTTGGTTGTAGACGACTACCAATTGTGTACACTGGTCGATGAGATGGCAATGGAGCACTCTCGTAATAACCTCCTCGTTCGACCCTTCGATGAGCTTCCTCAAGACTAGCCTACGGGAACCCACTGATTTAAAAAGAGAAAAATTAATCATGCTAAGAAATAAAAAATGTCTTGTATTTAGGTCTAGTTTAACCAACTAAGATCGCTTATCAAAGTTCCCAAGGAATCTTATGATGGCCCCTTTTATATATAAAAAAGACTTATTAAGGAGCTTAACAATATAGTTAGCACTCTAACCTAGATGGTGACGCATTGGTCTACGCGAACTTACACCAGTCAAGTATTGGAACAGGTCTTCAAGCTCTGTAGAATAATCTTGAAGCTAAATATGATTTTCAGTAATTATCCGTATCTAACTGGAACAGTGGTATAAAGAGCACCGGTCCTTTAATCCAACAGCAAGTTCCTTTCAATAGACAAAGGAACAAAAAAAAAAAAAAAAAAAAGAAAAGCACGTACCCAGAGACGAACGTAACTCATATTAGATTTCACAAGACTTAAGAAGACCGTCCCGCCTCTAAGCTGGATTCCCCGGGGAAGCTCAAGATCGTCTATTACTGCAAATGTCTTGATAAGTGAGGATGCCTCACTACTACGTAGGCATAACAACGGTGCCCATTTTTAAAAGGATTTCCCGTCACACAAAGGAGGAGGCCATCTATAAGCACTTCAAATGCCACCACCAATCAAGACCCTCGAGGAACTGGATGCTAAAGGGTACTGAGTTTATTGCTCAGTTCGAGGTCAGCCTCCAACTCAGTTTCCTGGAAGCCCTTCGTATCTAGAGCTTTGAACCTGCTATTCATGCGACTAATAAAATTAATATTTGAGATTCCTCTACATCGCTAAACAAACCATCACCGCAATCAGTAAGAAATTACATAATATATAATTTAACGTTAGCCTCCCCACTATGACTGTTACAAGTTCTTTTTGTTACCCCTGCGCCATCTTGAACAGCCAATAGATTATAAACAATAAAAATAGCTCAGGTCATTCCCACACCCTTCTGAATGGATGTGGTAACTTTCTTATTCTTTAGCTTTCTCATTCCCTTCTTTTGGGATCCCAGCTCCACTTTAACTCTGCTCTATTACTCATTAATACCAGACCAGGAGCTAGCTGCTTTTTTTTTTTCTCAAGATGACTGCGTAATTCAGCTCCAAGCGAGAAGAAATTTCTCTGCCTAATCAAGAAAATCGAAAACAGAGAACATGAATAACGTCATTAAAACGGCTGTCATTTAATAATAATAATAATAATAATAATAATAATAATAATAATAATAATAATAATAATAATAATAATAATCATTATCCTCATCATCATTAGCATCATTAAAACGGCTATCATTTTAGTATAATAATGGTAATCATCATTATCATCACCATAATTAGAACAGCTATCATTTTAAGATAATAATAATAATAATAATAATAATAATTAATTATTATTATTATTATTATTATTATTATTATTATCCTCCTCCTCCTCCCCCTCCTCTTCCTCCTCCTCCTCCTCCTCCTCCTCCTCCTCGTTATCATCATCATCATCATAAATGACAATGCATTTTTCCCTTTTAATCTATGTTCACCTTCTTACTGGGGCAAATATGATTACGACATTTAAGGCTAAAAAAAAAAAAAGTGTGAAAATTTTACGTCACTCCAAAGTTTATGACTGACTGATTCATAAAACAGGCTCTACCGCAGTTGTCAGGGGCAAATTGCTTAATCTTTATTCGTCAAGATAGCGCTGTACTGAGGTTAGTCCTGAGTCAAAGTTCTTGGTAACCCCTTTCTTTTCTAAATCTTCCTAATCCATAAAACGAACGACATTGTCTTCGCTTTCGAAATCTGAACAAAAGACTAACAGGAAAATGAGGCGGATTTCTGCGTGTTTTGGTTAGCTGGTTCATTCTTTGGTTATAAATAAAACCATATTTTTTTTATTTTTGATTAATTTCAAAACTCTTTGCACCTCGGACATTAAAATAAGAGACTTTTTCATCATTGTCGTTGAATAACAGCAGGAACTTGCAATTGCGAAGTAATATGTTTGGTTATAGATCGATTATTTGTGGTCTACCGGGATTTGCTCCTTTTCAAAAAAAAAAAATATATATATATATATATATATATATATATATATAATATATATGGATTATATATTCTCTATAATAAAAGTCTCTCTCTCTCTCTCTCTCTCTCTCTCTCTCTCTCTCTCTCTCTCTCTCTCTCTCTCTCTCTCTCTCTGCCTGTCCGGTTTCATATATATACATGTGTATGTATATATATATATATATATATATATATATATATATATATATATATATATATATACATATACTGTATATATATATATATATATATATATATATATATATATATATATATATATATATATATATATAAAACCGGATAGGGAGCGTGGAAGGGGGGAGGAGAGAGAGAGAGCGACAGCTCGACCCACTATTTATCTTGCCACGAAACATGCATGAACAACACGCGCATACATACCCACGCGTGCACAAACTTACACACGCACACACATATATATGTATGTACATATATATATATATATATATATATATATATATATATATATATATATATATATATATATATATATATATATATATATATATATATATATATATATATATATATATATATATATATATATATATATATATATATAATAGTCCGGTAATTAGGGAGCTACTTGGAAATCTTAGCTTAATGATAAATAATATTGCCAAGACCAGGAAGAACATTCTTTATTATACAAGCTTTTGAGGTATAAAACCTCATCATCAGGCTGAAAAAACCGACAAGGATGAGAATCAATAAAATTACAATAAAATGAATTGTCATAATAAATCTTCAGCAAAAATACTAACGAAATATATAAAATGAACAAGTAAATACAAACTAAAAGGGTGAGACGTAAAATAACGAAAAATTAAAAACATAAACATAAAAATATGAAAATAAAACTAAAGTGAAATGTAAACAAACTACCACTCACAAAGTAAAATATTTAACAACCTAATTGAGTACCTACTATGAAATTACACGATAGCTAGTTGTATTTACTTGTTCATTTTATATATTTCGTTAGTATTTTTCTGAAGATTTATTATGACAATTCATTTTATTGTAATTTTATTGATTCTCATCCTTGTAGTTTTTTTCAGCCTGATGATGAGGTTTTATACCTCGAAAGCTCGTATAATAAAGAATGTTCTTCCTGGTCTTGGCAATATTATTTATCATTAAGCTATATATATATATATATATATATATATATATATATATATATATATATATATATATATATATATAAATCTATATATATGTGCGCGTGTGTATGCGTGTGTAATTTTGTGCGCGCATGGTTGTGCATGAGTGTGCTGTTGTTCATTTGTATTTGCGTGTCAGGTAAACGCTGTTTACCTTGCAAGGCGGTTAGCTTTGAAGGCGAAGGCAAAACACATTATCATCCATCCATGTCTAGCTGCTGATCGGATGGTGAGAATAATTGCAAAATACTTTAAACTGCATCACAGGGCCACACGGAGGCAAGGCACTATATGACCATGCTTTCGTCAAGGGCTATATTGGGATCGCTCAATCTCTTTTCTCAGAAACTTTCTTTCCCTTGGACTGTTGTACGATTCCAACAGTCCAGAACACCCTTGGCCTTCCAGTTCTTCTTGCTCATCTAGCGTCCGTTGTTTAGGTCTCTTTTAATAATCTACGTTTTTCCATTTTCTCCTCATGGACGAACCATCTCAAGACAACCGGCCTCTGGATCTGTTTGCTAATGGGGACATTTTCAACACCTCCGCCACATTCATTATTATCATTATTATCATCAGCAAGTCCGTATTGCTGTCTACCTCATTGGAGGCCCTATTGTGTATGATCATATTATGAGATCTATTACTGTTTTGTATCTCTTTTCTCTTTCTATCGTGTTTTTTATCTCCTGAGTTTTTGTCATAACCAGTTTTAATTATGTCTTCCAATTATATATTGCTGGTGTTCTTAAATGATATTCCCGTCAGTGACATATTTGTTTTCTATTTATTTTGTACACGCTGTTGTTTTTGTAGTTGTTGTTGTTATAGATTAAGGTAGCCTTATGCCAGCACGGCTGCTATCATAAGTACCATACCTTCTTTACTGTCCGACTTGTTGTGATTGATATTCAGTGACGTTAGCTTGACCCATGGCTACAATTATACTCATGCCACGCTCATTATTATTATTATTATTATTATTATTATTATTATTATTATTATTATTATTATTATTATTATTATTATTGCAGATACTAAATTTTTCTACGTACGGTATTTGTACTGTCTCTCTTGTACCAGCATTCTGCACGCATATGCCTTATACCTTGTCCTCATGCACAATGAACACAATTCTCTTTTACATGATTCGACGGTGTATTTGCGGAAAATTTTGCCTTTTTCAGTAATTCAGTGACATATGTTGACTTATTATCATCTGCAAAACTCTGTGGTTTTCATCCCTTGCTTCTTATTTTCCTGTTTCTCCTCTTCCTCTCGGTGCTTTAATACTCTCAAACATTACATTCGAAGTATACAGTCAAACACTGAGCATCTTTCACAACACTGTGACCTTACTCTCATCGAAGGTCATATTACTTTTTATTTGTTTTTTATTTGGATGTTGCCATTTTTGCAAAGAACGAAAGTGCACTGTTATTAATTTCCTTTTGTGTCTTTTTAAACGTAGAGAGACGCTTTTCCTGTACTTCTCCTGCATGTTATTTAGATTTTAATGATAATAATGAAAGAAAATCGTGAAAGGCCGAGAAGGGATCAGTCAGGGGCATTTCTTTGCGTACCTGAATTTAAAGTAGTCTCTTCCCGCTCTTTCTCGCGTAGTGCAAAATCTTCAACAAACAAAAACCTCTTCATGTGAGACAGTTATGCATAAATTACTCGCTAACATTACTGTCAGTTAGCACGATAGTCAAATTTCTGGGTTCCACACCGTTTAACTTAGATGTTATTAATCATCATATTTGTGAAAGCTGTCCATTAAAATGACACATGAATGAGAACACTAGAAAATGGTGCTTTATTAGTGATAACTGACCTACTGGGGTCGTCAAGGTCATTTAAAGAAAAAGTATTGACGAATAAAAGAGGCCCGCATGGTGGACTAAATAAAGGTCGATAGGAGGCCTCTAGATATAAATTATGGAAGTGAAGTGAAGCCTACGAATACAACAGTGCTTCGTACGAGTCACTTTGTTGTGCAAGCAATCTAGACCACACTTAACCGACCTGAGTTAATACTGGTTCTGTAAATATCACCTTTTAGCAATCTCGTTTCTTAATTTATCCTTCAACTTCCTAAACAATATTCTTATATGTATGTGTATGTAGACTGTGCATCAATGTATGTAATTCTAACTCTGACGAATCACCATTGTCTTGAGCTAGTGCGGTACAAAGTAGAACCAGTCGCCCAGCTGAGCAAGGCCGACCCACTAGAGTAGAGAAGTAAGGGAGAGAGAGGGACAAACAACTGCAGGAGTAAAATCTGCGGGTAGGTGAAGCCAAGAAACGCAGGCAAAAGTAGGCTAAACGATGCGTCGTGACTCAGCTCTTCACCTTGACCCCAGACACGTCTAAAAAAGAAAACCTTTCTGTGATGCAATGCAAGGACTAGATAATTTAATGACCTGCCCAGGCAAGTTTTTCATCCGACTTCTTCAGGAGGAAATTGCGTACAGACGCAAACGAAGGGTGACACGCACACACAAACATGTGCACATAATTATGTGTGTATGTTGTGTGTATCGATACTTATTTTACATATATGTGCATGTATGTGATTTTGAATGTGATTTTGATTTTGCAAGAGCTTTCATGCTCTTCAGGGAGATGAGGAAAAGTGAAAAGGATAAAGAAACAATAATAATAACAACCAAGCTCGATCAGCCGCTACAGTCATGGCAACCCCAGACATCAAATGAATCGTCCAGTACTTTTGTCGGTATGTATTCAGGTCGCCCTCCGCGAGTAATGTCACCATTTAGAAAACAACACGAACTACCACATTGCTCTAAAATAAAGATACTCGTTCTACCAGAACTGACCTCTGAGCACGTAGCAATACTGTCTACATTACGTGACCAAGCAACCACAAATGACACCGAGCTGGCGTCACTCTTAATTTCGTTCGTTATCTGATGAAAGGCCTCGGCAAATGTTGCATGACATCGCTGTGTATGTGCGCTCTAACAAGGACTGGTTTAAGCCGGATAATGTCTATGGTTGCTGGGGTTCAGTTCACGCCAGAGGAAATCAGCAGAAAAGAGGGACCAGAGCTCTTGCGTATGCCAGGAGAAAAAGGGAAAGCGGCCAATAAGCAAGCAAACAAATAGATAAAGAACTGGATGTCATCGTCATGCGCTTTCTTAGACAACTGAAAATCAAGAGATCTTCAGAATTTAACAAAATTACGCAGGAGAGGTAAAGTCTGTGTCTCTTATTTTTAAAAAAATATATAATATTTAGAGGATTTTGAGAAACAGTTTCTTGCTTAACAGTGATCTTCCTTTCCTTCGCTTTTATTAATACCACATCACTTAACGAATTCTGCCAGACAAAATTAGCAAGATGTAACACATGAAATGAAAGTACTATCGACTGACAGTACAAAAGGCAAGTATATATTTCTACTGAAATACACTAAAATTAAGGATTAGGGTAAGATCATTCTATTTTCTCTCTCTCTCTCTCTCTCTCTCTCTCTCTCTCTCTCTCTCTCTCTCTCTCTCTCTCTCACACACACACACACACACACAAACACACGCAACATGAAGAATGACATCTTGGGAGGTAAGGAAGGCTTTAGGGACTATCATTATAGCGAAGACAATTAGTAAATGAAAAAAGTCTCACAGAACGCTTTTGGATACTTTTATGTTAAATGCAAGTGTGTTGAGTCATTGGCAGTTGTTTGGAATGAAGTCTTCTCTGGAATACTGGCAAAGTCGTAAAAAGAGCGAAGGTAAAAAATACTTTCCAGAATTATGTACACCAAATGTGTAATCATCTAGGGGTATGTGTGTTATGGTTTCGCTCGCGTATACTACTATATTGTACCAAAATATCCTGTGAATCTTCATAACAGGATTCACTGATAAGAAATAATGAATAAATAAGTGTTAGGTTGTTAATCTGTCGAGTTATCCTAACAGATATCCAGCTAATTTTTGACACAATGAATGTTTACGATCTTCTTCAAAGGTTTAGCAAATCAAGAGAGAGGAGAGATGATAAAGATATGGTTGATAAGTAAAAATGTTTAGAAACTAAATAATGACAGACAAGATATAACGAAAAAACAATTCTATAATAAATATGCTTTATATCTAGCAGGTAGTAAACTGGAAAGGACAATTCAACGTCATATTTTCCTAAATTCTGCCTCGAAATACAATTATCAAGCTTCCTTTACAATAAAAAAACTATCTTTGCTTCCTTTCCAGATTAATTGATGAAAATGAACGAGTGACAGAATTGAGTAGTAAGAGTGTAAAATTAGGCTTTGAGCGAGATATAATCGTTCATATGTTATTTTCAGAAACGAAACGAAAAGAAAAAAGCAGTGTGAACATAAGGCAGGTGCATCGACACATTCAAGAAACGACATCGTTAAGAATGTGGAAAGTCTTCTAAGAGACCAGTCGGTAAGAATGTAAAAGGTCTTCTAATAAACCAGTCGTTAAGAATGTAGACAGTCTTCTAAGAAGCAAATCATTAAGAATGTAGACAGTCTTCTATGAAACCAGTCTTTAAGAATGTAGACGGTCTTCTAAGAAACCAATCGTTAAGAATGTAGACAGTCTTCTAAGAAGCAAATCGTTAAGAATGTAGACAGTCTTCTAAGAAGCAAATCGTTAAGAATGTAGAAGGTCTTCTAAGAAACCAATCGTTAAGAATGTAGAAGGTCTTCTAAGAAACCAATCGTTAAGTATGTAGAAGGTCTTCTAAGAAACCAATCGTTAAGAATGTAGACAGTCTTCTAAGAAGCAAATCGTTAAGAATGTAGAAGGTCTTCTAAGAAGCAAATCGTTAAGAATGTAGAAGGTCTTCTAAGAAACCAATCGTTAAGTATGTAGAAGGTCTTCTAAGAAACCAATCGTTAAGAATGTAGAAGGTCTTCTAAGAAACCAATTGCTAAGAACGTAGAAGGTCTTAAGAAACCAATCGTTAAGAATGTAGAAGGTCTTCTAAGAAACCAATCGTTAAGAATGTAGGTCTTCTTAGAAACCAATCGTTAAGTATGTAGAAGGTCTTCTAAGAAACCAATCGTTAAGAATGTAGAAGGTCTTCTAAGAAACCAATCGTTAAGAATGTAGAAGGTCTTCTAAGAAACCAATCGTTAAGAATGTAGATAGTCTTCTAAGAAACCAATAGTTAAGAATGTAGGTCTTCTAAGAAACCAATCGTTAAGAATGTAGAAGGTCTTCTAAGAAACCAATAGTTAAGAATGTAGGTCTTCTAAGAAACCAATCGTTAAGAATGTAGAAGGTCTTCTAAGAAACCAATCGTTAAGTATGTAGAAGGTCTTCTAAGAAACCAATCGTTAAGAATGTAGAAGGTCTTCTAAGAAACCAATCGTTAAGAATGTAGAAGGTCTTCTAAGAAACCAATCGTTAAGAATGTAGATAGTCTTCTAAGAAACCAATAGTTAAGAATGTAGGTCTTCTAAGAAACCAATCGTTAAGAATGTAGAAGGTCTTCTAAGAAACCAATAGTTAAGAATGTAGGTCTTCTAAGAAACCAATCGTTAAGAATGTAGAAGGTCTTCTAAGAAACCAATCGTTAAGTATGTAGAAGGTCTTCTAAGAAACCAATCGTTAAGAATGTAGAAGGTCTTCTAAGAAACCAATCGTTAAGTATGTAGAAGGTCTTCTAAGAAACCAATCGTTAAGAATGTAGAAGGTCTTCTAAGAAACCAATCGTTATGTAGAAGGTCTTCTAAGAAACCAATCGTTAAGAATGTAGAAGGTCTTCTAAGAAACCAATCGTTAAGAATGTAGAAGGTCTTCTAAGAAACCAATCGTTAAGAATGTAGAAGGTCTTCTAAGAAACCAATCGTTAAGAATGTAGAAGGTCTTCTAAGAAACCAATCGTTAAGTATGTAGAAGGTCTTCTAAGAAACCAATCGTTAAGAATGTAGAAGGTCTTCTAAGAAACCAATCGTTAAGAATGTAGAAGGTCTTCTAAGAAACCAATCGTTAAGAATGTAGAAGGTCTTCTAAGAAACCAATCGTTAAGAATGTAGAAGGTCTTCTAAGAAACCAATCGTTAAGTATGTAGAAGGTCTTCTAAGAAACCAATCGTTAAGAATGTAGAAGGTCTTCTAAGAAACCAATCGTTAAGAATGTAGAAGGTCTTCTAAGAAACCAATCGTTAAGAATAGAAGGTCTTCTAAGAAACCAATCGTTAAGAATGTAGAAGGTCTTCTAAGAAACCAATCGTTAAGTATGTAGAAGGTCTTCTAAGAAACCAATCGTTAAGAATGTAGAAGGTCTTCTAAGAAACCAATCGTTAAGAAGGTAGAAGGTCTTCTAAGAAACCAATCGTTAAGTATGTAGAAGGTCTTCTAAGAAACCAATCGTTAAGAATGTAGAAGGTCTTCTAAGAAACCAATCGTTAAGAATGTAGAAGGTCTTCTAAGAAACCAATCGTTAAGTAAGAAGGTCTTCTAAGAAACCAATCGTTAAGAATGTAGAAGGTCTTCTAAGAAACCAATCGTTAAGTATGTAGAAGGTCTTCTAAGAAACCAATCGTTAAGAATGTAGAAGGTCTTCTAAGAAACCAATCGTTAAGAATGTAGGTCTTCTTAGAAACCAAGTAAGGTCTTCTAAGAAACCAATCGTTAAGAATGTAGAAGGTCTTCTAAGAAACCAATCGTTAAGAATGTAGAAGGTTAAGAAACCAACGTTAAGTATGTAGAAGGTCTTCTAAGAAACCAATCGTTAAGAATGTAGAAGGTCTTCTAAGAAACCAATCGTTAAGAATTAGTCTTCTAAGAAACCAATAGTTAAGAATGTAGGTCTTCTAAGAAACCAATCGTTAAGAATGTAGAAGGTCTTCTAAGAAACCAATAGTTAAGAATGTAGGTCTTCTAAGAAACCAATCGTTAAGAATGTAGAAGGTCTTCTAAGAAACCAATCGTTAAGTATGTAGAAGGTCTTCTAAGAAACCAATCGTTAAGTATGTAGAAGGTCTTCTAAGAAACCAATCGTTAAGTATGTAGAAGGTCTTCTAAGAAACCAATCGTTAAGTATGTAGAAGGTCTTCTAAGAAACCCAGTATGAAGAAGGTCTTCTAAGAAACCAATCGTTAAGTATGTAGAAGGTCTTCTAAGAAACCAATCGTTAAGAATGTAGAAGGTCTTCTAAGAAACCAATCGTTAAGAATGTAGAAGGTCTTCTAAGAAACCAATCGTTAAGTATGTAGAAGGTCTTCTAAGAAACCAATCGTTAAGTATGTAGAAGGTCTTCTAAGAAACCAATAGTTAAGAATGTAGGTCTTCTAAGAAACCAATCGTTAAGAATGTAGAAGGTCTTCTAAGAAACCAATCGTTAAGAATGTAGAAGGTCTTCTAAGAAACCAATAGTTAAGAATGTAGGTCTTCTAAGAAACCAATCGTTAAGAATGTAGAAGGTCTTCTAAGAAACCAATCGTTAAGTATGTAGAAGGTCTTCTAAGAAACCAATCGTTAAGTATGTAGAAGGTCTTCTAAGAAACCAATCGTTAAGTATGTAGAAGGTCTTCTAAGAAACCAATCGTTAAGTATGTAGAAGGTCTTCTAAGAAACCAATCGTTAAGTATGTAGAAGGTCTTCTAAGAAACCAATCGTTAAGTATGTAGAAGGTCTTCTAAGAAACCAATCGTTAAGAATGTAGAAGGTCTTCTAAGAAACCAATCGTTAAGAATGTAGAAGGTCTTCTAAGAAACCAATCGTTAAGTATGTAGAAGGTCTTCTAAGAAACCAATCGTTAAGTATGTAGAAGGTCTTCTAAGAAACCAATAGTTAAGAATGTAGGTCTTCTAAGAAACCAATCGTTAAGAATGTAGAAGGTCTTCTAAGAAACCAATCGTTAAGTATGTAGAAGGTCTTCTAAGAAACCAATAGTTAAGAATGTAGGTCTTCTAAGAAACCAATCGTTAAGAATGTAGAAGGTCTTCTAAGAAACCAATCGTTAAGAATGTAGAAGGTCTTCTAAGAAACCAATAGTTAAGAATGTAGGTCTTCTAAGAAACCAATCGTTAAGAATGTAGAAGGTCTTCTAAGAAACCAATCGTTAAGATATGTAGAAGGTCTTCTAAGAAACCAATCGTTAAGTATGTAGAAGGTCTTCTAAGAAACCAATGTATGTAGAAGGTCTTCTAAGAAACCAATCGTTAAGTATGTAGAAGGTCTTCTAGAAGGTCTTCTAAGAAACCAATCGTTAAGAATGTAGAAGGTCTTCTAAGAAACCAATCGTTAAGTATGTAGAAGGTCTTCTAAGAAACCAATCGTTAAGAATGTAGAAGGTCTTCTAAGAAACCAATCGTTAAGAATGTAGAAGGTCTTCTAAGAAACCAATCGTTAAGTATGTAGAAGGTCTTCTAAGAAACCAATCGTTAAGAATGTAGAAGGTCTTCTAAGAAACCAATCGTTAAGTATGTAGAAGGTCTTCTAAGAAACCAATCGTTAAGTATGTAGAAGGTCTTCTAAGAAACCAATCGTTAAGAATGTAGAAGGTCTTCTAAGAAACCAATCGTTAAGTATGTAGAAGGTCTTCTAAGAAACCAATCGTTAAGAATGTAGAAGAATGTAGAAGGTCTTCTAAGAAACCAATCGTTAAGAATGTAGAAGGTCTTCTAAGAAACCAATCGTTAAGTATGTAGAAGGTCTTCTAAGAAACCAATCGTTAAGTATGTAGAAGGTCTTCTAAGAAACCAATCGTTAAGTATGTAGAAGGTCTTCTAAGAAACCAATCGTTAAGTATGTAGAAGGTCTTCTAAGAAACCAATCGTTAAGAATGTAGAAGGTCTTCTAAGAAACCAATCGTTAAGAATGTAGAAGGTCTTCTAAGAAACCAATCGTTAAGAATGTAGAAGGTCTTCTAAGAAACCAATCGTTAAGAATGTAGAAGGTCTTCTAAGAAACCAATCGTTAAGTATGTAGAAGGTCTTCTAAGAAACCAATCGTTAAGAATGTAGAAGGTCTTCTAAGAAACCAATCGTTAAGTATGTAGAAGGTCTTCTAAGAAACCAATCGTTAAGAATGTAGAAGGTCTTCTAAGAAACCAATCGTTAAGAATGTAGACGGTCTTCTAAGAAACCAATCGTTAAGAATGTAGAAGGTCTTCTAAGAAACCAATCGTTAAGAATTCAGTCTTCTAAGAAACCAATAGTTAAGAATGTAGGTCTTCTAAGAAACCAATCGTTAAGAATGTAGAAGTTCTTCTAAGAAACCAATTGCTAAGAACGTAGAAGGTCTTCTAAGAAACCAATCGTTAAGAATGTAGAAGGTCTTCTAAGAAAACAATCTTTAAGAACGTAGACAGTCTTCTAAGAAACCAATTGTTAAGAAAGTAGAAGGTCTTCTAAGAAACCAGTCGTTAAGAATGTAGACGGTCTTCTAAGAAACCAATCGTTAAGAATGTAGACAGTCTTCTAAGAAACCAATCGTTAAGGTTGTAGGAAGTCTTCAAATAAAAAAAGATTATGCTTCAAATAATATGAGCGGGGTCTTGTTTAAGTCTTGGGTCTCCTGAAAATTGCTCTCATACCTGGAACTCATTAGCGAAAGCACACTGCTGCATTGTAGTTTGAACAACGATAAAATTAGTGTAAGTTACAAAATAGCTAATGAGAAAAGCACAGTGGTTTAATGCATCGACCTGTTTTAAAGAGAATTCAGTGATCAGGAGAGAGAGACTAAAGTAGGAAGGTAAGTACATTGCTGATCTCAGAGGCGTGAGTAGAATGTAAAAGCCAAATTCTGTTGTAATAACCATAACCTCAGCAATTGTTGAATCGTCATCTCCTTGTGACAAGCTCCTTGACTGGGTAATGCTTCGAAATTCTGGTCAGTAATAAACATCCTGATTTGGGAACTTACTGTATCTGTCCCAGTTCCATCTTCGTCTGAAAAGTAACACATCAAAAGATTTTCAGCGACACGTTAGGAACATACCGGAGGTTACACTTCAGAGCAGCTGTAATCTACATACAAGGTCGTTTTTCTCTTGTTTACGAGTTCGCCTTAACTTTGCTTTTTGCAAGCAACTTTGAAATAGGCAATTTTCTAAACAGCAACAACAACTCTAGCGTTAATTGTTGTAGCGGTGCAAAAAAAAAAAAAAAAAATTATGGGAAAAATAACACTGTTAAGAATAGGAAGAAAGTGCTAGTTTATTACGTTGTGAGATTTCAGGAAACTGCCTAATCTCTGGTTCGTCTGACGTTTTTAGGGGCCATAATCTAACAGTCAAGCGACAGCCTTTGATGAGCGTTGCATGCGATATTCTGTATAATTTTTATGCTTTCGATTTTTTCATGAGAGAGAGAGAGGGAGAGAATTCACGTAATTAAGGATCAGTCAACGTAATTTTGGCTGTACAACTTTAGTGGTGAATCACGTTTATACGCCTAAGGGGCGCATTTTTTACGATATCTTACTTCTTTTTGTGCAGAAGGTAGAATTTAGCGTGAACGAGTAGACAACGATGATAATTATCCATGAATTTTCCTCGAAAGATCATTATCTCAAATCAAACTGTGACTGTCCAAGACCCGTTTCTATTGTGAGCTAGAGGCATGATGAATACTTTGAAAGAGCTCAATACCAAAATTGCCTGTCAAGCAAAGTACTTCGGTTTTGCTAACCATCGCAGCCCTTGAAAGGCGTAATGAAATAAGTAAGGTTCGAGTTGCATCACATCTCCCTTTTGTTCAAACTAAAATGCATCAAGACACGCGTAGTAAAATTCGTCAAAAAAAAGTTAGTAATACGAACTTGGCCCCAAGAAACAGTGAATAAATAGAGAAGCAGACTATTCGCGTTTTTGCTCATTGACATAAAAGTGGAATTGTCAAGATAAAGATAATTCGATTATTATTCAGATACTGAGAGAACTAGACACACCTTTAAAATATTCACAGAGGAATCACCTAAATCGATCTTCGTCAGAAATGCAAATCGTGCACCACAGTCTCAGGAGCAATCGCGCAATGAAGAAGAAAAATCATTATCAGAAGAAAAAAATTGCTCTTACTGAACCAAACTACGTCAGACCGTAAATAGGAGCACAATAGTCTTACTGTCAAATACCAGTTTACCATTAGAATTATGGGGCAAACTTAACATTCTGGGACGTTAACGTGCAAACAAACTAATGCATCACGTGCGCATATGTTGACAAGAGCGAGACCACTTGTAGGGGAGGGCACGTAATCATTGTAATTGCGCAGAAATCCTCTCTGTCTGTCTGTCTGTCTCTATGTCTCGCATTCACTTCCTTATTGCATTTCTTCATCGCTGTTTCTTACGCAATTTCATTTACTCTGGGTCTTGCTGCCCTTCCTCTTGAAAATAACTATAAATATCATATTTGGGCTATTACGCGCTTCTACTTTGATTGTATTCACACGCACACGCGTAGCTATTTTCTGGCGAAACCACGACATAAACTGTTTTGCTCAGTCCGTTTTGCTACATAAATACCGTTATCTACAATTCTGTATGACTAATTGATTCTCCCATATTTTGGCATTTCCCGTGTCACGAACCTTGTTTGTATAATTTGTAAAAATCGTGTATTTTAAAAGAGTCCTTGTTCGTGTACACTTCCCACCCTTCCTTTCCTTCCTTTAGACTCCTGCCACTTCTCGTTTTCTCTTTACTTTCTCGGTTTTGTTACCGATTTTTTCAGCTTGCGGGACGGTTTACTTTCCATAGCTATTCAGTTGTGGTGTTTTTAGTTTTGTTCTGCATATGTAAAACGCTTCGATGTATTTACAATTATGAAGATATTCGTGAGTCAAGAAAATATTTTATTTGTCAGTTGTTGATTAACGTGCTCTGATGTTATGTAATTATTATAACCCAAATATTTTGCCTATTGCATTTACGTTCCTTATTGTTGCATTTTATTCTTGTTATTTAAGATTTCTAGGTGCATGTACTTCATTTGTATTATGATTCATCACCTAATCAGAGACGAAGACCCATAGGTCATTAAATTTAGGGTCAGGCCGGGATAGCAAACTTATTTTTCAGTAATTTTTTTACTCTTAAAAGTTTGTCAACTTCTCACGCATCTGCAGTTGCTCTTTCAGATGTCAATGTTTTTTCGTAATCCGTATATGTTCTTATCTTGATTTATTTACAGATGTTAACCACTGTCATAGTATTTGGTTGAAGTGTAAGGGAGGGATACTGCCTTATAGTTTTAAACTGATTACCGATCTTTACGGTAGATTAATTTCTCAGCCACTTTGCGGTTTTTTGGCTTCTAGGCAATAATTTACAATCCGTTGGTGTTCGAGTTTAGTTATAAGGACACCTCGTGTAGTTCCTTGCATCGTGTTTTAAATGTTATTAGGGAAATTGTCAAGCTATTTCTATTGTATCGGCATAAACGAGTCTGTCTTTAAGGTGAGTTTCTTACTTTTGGTTTGATCCCGTTCAAACAACTTGTCTTCACAGGACATTGCTTTCGGAGCGTGTGAGGTTAATGTTACTAGTGACTTAGTCTTATCTGGAACATTCATATATAAACGTATGTCTGCCAAATTGTATGTGTGTGTGCTTTTTTTTTTTTTTGTCAGGTGAAGATGTCTTCAGTGTCTGTTGCCTATTAGTCTGTGATTTTCATTTTTCATCGACGAGGTCTTCAGTGCCTGTTGCCTGTTAGTTGTGATTTCCAAAGTCATTACCAATGTTTTCAATGATTCTTCAACGGACTTTGATACGTCTGATCGTCTTGGCTGTCCCTCAAGGTTTTAATATATTCTAGCAGGAGTTCATGGTTTTTCATCTTGATAAATTACTCCTGAAATCCTTACATTTGAGACAGGTAGTGGTAATCTCCAAAGTGCCTTTTGATATATCTGAATTTGTAGCAGAACCTGCTGGCAAACTTTCTTTTCCTAGTTTCTTGAAGGTAGACTCTTTCTCTCGCTTGTCAGCTTAACGTTCAGGTGGGCCACACTGCGCTCAAGTCAAATTCTAGAATCCACTCTGGATTACTATGCAGATATGGATGTTTCTACTGAATAGGTTGTTAATTTTAAGTCGGGCAAAGTAGATAAGAATTAGAGCAAGCTAGAATACAGTTAAGACTTTTTGAAGTTACAGATTAAGTTTTTTCTTAAGAGGTTAGAGGAAAAGCAGATTTTAGAGTTAGGATTAGAATATAAAGTTAGTGAGGCAGGGCTAATCAAGATTAGAGGAGAAGATGGATATTTCTAGTCCTCGCCCCTATTCATTTTGAGTTGTTCAAAGCAAAGCCTATGCCCGTTTTTTATTATAAGATTCTTTCATTTCTTTCCCTGTTGCTAATCCAGAATGGCTTGTATCAGTGATTATTGAAATTTTATATAGAAATTGGTGAAAATTTAGTTATCAAGCAGAACATTCTAGATGCTTACTCCATCATAGAAAATTGCTTCGGGATGCTACTGAAACTGCTTCTCAAACACTTCCAGAACTTGGCAGGCCAAAGCTTATTTCTAGAGATGGCTTGAGTGGAAAAATCAACTGTCCATGGATATCGGTAGCCTTGGTAGAGTTCAACCTGAGATTACTATTTCGATGTATGTAGCTGGGAGAGGGGTCAAAGATCTAATGGAAGCCGGGAATCTTCATTATTACAGCATAATTCAGAAGAACAAACCTAAAACCCCTGGTAAGTCTGAAGATACTGATAGTGCAGATGGTGGTAACTCGTGTGCTTACTGTGAGTAGCCTGGCAACGCATCCAATCAACGGTTAAAATTTAATCATAGCTTGTGGTAAATAAAACTAGTTTGCATTGTTTCTCATTAGGACTAAATCTTTGCAATAGTTTTCTTAATTCGAATTATTTGTCCTGAGAAATGGGGGTTGCCCAGTCCATTAAACATAACCTTGTCCATGTTGAGGGTGTAGTAGTTTCAGACTTACAGTATTGCCTCTTGCTGAAGTAAAACTTTTTTGCCCTTACATTAATGAAACAAGTTGCTGTTTGTAGATGTCTTTGGTAAATGATTTAGCCGGGAGTATTGTGTGCTTTTATTTGCAGTCCTGACGATAAATGTTAGTCGTGCTGACGAAATCTGTGTAGTAACTAGTTCAAAGAAATCTTCTGATGAGCAACTAAGCTTATACCTTTCACAAGACAATTTTGTTAAATTGCAGTGGGACGATGGTAGTTTGAGTGGTTTATTGGAAAAAGCTGTGCAAAAGTCGATTGACCGTTCCTTATGTTGAGAATGGAATTCTGATGCCTATATTGGCCTTCTAAATTGTCTGCGAAAGAATCTTGGGTAGGCTGTGAACAGGTTATACTTCAACCTCACTCAAAGATTCTTGTAATTGTTCACCTGTGTTAATTATCATTTAAAAGGAAGTAAAACATCAGATTGTCTTGTAATTTTGTATTGGCCAGGAATGGCAAAATGTGAACTGCACAGTGTTGTATCTACTAGATAGCTGGTAAGTCCAACGAAGTGATAACCACACGAACCACTGAACACTATTGCTATTCCACATGAACCCATTCAGTAAGGTTGTAGTTGACTGTGGGATCTTTGCCAAGGACCTGTAAAGTAACCTGTATCTTTTGACAATGTGTATCCACGAGATTTCAAAATTGATGTTCATTTAAATGATTTATCCTGCTGAAAAGGTCATGGGAAGTTTATTGAAGTACTTAATGCCTTAGGTTTTCCTAAAAACATTTTGTGATTTTTCTTCAGCTTATCCAGTCTCAGGGTGTTGGAAAGGTTACATCAGACATTGAAAAGCAGTCTTGGAAAATATGCCTAGGAATTTGATAGTGATGAAAAGGCTGGGATGAAAATTTAAATTTTGATGTTAAAAATCTGGGTCTCTTTGATGTTCATGCTATGCAGTGTCCCAAATGAGTCGGAGTCTCTAAATTTGGAATACTTTGGCAGAAAAGCTAGAAATGTACTTTGTAGTTAAAGAAAATTTTAATTGGTGGCTGAAGTACTGTAATCACACTTGTCACATTTACTAAGTATTTGCAAAACATGAAAGACCAATTTTGACTTCATAAATCTGCATCTGATTGAGTCACAGGAGAAGCCACATATAAAAAGGCTAAAGTACAAAAATCAAAGTGGGTGGCAATGTTTACTTAACCCTAGAACTGTATCACTGGGTCCGCGCTGATCCACACTGATTTTATTTTAACCTTCCCGCTCTTTTTTCACAGCAGTGGCAGCGTTTGAACAGTGGAGCCCAGTACAGTGGGCTCTCGTGAATTCACTTGGCTCTTGGTACTGAAGCAGGGAGGTTGCGCCCCAGGCTGACCCACAATTTCCGTTTGTGGGATTTTAGTCATGGCACCCTTTACATAAAACGTTATCATTACGCTGTCCCTTGTTTACGATAATTCAGGCCAGAGTGACTAAAAAACAGGTTTAAATGTTTAGTAGGTTATTATACTTTTATGAAATTTTTCTTTTTGTCATCTACTGTATATGTGACCTATCATTTTTTTTTATTCGGGTGTGAAACAAAAGTACGAAAAAATGTCACGTCGCGTTGGACTGACTGATGAATCCATCTCCAATATTTTAGCAGAAGACACTGTAATAGATTTGATGGATGATGTCACCATTGAACCTGTCCTTGCCATCGAAAAGACAAATACAGCTGGTGGAGGCCCTCTTGATGTCCCACCTCTCTCCCTCCCAGCTGAGTTCGATGAGGATGTGCCGAAGGTCATAACTGACGTAGATGAAGTAATGAAGTATACTGTGACTCCACAGAAAAAAAAAAAACAAGATTCTAAACTAGGCTACATGTCACCTATTGCTGGCCCTTCAGGCATCCGCACAGCATCTAGCCATGCTAAACGCAAACTAATTCCTAGGATGTCCACCCCGCTGCCCAGAAAAGAACTCATGAAATGTCTGATGACTCTGACTTTGATCCTGATCCTAACTTAGATTCTGAGCCTGGTACCATTGACTCAGATTCTGACTTTCAGCCACTATCACAATCTGACACTGATAAAGACTCAGACACTGAAGAAGACAACATCAACCAGGACCCTTCAGCCAGTGCCATCCAGGTCCCCACGACCAGCGCCACCCAGAATCCTACTACGACCAGTTCCATCCAGGACCTTACGGCCAATGTCACCCAGGAAAATGATGGTAGCTCCAACCCAACTGCACAATACATATATCAAATGGAGGAAGATGAACGTCGTGCTCCAGATAAAACTTACTGGTCAAGAACACCACTACGGTCAACACGATGTTCAGCACCACAGCAGCAGACACCAACACAGTACACATCTGGACTCGCAACACCATTAGCAAGATCAGCATCAACACCGATGGATTTCTCCATCCTGTTTCTTGATGAAGAAATGTTGAATGATATTGTTCAGTGTGTCAATAATTACATAGAAATAAAAGGCCCAAAGCATGTTAGAAAGACGCAAACAACGGGCAAGACATCCATCTGTGAATTGAGAGCACTAATTGGCATCCTCATTCAGGCTGGTGCCAAACACGACAACCATCGCACTACTCAAGAAATGTTTAGCCCTCAGCATGGAGCACCACTGTACAGGGCTTCCATGAATGAACAAAGATTCAATTATCTTTTACGGTGTCTCACATTCGATGACGTAAGAACACGGCAAGAAAGGGAACCCGCCAACAAGTTTACTCTACTTTTCCAAGGTATGTTTCAGAAATTTGTAGAAAACTGCAAAAAACACTATACACCAGGAGATACCATGACGATTTATGAACAGTTGTTGACCTTTAGAGGAAAATGCCCTTTCAGGGTGTATATACCCAACAAACCCTCGACGTATGGCATGTGATTCAAAAACATACTACATGTGCAATGCCATAACATACCAAGCGCATCATCCCTGATGACTTCAAGGGATGTGAAACCCATTTTCATGAACTTCAACCATTGAAGAAGGAAGAATTATAGTTTTCTATGTTTTTTCTGTCAGTTTTTTTATATAATTTTTGTGTCAACTATTGTTTTTCACTAAGCTTCTTTTATTTTTATAGGAAAAATAAAAGTATGGACGAACTCTGCCAAACCTATATAATACAGTTCAAGAATATTTATTTTTTTTACAATGATCTCTGAAATTCAATAAAGAAACTTATTTTTGCATATATTTTGTATTTTTTCCAAGTGGGTCCAATCGGACCCACGTTTCCCTTTGCGTCAGTCAAATTGAGCGATACAGTTCTAGTAACAATTCAAGGATCTCCATTAAAGCATAAGCTTCTCTGGACCATGTAGAGTAATATATGATTGACTGAATGTTTCTTTACCCCCGACAGGAAGAAGTCGACCCGTCTAGTTCATGGTCAACATAATTAACCGTTGCCATGATACTTCCTCAGTATTAGTGTACAGTCCTGTGAAGTAAGTGTGCAACTTTGTGATAGAAGTGCAAAAGAAGATGGTAAGGATATTCATTTAGATCGAATAATTTGTAGGCAGATTGTTCCAGCTGATATTTTATCCTCAGATAAGTATTGTGAACACAATTACAGAGTTTGCCTAATACAAAGATATATGTTCAGGTGTTCCTGGTAATTGTGATATTTTTACATGACAAAGATTTTACGCAACACTTTTATGACAAAGATTTTGCCCAACACAAGTCCCATTAGTTAACCATGTCTTTTTGCTTGTAGGTGAAGCTACACCTGATGAAAAGATTGAATATTTAGTAGATAATGGGTAAGCTTCTAGTTGCTCGCCTTGGGCTTTTATTTTGCATTGTAATTCCTAAAACCAATGGTCAAGTGAGGATGTGCAGATTACAGATGCTTGAATAGTGTTGACTCTTACAGTCTTCCCAGAGTACTACCTAGTTTGGAAACTTATATATGTAACCCAAATAGGCTTCTGAAAGGGATATAAAAAAGTTAACTGAAAATGCTCGAGATCAGTGCATTCATTACCCTTTTTGGCTTGTTTCAGCACGTTCTTCAGACTGGCATGTGTAATGCACCTGCAACCTCCAGCGTGTGATGAGCTGATCAGAGACCTTGATGTACACGCCTGCCCCGATGACTAGTTTGCTTTAATATACACCTGGGGTAAGCATTTTGACAATGCACTTTTCCACAAAGTTCGCTCAGTTTTACCATTAATCTTTCAAAATCCTCCTTTGCCAAGACCAAAGTAAATATTAAGGTCATTTAACTGGCAGTGGTTCTCTTTCACCTAAAGAAGGTAATATAAGGTCAGTCTTAGAGTATCCAGTTCCATCTGGACTTTAAGAAAATGCTTTTTTTTTGGATGTCTTGCAGTAGATTTTACAAAAACTTGGCTCTTACTGCAAAACCTTTGAGCTTATATCTAGCAAAAAGCAGAATGTCGACTTGCAATCAGTTTGCAACTTCCCATCCAATATTCTAAGTCTCAGAAGTGTACAAGCCTTTGTCTGCAGGTCGAAGCGTTCAACACACGTATTGGTGCTGTGCTTCTGCACTCGAGTGAGGAAGAGCCATCTGATGAATCCCTGTTGCTTCTGGTTTCATTACTTTTTCATGAAGCTCTCGGCCAGTTAACAGCACTGGAGCACTGGTCTACTGTACTGCAAGAGCTCTGTGGTGTAGTAACTGAACTACTACTACATTTCAACGTTTATCTTTGGGATGATACTCCTGTGACAATCTTATCAGACCACTTGCCTCTTTCCTTCAGAGCCAAGCTCCGCAATAACCTGCTTGGGTGGTCTTTTATTATCCAAGAATTCACTGTGGAAAATAAAGCATGCTCCTGGAGCAAAAGCCAAAATGGAAGATTCCCTGCCTCGCAAATGGTGGGTATCTTAAAGCGTCCCTTGCCAGATGATCGTGACGCTTCTCAGCCACCTTTTATTCCCTTATGAGTTGTAATAATTTGTTAAAAGAATCCTTGTTTGTGTACATCTCTCACCCTTTAAGACTCCTTGCCACTTCTTGTTTTCTTTATTATTCCTCGGTTTTGTTACTGGCTGCTCCACAGGATGCATGACATTTTGCTAATCGCTAGTTCTGTGGTGGTGGTTTATTCTACATTGTGTTGAGTATTTACAGCTGTGAAGCATTGTAAGTTGTAAGATGATGTATTCTGTGAACAGGATATGCTGTTATAATTATATATCCCAAATATTTTTAATGTTTTAATTAAATTCCTTCTTGCATTTTTTCTCTTAGATTTCAATGTCTCTACCTCATTTGTATAATGATTCCGCATTTACTCCTGGGCTAAAACTCACAGAGCATTACAAAATATCAAGTTTTATAAAATTAGGTATACAGGAGACCCAACACTGTTTTTTCAGAGTGGTGCAGGGACATTTCACTATCTTTTGTAGACATTCAAACTTTGTCGTAATGTTTTGCGCAAATATCTATTTTAATCACGAGTATCGATGGGTTTGAACGTCATCAAGGTCAACGGTTGATTGAGTAGGTAAAAAAACTGTAGATTTTAGGCGATAAATAATGACTGACGAAATGCCATAATATATTTAAAATTAAGCTATGATTTCTCATGAACCCCTAGTACCAGTATACTTGCTCAGCTACAGTAGGCGACTACTGTTCCCTTACCTAAAGTTGTGAAGCAAGCCCCTGTTAGCTGGCGTTACTTGTCATAGAAGCCACTTAGGCTAAAGCTAAGGTATGGTAAATTTCACTTCTAAAAAGAGCTTATCTACAGACGTCATACATAAATGCAGTATCAGTTGGCTAAAACCAAAATGGGGAGGGGTTATGCACCGCCAAACTTTGTTCCAACGGGAACTTAACTTAGGATCCAAAGGATCATTGTTGCTGCTCCAGTCGACATCCGTACGGAAATGATCAACGTGGATGCAACATAGTGGGGTTAACTTAATGGTTTTCTGTGCCTATCTGCAACAAAGTCTGTCACAAAAAACATTTTTAATATGTCATCTGAAAGTGATGAAACAAAAGATGGCAATGATTAGAGTAACACTGATGGATTAACTATTTTCTATGTATGAAAGATTTTGAGAGATTAGATGAATTGATTGTGTTGTAAGTTTAAATTTGGGCTATAAACGATCTGCTTAGATACCTATTCATGTTAATAAATCAAAATTTGCATTGGGCATTAACAAATTATATGGAGAAAACTCAGTTACCAGTGCATGCTAATCAGTGCCATATACAATTAGTTTTCTGATTTCTTAGGCTAAATTTGGGCTATGTAAATTTTGTATATGTTAATGCTGCTGAATCACAAAAGACTTGTATTAGGCACTAAAATCCTGTATAAAAATTTGCTGGCCATCAGTGCTGTCCTAATCATTGCCTTGAGCAATGGGTGGGGTTGGTGACTACGAACTCAATTATTTTATCCTGCAAATCTTGGGGGTGACACACGATTCTCCAATAATTTCCTTAAGCAAGGCTCCAAACACCCTTGCTCAGGCTGAGGGCCCTTATGCACTGGTGTCCCTATGCCAGACAGTGACATTGCTTGGTGGGTCTTCAACTTAGTTGGACTACCTCCCACCTAATGAGTGAGTTTTCTATATAAAGACAATGGTTCGTATTCCTGTAGGAACAAATTGCTAATTTTTGAAGTCTCTTAATTTGTATTTTCCTTAGGATTTCTGACCAAAACCTTACATTATCCACCTCAGCCACCTGAAAGAAAGTGATGGTAGGTACCTAGTCACCAAGTTCTAACAACTGATTCCATCTTGCACTAAAGGATAATCCTACATGAAACATGCTGTGGTTTGTATACCTGGGAAAAATACAAATTACTTTGTTTGGAATTTTTTTTTTTTTTTTGGCTTTGTGATTGTCAAATAGGTCTATGACACGTCCAACAAGCACCAGTCGCGGGCAGGCAATCTCAAAATGGGGAATGGAACCATTTTGGTAAAACAGTGATGAGTGCAAGTATTTCGAAGCACCAAATCACTTCTAAACCATCCTACCTGTCCCAGACTCCTTTTTCGCTGGAAAAATTGATGATTGCTCAGCAGGTTGTGTAAACACCCTACTAAGCAATCAGAAAGGCGTAAGGCTGGGTTTAAACTGAAAGTGACCGGCTTCTCTCCATTCTTTCTAATAACTTCCTCTGCAGCTTAGCAGTTCTACCAGAGTACAAAATGGATCAGGCTCAGATGTAGGTGGCTATCGTAATTTGTATTTTTCATAGTTACACAAACCAAAGTCTTTTATCAAGTTATAATCTTTAACCACCCCACTTTGTTCCTGATAACGAAGTGATTGGTGGAGAGGTATTCCCTATAGACTCCCCTTCCCTCTATAACCACCAGATAACTAGTTTATCAAGTGTGAACGACTGATTCCAGCTCGCGATTAGAGATACTCCCGAATGAAAATTTTGAATTTTATGCCTGAACTTAAGATTAGATGAAGATTTTATCCATTCTCTTGACATATGATACGAAGGATGAAAAATTTTTTATTGTCATTTTTAAAAATCTTAATATTTTCCTGCCTTGGTTGCCTTGGAGGTGGAAATGTGTAACCTGCCTAATACAAGTGTGGAATGGAATTTTGCAGGACTTTTGTGTTCCTCTGTCTCAAATTTTTCATGATTATGATCCTCTGAGAAGTTTTTAATGAAGCATTTATGATTTTGCATTGTTAATGTTAATGATGGAATGTTATTAGTGGGAAGAATGCCAGGAAAAGATTCTGGAAGCAACATTTATGAAATACAGTTGTGTTACAGCTGCAGTTAAACAAGGAACTGACGTGAGGTCAGCTTGATGATAAACAGAATACATCTTCACCAGAATTTATCTTTCAACCGTGTCCTCAATCTCTGTCTTCAACCAGTTCAGGTAGTGACTTAGAAGTGCAGTGCTTTATAATGCCAGTGTCCTACTTGAGAGACCACCAATTTCAAGCTCTAGTTTTTACAGGAAAGTTACTATGTGTTACGAGTGGTGCAGTGTCAGGAGCTGTAATACATAAGTTGACTGTAAAAATTAGTAGAGCTCCTATGGTTGTACATGGAGATGATTAATGCAGGGTCATGTTAGAGTTGCTGTGACTAAAGTTACGTTTTTGTGTGAGTTGAGGTACTCGGTCATTACGCCCTTGTCTCCAGGTGAGTGCAGAACGTTAAGTAAATGGCGCTCTTAGTTTTGTATAAATTATCTAACCAAATCTTTCGTAGTTATTAAGCTTTACTGAACCGCGGCTACTATCATATAACGGTGGGTTTGGAAGATTTGGTAACAAAATGTATGCGGTTCATCATACATTTCACTAGTAGGCTTAGATTTGTCATTTGGAATAAACTTGTGGATAGATTTTGAATGGTCAGTTTAAGTCTTAAGGTTTTTTGCTAAGTCTGGCTATTGATAAATAATTCATGTACCTTGGAATGTTGTTAGAATTCTGTACCATCTCTAATAGGAGATGTAAGACGAAATTGCTCTGAGGAATTTGAACATCAGAAAGCAGGATATTTTCTCAAGTCAGAGATTTCGAAATACTGTCATGAAAGTAGCAGTAGAGAGTGAAGGGGTGAAAAATCATATGTTAGCAACAGCAAAAAAAAAATGTATGAAATAAATAATCATTTGAACAAAGTAAAAGTAATTTAAAGAAATTAACTTTTTAATCTCCAACACTCCACTAAGTCTCATGGGACCCAAAAATTGGTTATTAACCAAGTTTCTTTGTTTTCAGTGACGCTCCCGCCAAAAATTATAACTTACGCGTATTAAAATAATTACACTAAGCATGTTTTTATTTTATCAAATGTTTCGGAATTAGTTGGCTTCGGCATTAATTTCACCACGTACGATTACACAGGGAAAGTTGCTTCCACACACATCCATTACTTTTACATTGGCATATTGGTGAAACTGAAAGAATTCCAGACTTTCCATAGAAAATATGGAGGAAGAAGAGACTCATTGTTAGTTCTCAGCAGTGTACCTACTTCCATCATATTCCTTGATATCAAACTGGATGATTTATTGTGTCTACTAATCTGTCCATGCCTACAATTTCTTCCCAGATTTGCTTTCCTCATTAGGATTACTTTAATACTCATTTACTTAAAGTAAAGTGTTACAGTTTTCATCTTTACCAGTACCCAGTACCTTGTTGAATTTAAAGTTAGGTGCAACATTTGTCAGGTATTTAGAGGAAACTCATTTTCAGGTTTCCATCCTTCTGAATGAGACTTCTTGTGCACTGGCTGGAGGTTCTTAAGGTTTCTATCTGGTACTTCAGACAGCTGTCTCTTTCTCTGTTTCAGTGCCGAGTTTTTAAAAAAAAATTATTTGTTAAAATTATCTTATTCAGTTTTAATGTAGAATGTTTGAAAGCGCCAGCAATTGTCATCCCTTCAGTCTGCAGCAATCGTACTATTGATAAATCTCTTAGGGAGATGAATATGGACCAATCTCACCATTGTTACCAGAAAAAGTTAAGTATACCTTAGTTTTACCAGACCACTGAGCTGATTCAGGGCTGGCCTGAAGGATTAGAAACCTAAGAACCAATTGGTTATTGCAACCTTGTGGAATCCGAACCACATTTGCGAGAAATGAAATCACCAGAAATAAATTCCTCTAACTCTTCATCAGGAATTGGTCATCGAATGACGGTTAAAGCTCAACCGACTCGGCCAACAAAGGGATACCAGAAGCCACACTCACGGAAACCCCTAAATGTTGCTTGAATTCTTTCCTGCCCCAACTGATGCAGTACTTTTCTAAAGCAAAGGTCATATCCTGTAAAAACTAAAGGTTGTAATTTTTCTAAGAAAACGTGTCATTCTTACCATCTTGACGTTACTGTACATTTCTTATTACTGTACTTGTTTAAAGACGAATCTCATTTATCAGTGTTAATTTGTCAAAAGTAAATTTACATTATTAATCTTATTTAAAACGGATAAGGTACTATAACCTATATTCAGCTCTCAGCAGTTAGTTACAGGTAAGAGTATGATGAAGTAAAAGCCAAAAGTTGTTACACATTTGTTTGTTCTTTTGATTCTGTGAAAGACTTATTCTGTTTGACTGTTATGGAACCTTAACTGTGTTTTTAATTTTTTTTTTTTTACAGTAAAGTTCATTGTATCCTTGTTTGATCCAGACTTTTGTTGAACCTCAATATCTGGTTCCATAACATTAATATTATTCGTTCTTACAGCAACTAGTTGTGCGTTGAAGTGTAAAGCAATCTTCTTCTATGCTTTAATATACTGGGATTTTGCTACAAGATAATCTAAGTTTAACTTAACAAAAACACTAAAATGATATCATTCTCATTCTGAAGATGTTATAATACATTTTCATTTCTAGTTTCAGGTTACTAAGTATAACTACAGTACTTTGGCAATGTCAAAACCTAAGGTTCTTATAACTCGCGCAGATATTCCCAAGAAGGGTCTTAATATGCTGAATGAAAAGTAAGTAAAAACTCGTATAAAGTATATTTGGATTTTTAATATATGAAGGTATGTAACGTGAATTTTTATGAAGGATTTAGGTTAAACTGAAATATACTAATTTTCTTGATTTTCATGGGGAATCGTGTCAAAGCACTGCTCACTACGACAGACACCTGAATCTTTAGAAGGCTGGTTTGAATAGGTGTCAGCAGTAATAAACCACTTGTCAGCCGATGGGAAGGAATTTTCACGAAAACGAGAAAACAAAGATAAAATTTGCAGGAACTGTGATGCTTCAAGTTATTTTACCACTTCGTAACGTACTTTTTCATCTGATAATCAAGGGTCATAATATAAGGACAATTTGAACATCTTTGTATTGTTTCCAGATGTGAACTGGAAATATGGCCGAAGAACTGTCCTATGCCTCGCGATGAATTGCTCAAGAAAGTTTCAGGAAAGGATGCTCTATTATGCCTCCTCACAGACAAGATTGATAAGGAAGTTCTAGATGCAGCAGGTAATGTAATGAATTACTATATTCACTGTATGAAACGGGACAGCTTTTGTAAATTCCTGTGCCGTTCTTTATTTCTTTATGTGATTTTAAGTTTGGAATGTTTACCTTCTCTCCGGTTTTGATTTTTGGAATTTAAGTAAGTCTTGAGTCTTGAGCATCATTTTAATAATTTAATTGTAGGTTAGGATTAAATCATAATCATTTTTTGCTTGCAAAGTTATGTTGTGTTTTCCGTTGTTTTCGTGGTGATGAGTGCTTTTTTATTTTTGCAGGTCCAAGTCTAAAAATCATTGCCACTTTGTCAGCTGGCCACGATCACCTAGATTTATCTGAAATAAAAAGTCGTGGAATAAAGGTATGAAATAAGTTCACTGTGAAAGTATACATTTTTTATTGTTCACACAAAGTACGAACCTTTTATCGTCTCTAATTCTCATGCTTGTCACAACCTACAGTTAAGTCAAAAGGCGGAAGAGGTTGAGTCTTTTTGTCATTTTCTTATAGAAGTGTGTATGCAGTGGCGTAAAAGTACTCAAGTGGTGAAAATTAAAAGCACATTTTAAGCCTTAACATCTCAATCGTTTATTTTATTTCATAAAGCTAAAGCTACAGAGTCGGTAAGCCGCTGTTCAGTGTTCCGATCAGACGAAATATGCTAGAAAATCTAGAATTATGCCAGACTAGACCTGCTCAAAAGGTGCCAGAGTGCCGCCTCCCCAGACAGTGCCTCCCAGGGCGGACTGCCAGCCCTCCCACCCTTAGTTACGCCACTATGCATGTTAATCCACTGTTTATCATTACTTACCTCTTCCATTACCGTCACTCAACTTTGTTTAATTATAACAGAGCCATGGGATCCTTTGAGAAAGATCATTGCATCCAGAACTCAACAAACATTATTTTGACTGCAGTTTTATAGTTAGTTTAATGAAACCATTGAAACACTTTTCTACACTCATAGAGTACACACGAAGGATTTGCTCACGAATCAGAGGTTAAAATAGAGCGAAGTTGAATTCATGAAGTTCTAGTATGTGAGAAGTCACTAAAGGAACTGGATGATGTTCGATTGTTTCAACTGCTTAAACAGGAAGGTTGGTTTATGATATTACTCAGAACCATGGTATTGAGCTAATGATATTTCGTAAGTATGCATAAGCACTGAATTATTCGATAAGTATTTAGACAGTCCATCTAACTTGTGGTAGTAATCCAATTTGTATAAAATCAGCCAATTTGGGTGCAGCTTTCCTGTTTTTTGTTTGTTTGTTTGTTTGATGTCAACTTTGCCTTTTTTTTAACTTACTAAAAATGCATAAGATGTAATGAAACCGTCTTCCCTGACACAGAGCTCTGAACTTGGTTATTTGGTAATCATGATTCTCTAAACCAACATTGTGATTCATAATCCTAAATGATGTACAGAATTGGGGTCAGTTTCACAACTGACGTGAGAGGTGTGTAAGGAATTTCCATACTGTTTTCGTGTTAAATTCCTTGTTACCTTATTTTATGAAAACAAGAAAAAATTATCCGAGAATTTGTCTCTAGAGCACAGAATAGCTGGACCTGTTTGGTTTGGGCCCTGTACCCATGACATGACCAAAGTTTTTCTTTCTACTCCTTTCTTATCTTTGGCATGATGCGTTGTGTATAATATTAATGTTATTTTTGTCTAGAGACCTAGCCGCAATACTCCCTGTCTTTCATTTTTATTGGTTCCCCTCGAGCTCCTACCTTCCCGTCTACCTACCTACGGCCCAATTTCTGTTACTTTATTTTCCTTCATTTTACTCTTCATTTGAGAAAAATGCTCGAAGCAAGCCGTATGCGAGTCCGGGAGCGTGATTTGGTGTTTGCAATAAGCCATTTTATAATAAAAACAATTGAAGGCAAGTTTTGTTTGTACAGTACCTTAGAATGTTTAATTAATGCAGCTGTACATGATGTCTAAACAGTAGTTTTGCTTGTGGAGTTGATTTCGTTTTCCAATATTAATATAAACATTTTTTTTAACAGGTTGGTTATACACCGGGTATCGGAACGGAGGCAACAGCAGAACTCACCGTTGCTCTGTTACTGGCAACAAGTAGACGATTGTTTGAAGCGCATGGAGAAGTGATCAAGTATGATAGAAATTGCACTTTCCTAATTATGCAAATAGCATGTAAAGTGACTTTTGATGGCCTGGGTCTTTAAAATATATAGATTTATAAGCCATTCTCTGAAAATAATCTTTACGCATTGTAATTTCTGAAGTAATATTTGAATTTTCACAACTGCCACATTTCTCAGCAACTTTGCAGACAGAGGAGAAAACTGGCTAATTTCAGTAGTTGGCCGAGGATTCATTTAAGCACCCTGATTTTTTTTTTTTTTTTTTTTTTGCCGGTTCAGAGACATGATTATCAGAAACTGATTGTTGCCAATATTACTTTAGAGCACCAGCTTGACAAGGTGCAGCTATCTACGAGCAGTGCATAATTTCACCTTTTTTGAACTTTTGCTATTACTCTTGAGCTAGTGACTTCTTTACCTGTTACCACTTAAGAAGTGGTTCCTTGCTTGGCAGCCACTTGATGAATGTACAATGGGGAGATTTTTGGTAATTTTTTTTTGTATATTATGGTGAAGTAGCTTGATATTTACCTTATATATCTACCATCTGTTCGTCATTTCTAATCCATTAATCATAAACAACCCGTGTGAAATGCATCTAAGCACACATAGTAAAGCATTTCAAACAAAGATTCCACTGGGCCTTCCTCCCATGCCCTTGAAGTTCCACTGCTGTCACTCCTTTGTGTGCCTATATTGAAAACGAACTTGTTGCCGTTCTTCTTCTTCTTCTTCTTCTTCTTCTTCTTCTTCTTCTTCTTCTTCTTCTTCTTCTTCTTCTTCTTCTTCTTCTTCTTCTTCTTCCTCTTCTGTCATAGAGGTTTTTGTGGGGAAATTCGTGGCATTCAAAATGTTTGCATGTTATTGCTTTGTTATTAAACAAACACTTGGACGAGAAGCGTGTCTCAACGTGGTATTCCTAGCAAAAATAAAAAAGTACATTTATCAAGGAATACTGTTAGTGGAATGCGAAGGCAATTTCTTGCTTTTGGCACTGAAATTTCGTTATTACTGTAATTTAGTATGGGCTTAACCAGACCACAGAGTTGACGATGGGGTACATTAATTTTTCTAATTTTAGTGGTGGTTGGAGAAAGTGTGCCTGGTCACCAACGTGGATGAATGGATGGGGACTTCGTGGATCCACAGTAGGAGTATTCGGCTTTGGAAGTATAGGACAAGCTGTCGTGAGACATCTCCTTGGGTTCGGTGTCAAGAGGTTCATTTATACAAGTCGCTCTCCTAAGAAGGAAGGCAAGTATTTGCCTCAAGTCGAGCCCTAACTGATGAAGGATTTTCTTACATCTGTGATGTACCAAATGCTTATTTTGGTACTGGGAAGTAGGTCGTTAACCTTAAACAATCTTTTTAAAAAAATACGTGAAAATCATTTACTATAACTTTTCATGGTTTTAATTTCAGCCTAACCATCGTTTAGTTTTATTTCAGGTACTGAACTTGGTGCATTGTATGTGTCCTTTGATGAGCTGTTACGAGAATCAGACTTCATAGTAATAACATGTGCTCTTACTGATGAAACCCGGGAAATTTTCGATGACGAGGCTTTTGCAAAAATGAAGAAATCTGCCATTATCGTAAATATTGCTCGTGGAGGTTAGTTGAATTTTTCATTGGTTTCATTCGTTTATCTGGGTTGTTTGGGTGAAAAACAGAGAAAGCAGATGATACAAAATATTCTACTCAATATTTTGTACCATCTAAAAAAAAATTTCCTTTAATAATGTTGTATAGCTCTCAGTTTGTGAGCACTCAGAATCTCACATTATAAGGCAACTTAACAAAGGAAAAGAATGGTATTCATGGCAAGTTAAGAATATCGAGGAGGTGGTGTTTTTTATGAAAGTTTGAGTACTTTGTTGTAGAGCTTTAAATATTGATTCCTTTTGTTAACTTAAATCTCAGTTATTTTGTTCATAAAATTTACAGTCATATATATATATATATATATATATATATATATATATATATATATATATATATATATATGTGTGTGTGTGTGTGTGTGTGTGTGTGTGTGTGTGTGTTTGTGTGTGTTTACATATATATATATATATATATATATATATATATATATATATATATATATATATATATATATATATATATATATACATATGCTTATGCTTGCTGTGTGATTGATAGGTACGAGTAGATTACTACAAGAAGTCTGAATTGAAGAGAGATGAAAATCACTTTGTAGTTAGTTTAAAAAAAAATGCAATCAAAACAGCACTTGGATATTCGTGGGTCATTTAACATCCCTACCAAAGTGAAAATATTAAGGCATGCATGTAGTTTACGGTCCCTATGCTGGATACTATCAATAAAACTATATGACACAACAAACATACTGTTGTCTTCCGAATTCATTGCTCTTCAAAACTCAAAGATCCCTGTTGGGACAAAGGAGGCATCAGGACTACCGGTATCAAGATGTGACTCTCAGAACTTGATCTTATGTAATTGCTCGAAGCTAATTAGCTAGATCTTTCTCTCCTGTTTTTGTCTCCCTAAAGATGAAATAATGTCATCCCTAATCGAAACAACATCTACAAAATATAAGGAAAGAGGAATAAACAAAACACCAGTAAGTACCGATAAGCAAGAAGTGCGCTTAGAAACAAAGTTAATAAAATCTTCGGTCCAAAACCACCTCTGTCAGGTTTAGCCACATTTGGTATCCTCTTTATCTGTAATATTGGCTTTGAGCGTTATAAGATATCCTGGTCTATAATTTAGTACCGACAGTGGGGTTATTAAGAAACGAATCAGCCAGTGTGATAGGTACATAAAGCCAATCCAAGAATGGTCATTGTCTGTTTACTATTCTGTAATAGCTGGGTGCTGTAACTGACTTCTCAAGGTAGAAGGAAGGAAACGGTCATCCCATTGTTCTTAGTGAAGGACGTATGTTTCTGTGCTCCTGATTCCATTTCATTACAAATTGTTGTACAGACTTCTGAATTTTAAAAAGTTTTACCGAGCTAAAAACTGAGAAATACACATGAACGATTCATGTCTTAAAGCAACTAGTGAATATGATATTATTGAATATGTATTTTCACAAAAACTCTTGCAGTATTCTTATGTATGCTTTAGTATGTTATCTGTTGTGACTGAATGTAAGATTAATCTCCACCTTTTACATTCGTAAACACATTTAAATTACTTTTATACAGGAGTGATAAAACAAGAAGCCCTTATTAAAGCCTTGAAGACTAGCCAGATCAGAGCAGCTGGTCTAGATGTCATGACACCAGAACCACTTCCTACAGACCATGAGCTAATTGGTACTCCTAATTGCAGTAAGTGTAGTAGATAATTATTTTTTCAGTATTACAAATATTAAACCATCAAAACATTGCTATGAATTTAACACATTCTTATCGTTATTTTTCTGAACTTGGTCTCATAAATAAAAGAAGTTTATTTATCTATTACACCGGCATCCTCATGCAAAGAAATCTTAAATCCGTACTTTTTCTAATGCCTGTTTTTTATCGAAGCTCTGCTATGTATAACTGTTTAATTTGTTTACCTCACTACTTCATGTATTCAGGAAAATACATACAAGTATCACTCATCTTCATACGCGAAGAAATGGACCATCCCTTTTTAATTTACATTTTATTCGTTTTTATTTGATACATGCTCATACATGACTTTTTTTTTTAAGTATTTCGGTCTCGTGTAACTTGACATGGTACAGAACTTTTGGGCAGAATGTTTTTTATTAGCTTGTTCTGTACTACTTTTCACCAACTGAAAAAGCAAAAATTTCATATACACTTTATAATTTTATAGTTTTTGTATGGAGAACTTTATTTTTTTTTTAGTTAACTTCAGAAAAGTGTTGGTGTGCAGTATGGAAGAGTTTTTCTTGAAAGTATTTTTGGACTAAGATCATCAAGCGTCTTTTTGGTCCGTTAGGATAACCTTATAACCTATTTACAGTTGTGGAAACAGCCTTGGGGCTACCGGACTATATTAACAGCTGTCATTTCGCTTAGCTTCTGGCGTCACATGTTTAAAATTAGAAAGTTTCTTTAAATATATAAACTGGTGCAAGAGAGAAAATTGTGACTAAATTATCTTGCTCGCCTAGTTAGGGATAGTAGAATGGTCTTCGTAAATAGGATGAACTCATCATTTTTGAAAAAAAATAATTGTCCTTAACTTTTCCATCTTTCCACTGTTAACCTTTTCTCTTCGTCTTTTTCATTACCAGATTAATGTATATAACTCCCATTTAAGTATTTTTAACAGTAATATTTTCCTGGTTTTTTTCAGTAATAATGCCACACATTGGGAGTGCTGAAGTTACCACAAGAGAAGAAATGGCCACTCTTACAGCTGCTAACATTATTGCTGGCTTAGAAGACACAACTATGCCAGAAAAACTTTGTTGATGCTTGTCGAAAATGGATTATTATTATTATTATTATTATTATTATTATTATTATTATTATTATTATTATTATTATTATTATTATTATTATTATTATTATTATTATTATTCAAGTGAGGTACGATAATTACTTTCTTGAAGTAAAACTCTCGTTAATTGCGCAGTGTTTACAGTATTTTGAGAGGTGGTTGTCCAAAGGGTTTGTGGAGAGCTAAAAACGGCTCCGCTAAATATAAGTTTCAGTATGAATATTTTATTTGAAGTTTCCGGACTGGTAAATATTAACAATCCTGATTGCAGATGAAGTTCGTTGAGTAATAATAGCCCAAATTGTTAATGGCATTTTGCTTGTTCAATATAGCTTCTTGGATTACATCTCTACTTTTGTGCGCTTGTAATTTACTGGATTATAATAACTTCCAACGAGTCTGAAAGTTTCATTATTGTACCCTGGCAGACAGATGATTAAAATGTCTGATTTCGTGTATAATACACTGTATTATTTTGTTGGGCAAATATACAGGCAGCAGTGAAAAATGCGTGTATTGTCAGTTACAGCTGAGTTTTAGTTTCAAAGCATAGATACTGTTTCGGACAGCCTTTTTTCTGATTTTCTTTTTTATAGGATTCGAACACTTCCCTCCCCTGACTAAAGTTGGGCGCTCAGGTGATCCAGGTTAATTATAAAATTCTTGCTTACCATGATGTATAGATTACCTTTTAACGATTTCTTGGATACGTGACATTGCGCTATTGTTGGTTATTGCTGGAAGTGGGAAGTGGATTACATGAAACAGTTGACTGACAGAAGGTGATTAGCTGAACTAGATTTATCACCCTAAGGTTAAATGGCATGAAAACATTTAAGGGGTAAAACAGTAAACGTTTATATGGTTAAGAAGTAATAGAAAATCTAGAATATTTCTTACTTTACTGCTCAGCATACAACAATATTCGTGTGGCAACCTTGTCAGGAAGATAGCAGAGGAACTAATAGTACTAACATATCGATATCTATAAGATTCTCTAAAGAAGGAAATGAAAATAGAAAAACACAGCAAGGGCAAAATAGAACGAGTAAGGGAGTCATTTTAAAGACAAATTCCTGCTACTACTACTACTACTACCACTGCATCCAACTATACATACTGACTATTCACTCACGTTCGAGTAAAGGGAACGAGCAAAGGGCCGTTTCAAGGTCATTTCACTACTACTACTACTACTACTACCACTACCACGGTAACTGAGTATATAAACTGACACAAAACTTGTGTCAGAATAGTTACGATTGTTAAGTACATAATTGAGGTCCAGGTAATTTACGCTTTTTCACAGCTGTCTTAATTAGGTTAATTACGACACCAGGGTGTACAGCTTATGTTGCCTAAGGGTGTCATGCCGGTTTAGCTTAGCATACCGGTATGCCATTTGATATCGAGTAGGCAACGGCAGCTTAAAGCATTTCCAATTCATAGAGCAGTATTATAATAATACTATGATACTTGAATTTAGAGCCAAATACATGAACTACCAATTTTCTGACAGGTTATTTTGTGTTTTGTTCAGTTATAACCCTTATGGTTAATGCAAATCAAATTCCTTTTTTTTTTTATTTGTGCAACTGAAGACGACTGGTTAGAACTTATAGGTACACGGCGGGTATGTAGCGAGAAATGGCAGTTTCTTATAGTATTTTGGATGCTTATTAACAATTTAACGTTAATTTTTGGCGGTCGGCTGTAATTAACTTACAATTTACCTTTGAACTCTACCCTACGGTAAGGGGGACCCCAATGGGAATCCTTGGCTTCCGTATGCGATCTTCACGAGACAGAGCACTGGTACGTCTGCTTCGAACGGTTCATATCCCGTCTGGCAAGTGCTATAACTTGTTAACGTATGGGTAACTCCCTCCCCCCCCCGGGCCAGTACTAAACACAGCGAAGGGACATTCCATTTGGCCGACAACAAACAAATACACCGCCAGTATCAGAAGCCCTAAAAGTGTAGAAAAAACCAGTTTCCAAGGTAAAAACAGGCGCGGACCTAATAGCCTACTTAGAATGCCCTTACCTAATTCAGAATGAGGACTATCAGTGTGATTAACATCTGTGTATTTCCCCCAGCCAAAGTCCCGCTTTCACACTGTGTTCCTTCAAATTATAGAATATAAATATGGGGTCCATTATCTCTAAAGGTAATTCTAAGCTGGCTGTCCGCAGTGAGCTTTCAACTTGGGTGGCCTCAATAGGTCGCCGTAGCAGAATGGCGCTGCGTGCCTTATCTGCATTTTTAAAGATTACTGCAAGCTTGTATGCTCTGGCAAGAGGTAATTACTTTAAATTCTTGTTCAGCAAGTAAAATAACATAGGAAAACGTCAATTGCTAGTCTCTCGTAGTTCTCGCTAAGCGCTGAAAACCGGCAACTGCTGATTGGTGAACCAAAAGCTAGCGCATGCGTGTTAAGGCTTAGAATCAGTAGTACTAGCAATGAATGAAATGTGCCTTTGGAACGGCTCCCACTATCCATTTATTCGCCCTTCTTTTTACGCTCGTTTTCGTGTTCAAAATTACATATATAACAGGAAATACAACAATAAGGTACCAAAACCTTTTCCCAAGTCATTTACCCCACCAAAAAACTCAAATTCCCAACGGATCTCCCTTACTGTTAGCTATTCTCGAAAGGGTTTTACCACACCAGTTCTAAGATAATTTACAGCTTAATTACAGCTGAGCGACAAAATATTACTTTAAATTCTTGTTCAGCAGGTAAAGTTCTATAGAAAAACGTCAACTGCCATAGCCTAGCTCACCGCGGACAGCCGGCTTAGATCTACCTCTCTAAAATTACTCATTTGCTAATGAAACAAATGTCAAAAATGCAATAATGCCATAATTGAATATATTACCATAATGTCATCCAACCTAACACACAACTTAGGGTCGTGTGTCCTTACTGGGCTGAGGGGTGCCATAAAAGTCAGAGTAAATTACCAAGATTCTTTCTAACTTAATTTAACTTAGGGTGCTCGGTCCTTAAGTGGACTGGAGACCTTCCCAAGTGTTCCGTAGAAGTTTGGAAGGATACATGTTGACCTAATCTGACCAAGGACACTGGGTCCTAACCTGGCTGGAACTGATCCCACCTAACATGACCAAGAGCACTGTAAATTGTAACAGAGAATTAAGGAAACTCATCCCAACCTAACCTTGCACACAAAGTCCTAACTTCCAAGGGGGCCACCTCTGTCTCATTAGCATTGCTCATAGTGTATCCCTTACCTTGATTTTGAAGGTACTTATTTCATTTCCCATTTCCAATCCAGTAACAGACTTTTAGCCAAGGTTTCGATGGTGGAGGGAAGCATGTTTCAGTGGATGGGGCTGCACCACTTTCAGTTATGCCCTTTGAGATTTTAGGTGTACCCAAACTTCACCTGTGACAAAAAACACACCAATTTGGAGAAGGCAATGTTTTTCTTGTATTGCTTGTTGTGAATCTGTTTTTCTTGATATGAAGCTGGTTTTAGTTTTTGAAGCAAGAGTACCTGTACATCTAGTGAGTGTCTTTCCTCTCCAAAGGTTGATGGTGGTGTTTGCTCCTGCTCGGGTGGGATGCTCGCTGTAGGTAAGGTTGACAGTGGGTTCTCTGAACATCCATGGCTTAGTATGTCTTCCTGTTCCTTCCTAAATTTGAGAATTGCCCAGGACTGTTCTTGTACATGTACTTCTCTTGAAGTACTTAGAGGAGAGTTGGTGTGTGCATGATCCCTAACTGTTGTGTGTGCCGACGGAGGATTCTTGCATTCCAGGTCACCATTAGGTATTCCTTTGGGTATTGTGGCGACCTGCAAGTGCATGGTTGTGGTAACACTAGTGATCTTCCTGGACTGCACAGGCCTCTTGATATGTGCGTGCTTGATAATGCTTGCCTGTGGGTGTGTCCCTGAGGGCAATGGGAAAAGTGCTTGAAGATTGCAGGTGAATGAGGGGTATTCCCCACTCACTCCCCCTTGACCACCAGTTTAACCACCTTATTACCAAATTCAACAACCATCTCCAGCTTATGCTGAAGGATATTTGTCAATTATGTTGAACCAAAACAGGAAGCAACACTGAGACACCTATTACAACATTTGGCAGACTTTCATCTCAGAAATTTACAAGATATTTGTCACAGGAAGATTTTTAAGTCATTCAAACCTCAGTAACATTTATTTGCTCGCATAGTAGTAAAAGTTCTAATGAACATGATGAATAAAGGTAGACATCATGTTGACTTATTGGTCATTGTACCTGTAAGATTCCATATTAAATGTTAGGTTAAAGTTAAGTTATCTAGGAAATACTTGTGTACAGTATAAGCTATAATGTAGGGTTTTAGTTATGAACTGTACGTCATTTACGTTTTGTAAATGCCAGTTTCATTTACTGTATTTGGATGTTGTCCACCATCTGCCAAGCAACCAGGATTCCATCACCATTAGTCTTATGCTAGTTTGTATGTTTGTGTAAGACATTACTTCCCATTTGCATACAAGTGTAATCTGAAATCTTTGGCTACATGTACTTATTTTATAATTCCAGTCTTAACAAAGCAATTTGATCTCATAGAACCAGAGCTGTCATGTCACCCTGTTGACATTGCAGTTGGTTGATTTTCTCAGCAGGCAGTATTGCATATCAAATAGACTGTTTAACTTCAAATCAGAAGTTAAAGTATATAAAAATGATTTTTTTATAAATTATAAAATATACTGTACTGTGATTATAAATTTCTGACCCACATCAGGATCGAACCCAGGTCTTTCAGTTGAAAGGCAAGGCTGCTGCCAACTAAGCAACACAAGTCATAAAAGAAGTTGGAATCTAAGTACCACTGTACTTGAGGCTTTACCTGGGTAGGCTAACTGCCTCGCATACCAGCATGTTTTCCCCAACCTGGGTTCGATCCTGATGTGAGTCAGAAATTTATTTCTGTTCCACATATGATTGTGTGTTGATTATTTCTGTACTGTAATTATATATATCATTTTATACCTTTTATTCAAACAGTGATTTGTTCCCATAGGAACACAAACTATCACATTTTATATAGGATTATCTTCAGTGCAAGCTGGAAACCAGTTGAAACTTGGTAACAAGGTGGTTAACAGGTGGAGATGGGGGATGAGTAGGGTGAGTATCCCCCAACTGTGGTACGTACTTTTTTCTGCTACTTTAAGGTACAGATGACTGCTGACTACTGTTGAGAACTTGGATTGTTCCCACACAATATACAAACCCTCGGTCCTTTACATAAGGAATTGCTTTCAGCAAAGCTGAAACTGTCGTTAAACTTTTGAACAGGGTGATTAGGCAGTTAACTACTGTCCAGTAGGAGGGAGTCCTGCCTGTGCGGATGTAAACATTCCAATTTGCTTTCGGCCGTCATATGATGCAGATGTGTTTGCTAACTCTCTACCCTGATGGCCATTTTGCTCTATTCCCAGTGGGATCTTTCTTGTTTTCTTTTGTGTGTACTGTACTGTATAACATCTGCTTGTGTGTTTGATATTTGTAGAATAAGCAAACCCACAAATCATCTAGACCTGTATGGAAGACCATCCCCCAGCGTGTGCATCCTGGTGTTGACAGCAAGGGTTGCACCCACTTCTGATCACCCATTGATGTTGACCCTCATGTCCTCTGCACCAGTTGTAGGGGCATGACTGTACCCTGGAATCAACTTGTGCTGAGTGTCTTCCTTGGTCACCTGTTCAGTAGTGAAGTTTGCAGGAAGGAAACAGTACAAGAGGAAAGCTTCCAAAGTGTCTTCGTACGGGTACACACCGCTGACTACACCTTTGGTGCTAACCCTTCTTCCTCGTTTCTCCCTCCTGCCAAACTTCTTCTCTTGGCTGTTTCTCCTTCAGGAGCAATCTCTCCCTCTTTGTCTTCACTTGCGTCATCTGGTGAAGATCGTCGGAGGTGGTGATCAAGATGATCTCTTCTCGGGGGCTTCCACTGGCTCTGAGGGGGAAATTTTTCCTTCGGAGTGAGAGGGTCTCCCTCTTATTACCCGACTTTGCCTCCTTCTTCAGGTCAGGTCAGGTGGCTGATCTCCGTGAGGCGGCCAAGTCCCATGAGGCGTGGATCTCCTTGGGTCTCTCCGGCGCCCCATCAGTGCAAGGTATCCTGGCGCACTTGAAGGCATTGCATGCTCTGGAGTTTCCTTTGGTGACACATGCTGCTGTCACTACCACTACGACAATGGTGACCATGACAGCATTTGCCAAGGTTCCCACGTCGGTGTCTATGCACTTCCCAACCCTGACAACCCTGTCTTGCAGACTGCCTTGCAGACTCTTGCATGCTCCTGCTCCCCAATATGCTGTGTCCTTTCCTCCTACTACCTTTGCGGTTCCGGTTGCTCCTGCTGTTCTTGTTGCCCCAGCTGCTCCTGCTGCACCTGTTGCCCCAGCTACTCCTGCTGTTCCTGCTGCCTGGGCTGCTCCTGCTGCCCCAGCTGTGCCAGCTGCTCCTGTGGTTCCTGCTGCTTCCTTCTGCATGGGAGACCTGACCACCATCCTGAAGATGTCAAAGAAGAAATCGAAGAAGAGGGGTCGTAAGGTGTCATCATCGTTGTCTTCTTCATCTTTGTCTTTGACTTCTTCATCTGCTACTCCTCCCCTTCTTCTGAGGCTTGCTGGCCAAAGAAGAAGAAAGCTGCCTCTCCCTCCCCTAAGAAGGCCCACCATGGGACTTCTAAGGGCTGCCTCCCTCCACAGGGGAAGCAGTGGGATCTTTTGCTGGCTCTCCCTGGTCTTCGGACCTGGGAACTGTTTTGTGTATCCCACCAGGGTCTCACGTCTCGGGAGCCTCGAGTATGCGAGCCCCCAAGGTTCATGAACTCGAAACCAGCTCTAAGAAGTCCGCTTCTAAGACTGATTCTGTGCCTGTCTCTTCCCGAGTTTCTTCGGACACGCTGGTGGAGACCGCTCCCGTTGATCATTCTTTATGAGATTCAGGAGTGTTAGGTGCTTGACAAAATTGAGTCACTCCAAGTACTTGAGTCTCCATGGAGTCTTGAGTACCCAAAACCAGCACCAGAGCGTCCGCTCCCTGGTCTGGTTTAGGCACAGCGCAGGAGAAAGTGCCGAAGCATGCAGGTTCTTTTGACACTTCCCTGCCATTACTGCTTCGAGTGCTCAGACAGGTTCCCAACCCAGTGCTTTGGACTCGAGGGTCCAAGCACCGGAGACGCAGTGAGGAGGTCCCCTGTACAGCCTTCTTGCCAGGAGACTGGATCACATCAGGAGGATTGTGCAAGTTCACGTCCAACGGCACCCGAGCACTTGGCTCTGGCCAGCCCTCGTTCATGTTTGCATGCTGGTCCCCGCTCGCTGGAGGAAAATGCATTGGTGTGTTTGCATGAATTTCTATGCTCTCCTTGGGACAGTGCCTTGCCACGGCATAGGCGCTCTCCTAGACCTGTGCTGCCGTTGCCACCGAGGGTTTGCAACCGCTCACAGCCTTCGTCTCCTGCTGGTTCTTCCAGTAGGACAGGTAGGAGTGCTCGATCCCCCTCACTGGTCCCCTCAACCTCCTGGCGTTTCACTGGGAGGCATGAGTTGGACAGGAGGGATTTCGACAAGAATGCTTCTTTTTATTGGGGTTCTACCACGAAGGCCTACTCTCTGGGTTCGGTTCTCGGACCGACTTGGTCGTACGCCAAAGTGGTCGAGGGAGTATCCCAGGGGTCTGCCGAGGTTCTCCCTCCTGCGGGGAGAGTTTATCGGGAGGACTGTACCCTGGAGGGACTCGGATGTTCCTCTTCCCCAGGATGTGGACACCCCAGAGTTACAGAGGGTCTTTTCAGAGATCATTGTGCTGATTCATCAGCACAATGATCTCGGGGAAGGGAGCATGGCTTCTTCTGTGGATTGTCCTTCGCACTTTGAAACTTTCTGGGGTCCGAAAAAGGAACCAAAAGCTTTGGCGGGCTGCCAGATCCGTGCTTTCTGAAGGGGTGCTTGATCAAGTGAATAACCTGGTCTCTGGGCAGGATAATTCACTTTGATCTAATTGTTCAGAGAAGCTTCTTCCCCCTCCTTTGCTTCGACAGAAGCATTTCTACACACCTGCGGGGTTGGGGGTGGGGCTCATTACCAACTAAACAAGTAGACCCGGACCTGGTTTGTCTAGGCCTGGGTCTTTTGCTGCAGCAGGTTACTGCGGAAGGGATCCCTCTCTCTCGCAGCAAGAAGCAGCGAACCTGGAAGCCACCATTATGGCAGCTCCTCTGGCTGGATCTGTGGTTGTTCACAGTATCAAAGGTTGCTGCCTCCTCAGGTTTGATCACCCCTGAAGAGGACTCCATCTTTGGGAAACTGTGCCAGTCCGGAGGTAGGGCTATTTCCTACCTGGCCACCAGATGGCAAACCTGTGGGGAAACCTGGTGCTGAAGAGGAGAGGCGCTGTCCAGAATCGGATCTCTGGGTCTGTAGGACCTGAGTCGACTCTGACCCTCAGGAACAGTTAAATAATTTAACTTGATATTTCAAGTAAGGGCAACTCTCTCTCTCTCTCTCTCTCTCTCTCTCTCTCTCTCTCTCTCTCTCTCTCTCTCTCTCTCTCTCTCTCTCTCTTTCATAGTTAGCGCTCACACATTTTTGCAACTTATTATTTCTCTTTACGTCTTTAACACTACGGTAGATAGTTTAAATTGATCTAATTTTACCTGTACCATCTATGAACTGTAAATGTGCTAGCTAGTGTGGCAAATACATTTTAAATCATAGAGGCATAATAACTAAGCGTTGTATTAGTCCAAATAAAAAACACTGTTTGTTCATGAAAAAGTGTTTCTGAACAAAGAGAAAGATGTAGAATAGAGAAGTTATTAAAAAAAGGTTGAGAAGACTTCTAAAAAATTTCTTTTTTTAAGGGTAATATATTAAGCTAACTTTTAAATGAAATTACAGTAACTTTAATTTCATTTAAAAGTTGGCTTAATAATTTGGGAGCATGATTAGGGTTATATTTAATGTTTAAACTTTAGAAATAAGTATTTATTAGCATTTTTAGAGACTGTGCCAAACTTAAGCAAAAATTTGGCCTGCGCGAGGAGTTCTAGAACCTAACCTCGCGCAAGTTCAGGCTATGACTGTACTCTGCTTCAGGCTCTCGACCATTCCCCAGGTGTTCACACAAGTGTTCACCCTTGTCTCAGCATGTGTCCATTCGCATGGGATACATCTGTTATCTCGACGATTGGCTCATCCTGGCAAGTTCCTGCTTGCAGTTGCTCCAGGACAGGGATTGACTTCTTGAGTTCTGCTGCAGCCTAGGGGTTGTAGTAAATCTCAAGAAGTTTGATCTCATCCGCAAGCAGAGGATAAAGTACCTTGGCATACTGATAGATATGGTAGCAGCAAGAGTCTTTCCCTCGGACTTTTGTATTAGCAGGTTCAGAAAGGTAGCGCAGTTGTTCCTGTCTCAATGGGAACAGCCAGCTTGACAGTGGCAGGTCATCATTGGTCACCTGTAGTGCTTGGAGAAGCTGGTCCCTCATGAGCGGCTTCACCCTCGTTCTCTCCAGTGGAGAATGAAGAACTTCTGGTCCCCGTTTTGAGGTCCCTAGTCATTTCCCATTCCTCTGTCAGAGGAAGTGAGAGAGGACTTAGACTGGTGGATGGACGACAGAAACCTCATAATAGGAATACTGTATCTCTACATACTCCCCCTCCTGACATGCTCCTGTTCTCGGACGCATTGACTGAGGGTTAAGGTGCACACCTGGAGGAGTTGCTGGTTTTGGGTGTGTGGAACCGAGATGACAAGCACCTTCACATCAATATCCTGGAGCTCAAGGTGGCCTTCCTGCACTCCAAGAGTTTCAGGATCGAGTGATGGGACTCTCGGTGGTGTTGATGAGAAACAACACCACAGTAGTGGCATATGTCAACAAGCAAGGGGGTCTTGTGTCCCTCCTGCTGCATCAGTTGACAATGCAGATGCATGATTGGGCAGTAGCTCACTTGATAGAGGCTTCAGCCAGATACATTCCAGGCAAGAGGAATGTAGTGGTATACAAGCTCAGGCACCAGAATCAAGTGACAGGGACGGAGTGGTCCCTTCACACACATTTCGGAGAGGTTGTTCGAGCTGTGGGGACTTTCGACCATTGATCTGTTTGCCAACTGCACAACAGAAAACCTCAAATCTTCTGCTCCATCATGCCAGACCCATGGGCCGCTGCAGAAGATGCATTCCAACACCCATGGGACAACCTCGACGTCTACGCCTTCCCTCCATTTTGTCTGATTCGCAAATCTCAGGATGATTCTGGTGGCTCCCAAGTGTCCACATGCTGTTTGGGATCCCAATCTCTAGCACTTTTTTCCGAGGCACCAAGAGAGATTCCTCCCTGGCACAAGCTTCTGTGTCAGCCCTACGCAGAGCAGTTCCATCAGGCAGTGCAGTCCCTGTGTCTTCATGGCTGGAGACTATCCAGCATCTCTTGCGAGCGAGAGGCATTTCTTGCTGAGCAGCAGAAGAGATGGCTGGATACCTCAGTGTCCTTTACAGCTGTATACCAGGAGAAATGGGCCATCCTCTGTGGTTGGTGTTGTGGATGGGGTCTCTCTCCGGTTGGAGCCTCTATTCAGCAGGTCGTGGACTTCCTCGTCTTCCTTTGCTGAGAGAAACTTTTCTCCGTTTCAGCTGTGAAAGGCTATAGAGCCTCCCTCGACCTAGTTTTCTGCCTGAAGGGAGTGAATATCTCCTCTTCACTGGTGATTTTGCTACTGATGAGAAGCTTCGAAAGGTCTTGCCCTCCCAGGGACCTCAGACCCCCTGAGAGGGACATGGCTCTCATTTTGAGGAGCCTGACTCATGCACTGTACGACCCTATACGAAAGTCATCAATGACAGGGATCTGTCATCTTTGTGCTTGCCCTGGCATTGGCGAAGAGAGTAGGTGAACTTTGTGTACTTTCCTTCAATGTTAAACACTCGAGGGGATGGGGATCAGTTACACTCGATTTCGTCACGGATTTCGTGGTGAAAACTCAGATCCCGTTGGTCCCTGATGCTAGGTTCGAGTCCTTCATGATCCCCTCCCTAAAGGACTTTGTTGATAATGATCCAGAAGAGATGCTACTCTGTCCTGTTAGAGTGCTGCATTACTATCTTAAGAGGACTCGACATGTCTGGCCTGAGTGTCAACAACTCTTTGTTAGTACTGGCTCGTCCAAGAAAGAAGTGTCTCAGAACACGATCTCTTTCTGGCTTTGTGAGACGATCAGGAGAGCATACTCTGTGGGTGGCGATGACGACACAGGTATTTTCTGCCCGAGAGCTCACGAAGTCAGGGGCATTGGTCCATCCCTCGCATTCTGGAAGAATCTGTTGGTTCCTCAGGTCCTGAAGGTGGGGTTATGGTCACGGCAGACCACGTTTACATCCTTTTACCTTCAGGACATTGCCCACAAGTCCCTGGGACACTTTTTCCTTGGGACCTATGGTGGCTGCTCAACAAGTTGTGTAGCATACCCGGCTCCTCTAAAAGGACAGGTAGCATCTCACCTATGGAAGTTAGAGTGTTTGTATGAGTGACTGGCTTCTCTTCCTCTTCCTTCCTCGCCATCCTTCATTCTCTTTCTTCGGGCAGAGAGTTGGATTCGAGCTGTCACATGCTGGAACTAGTGGCCAATGTAGGTAAGTCTCACATCAAGCACCCGTTCTGTTTTCTTTCATTAGATTTATAGAAGCAATCCCTTCTTTTACCAAGGGAGGAAGGGGACCCTGATAAGAAGGCAAACCTGTAATTGCCTTACTGTCACCAACTATTAGATTCGTCCTAGTCCGTTCTCATATGAGATTATGATTCTCACTCACTCGAAAAGGCCCAGAAGTCTGACAATTGATCTTGGAGTTCTCACACTCCGTTCAGTATGTCAGAGGCACGGTACTCTCCCTCTCTCTATCGACTAAGTGAGTCTTCCTCATGTAAAGGACCGAGGGTTTGTATATTGTGTGGGAACAAATAACAAATTTTTGAAGTAATTTGTATTCTTCTTAACTATACAAACCTGAGGTCCTTAACAGTTTTATGCCCACCTCATGCCACCCCTCAATCTGAAACCTGGGCCAAAAGGCAAATTGGAATGTTTACATCTGGGAGGTGGGACTCCCTCCTACTGGACGGTAGTTAACTGTCTAACCACCTTGTTTGAAAGTTTAATGGCTGTTCCAGCTTCACTGAAAGTAATTCCTTATGTAAAGGACCTCAGGTTTGTATAGTTAGGAAAAATACAATTTGTAATTTTTAGATGAAATTTCTTTCATTGCCATTCTCTTTTGTTTAATTACTTTTGTTGTTGCTGTGCGTCTTGCATTTTATTCTTACAGAATATTAGGTCCATCACTGCAGAGACATGACTGCCTTTTTGAGCTGTTATGTCTCTGGTTATGACTATTTCTCTAATTTATTTTGTTGCAAGGGGATTTCCTGTTATAGATTTCTTACTAGAATGTTGTCTGGGATTTGCTGGGGATGTAGCAGCTTCTAGGGAAGGGTTGTGTTGGTCTCTGACTTTCATACTGATAATATTGACTTTTCAGGTGTCCATAAGGCTTTATCATTATGGAAGGTTCTGTGGGAGTTTGGTCTACCAGGGGTTAGGTAGTTTTTTTCTTGGCCTTCCTAATTTAATCTGGCAGAGAAAGAAGGCCTTTGTGATCTCTTGAGGTAGTTAATGATGGTTATGGTGGTCTTGGCTCTACTGACTGCTGCATTGGTAAAGGGTTTTCCAGTTACTGTTATTCCTCATTGGGAGATTTTTTGATGAGTGTGACTTAGTCCTCAGTTCCTGACTTGACCAGCTTAGTGGTGTGAGGCAAGTGAGGACAAAGGAGGGAAGAGCAGGAGAGCTGTTAGTGCTTTTCTTTATGTCCTTGTTTTCTACTTCGTTGTCTGCCTCTACCTTTTCCTGAGCAGACAGTCATCAAGAAAGAGGAAGTCTAGTCTCACGTGAGAAGTCTTGATAGGCTGCTGCTGTGTGCTGTATTCATCGGGGGAGGGCGTGGGCACAAGGTCACTGGTAGTGATCATCTTTCCCTAGGTAGGGTCGGCACCAGGGTGCCAACCTGCTTAGACTCAAGTGTGCTCTTGCCTCATCTCAGCGAGTTCTTGTGCTCACATCAAGTCAAGCCTGTTTGGCTTGTACCCCTGGTGCTCGAGTTGTTCCCCTCACACCACAACTCAACAGAGTCGCACAGGGGTTTGCATGATTCGCTTAGTGAGGTGTTTGCATGGCCCATTTGCTAGTCATGCACCCAGTCTGTCTGTGGATTGAGTTTACTTATGGCAATGTGGTATAATGCTCTCTTGGTCCATCCACTGTCAGATGATTAGATGGACTGGTGAGCAGAGTGACTCTTCTTACTACAAGTCCTTAGGTTTGTATAGAGAAGGTTCATGTGACCTGCTAGGTGTAGGATTTGCACAGCCAGTTCATTAGTTGCATATCTGGTTAACAGATAGGTTTTGAGCAGGAGGCAGGGAAGGTCCTCTTTCCAGCCTTCTTTTGGGTTTTTTTTTAGATGAACCTTCGTCGTTTCCTTGCTTGAGACATTTGCGCTTGCCGAAGAGTATGTGGTCTGACCCCCCCTCCTCCAGTGAGAGATCTATGAACTCTTCCAACTGCTGGATGTGGCTAGCCCGACAACAGGTAGGGAAATTAGAGGAGTGGTGTCAAGGCCTGTTCCTCTCCTTCTTTCTTGGGGTTACTGAGTCTCGAAACACGGAACGGCAGTGTTTAAGTCGAAATGGGGTTCAGACTGACTCTGCTGTGGCTTGTACATTCTCTGATGAGAGACTTTTCTAGTTTTTATGGGTTTGGGAATGCCTTAGGGAGCAAAATTCTGTCAGATCTCTCCATGTAGTTGAGGGAAGAACAGCATGGACCTCCAAGGATTGGAAGGGACTAGATGGTCCTGTTTTTCGAGAATTCTTCTAGACCATACTGGAGTGGCCATTCTTGGAGTTTATTTCACTCACTGTGAGTGAAATATCCCATGGAAGCAAGTATGGCTTCTTTCCAGCCCTTGGTCTCACATACGGAATTTACCTTCGTGTGTACTCCAGAGGCATTTCATGGTCTTGTTGCCATAGTCAGTTAATGTGTGGTGTTTGGAGAAGGTTAACACACTGGTCTATGGGTTAGGAAGTGCCCTTGTCTCCAGCAGATTGTGGAAACTTTTTCCCTGCTGAACTTGGTTCTTCTTAAGAGAGAGAGTTCATCTTTCTCTCTGCTTTTTTCAAAACAAAATTCACTTATTATTTGCTTCTCAATTTGGAATTGTTGAGTGTTGGACAGGCAAGAAGCCAACCCTTCTCCCTTCAGTAAAATATAGAGTTACTCTTCTTCTGGCATGCCAGGTTTGGAGTAGAGGGGAAGAAGGAGGGGTAGCCAAGAGTGGCTATTGCCCCCCCCCCTCCACTGCCATGATGAAGGGTAACCTCTCTTGCTTATTTCTTCAGATTTGCTTATGTCTCGGTCTTGTCAACAGGGGTGGAAGTGATACGGAGCAAACCACTGGTTCCGTGGTCTAATGGTCAAGGTTCCTGGTAAGAAACATAACCAGGGGTTAGAGACTGATGTTTGACCTCTCCCCTGTTGCATCCTAGTCACTGTGATGGGTATGGCTCAAGTACCCATCAAAGAGAGAGGGGACTTCATACTTTCGTGAAACTGAAGGATGAGTACATTTGAGTACCTATTCTTCATAGCTGGGGAGTACCTTGCCTTTGCCTATGGCAGAATTGTCTACCAGTTCTTGATGTTGTTTTGAATTGGTGATGGTCTTTTCCCAGGAGTATTGCATACTTTCTTCCTTCAGCTTAGTTTGGGCTCTTTAAAGGGTATTTGCTTACCATGAAACTCTTAAGTTACAGAATTGTAGGCCTTTAAAGACACAGCTTCTTCAGATCTTGGATTTCTCACATTTTTATCACAGATGGAGGTTTTGATCAATAAAGTGAAACCCAGCCTCATCCCCAAACAGCAGATAAAGTACCTGAGCTTATTGACACTCAGCTGGTGAGAGTGCCTTTTAGATGGTTTCTTGTGTTAATGGCCTTAGGGAGGTAATGGTGCAATTCCTATCACGGCAGTCCTGAACAATGTTCTCTGCTTAGGCAGGTGTGTGCCTTTCAGGTGCACTTTGTCTGCACTGGTCTGTGCTCACTGAGTTTGTGGTGTGTTTGACATAGGAGGTTTTCGGAATGGTTGAGAGTCTCTTGGTGGTGGATGAGCAGTTACGCCGCTGTCATGACTCATACTTCTTAAGTAAAGGTGAGCATTGTCCTATATTTTACTTCTTAAGTAGTGCAGGTGCTCGAGTGGATGGTTTGCTGCTAAAGCGTTGTTTGCATTATGCATTTCATACATCAGCATGGTGGTGGTGGATGAGCAGTTACACCGCTTTCGTGACTCATACTTCTTAAGTAAAGATGAGCATTTTCCTATATTTTACTTCTTAAGTAGTGCAGGTGCTTGAGTGGACGGTTTGCTGCTAAAGCGTTGTTTGCATTATGCATTTCATACATCTGCATGATATTGCAGTTCAACTCAGTTGTCATTGTTTTGGTGCAGGGGGTGCTTTGGCTTTCAGTAGGATGAGGATCTTGCTCATTCCATCGTTCTTAAGTAGGAGCAGCAGATCAAGTCTTGTCTCTCTTGACAGAAGATTTAGAGTTTCCTCAATTCATCCCTCTGAATCTAAGGCGAGATTGGATGAGATACTGCTTGGGTGGTCTGTGCTTTTCAGTACTATTTAAAGTTATCCAGTCCCAGAGTTTGGAGTGCTTTCTTCTTTCATTAGTACTAATCAGTGCTGGAAAGAGTTGTCGAGGAACTCCTTCCTTTGGCTTCACATGGGTTCATCAAACTGTCACCGCCTCAGAGGAAGAGGTTGGTTCCCTTCTTGTGGGAGGGATCTTGAAGTCAGGGCACTACTCCATCCCTCACTGTTCAGTTGAACTTTTCAGGTTTCCAGGTAATGAGGATGGGTGTCTGGTATGTTGGACTTCTTGTTTCTCATTTTACCTGAGGGATGTTGCTCACAAGTCCTGAACACTTTCCTTTGGGACCTGTGATGGCTATCCAGCAAGTTGTGTAGTCAGCTGAGCTCTGTTTTGGACAAAGTAGCTTGTTCGATGTACCTAAACCTGGTATAAGTCTGGAGTTGGAAATGGAATGACTGGATTCCATTCCATCCTCATTCCCTCTTTTGAGAACAGTATCTGAGCCGAAGTACACACTGGAGTCAGGCATCCTTTCCCTGTTGATGACAGAGACACCTCCCTCAACCTCCCTTATAGCAAGGGGGAGAGGGGAATAGTCTGGTACCCATTCTGGATTTTACCATGACCAAACTACTTTCAGACATCAAGTATCTTGCGGGAGATGTCATGGTTCATTCCTTGAGTAAACCCCTCTTGCCTTAGAAGGGGCACTCGGGCCCAGGGCCCTACTACCCAGGCAACTATTTTGTTAGACTGGTATGGGTTCAGGAGCTATGAACACCTTTGCTTGTGCAAGGCAACCAGAAACATAGCAATTCTGTGGCAGTTCTCAACTCTAGTCAGTTGAAGGGGACTGACCTCTCACCTAAGGAGTAAGCCTCCTTCAAAAAAGTTGATTTGTATTCCCATAGGAACAAACAAAAATTTGTATTTAATCCACTGCAACTGCCCCAGTCAATCTCTTTGGCTGAAGGAAAAGTGAGTGCAATAGTTGGTGAGTGAGGGTTACTCACTGACCCCCCCTCTCTCTGCCAGTGTTGTTATAAGTCTCAGATGGGAGGGCTTTTCTCATTGTGGCAAAAAGAGGAGTTGGGCTTTCATGCATTCGCTCCTGCCCCTTCCTTGTAATTTTTGTATGGTTTGCACTACTGTGTGCTTAATGTTCAAACATGCCTAAGAAATCCTTATCAGTCGTGAAGTGGATAGAGATTGTTACATTATGTTGAAGTGGGAAGTTTATGACAGCCATAGCCAAAGAAATGGGCATCTCGAAAAGTAGTTTCCATGTGGTGTCAGCGTGCCAACAAGTCTGACCTGGAAACAGCATTGAGCATGGGTATTGAAATGCAAATAAATTTCCTATAGGTTATCCTTTTTTCCTTTGTCTTGGAATGATTCCTCTTTGGAAGACTGGAAACCTAAGTTTCATAAGAGGGATAGCAAGTTTGGTCCTATCTCCTGAGGTAAGGGAGTCTCTAAGTCTGAAGGGAGAGATTTGTTTAGTTCCAGGATGTAAGACAAAAAAGCAAAAAAGATCAGATTTAAGAGTGACTTGAAAAGAGTTCATATTATGGATCTATTGTATCTGTAATTTGGAATAGCAGGAGGCACCAAAGAAGGTATTTTTGACAGGCAAGCGCAAGATTGATCTGAAAAAGGCAGAAGATTAATTCTTGTCCTTTGCTCTTCCCATTGCCAGTACCACTGCTGATACAATTGCTGACACTAAGTGGAGTTTGGTAAGGAATGGCTCCATTTTTTCTTCCAGGTTGGAGGTTAAGATGGTTTTACAAGATGACTAGATGTTCTACTTAGCAGCAGTACCCACCTCTGGGTTCTGAGGCTTTGATCCAGAAGATAGTGGTAAAATATTTTTCTCTCCCTTTTATGACCATCACAGCTTCAGAAATGGACACCTTGGAACACTTCTTTCGGGGGTTCCTGACCATAGCTAATTTATTGTCATCATGTGAGCATTCGGATGATAGGAAATCTTGCATTTTGTGTACCTTTCAGAAGTAGGTTTGAGTTCTGCCCAAAAACGAAGTGATAAGGGTAAATAACCTTTGTGGTGTAGAAAGGCATTCTTTGCATTAACTGGTGACCCTAAAGCAATTTCTAATCCATTTATATGCCAACACAGTACTGTATCTATCATTGCCTGATTCCTGTCATAATTCCTATTTGATCAAGGGGGTTCAGCTCTTGTGCTTCAAATTTCCGTGTTGCTTTGCTTTGCCATTTCATTGTGGATGCTGTTGTAAAATTCACCTTCATTGACAGTGAAACTTTTTTTGGCTCTCCCAGCCCTGCTGCAGTCCATATCATTATGACTTTTTTGCAGTAACATTAGGAAGTTTCTTCTTTACCACTCTGGCTATTTGAAATATTATAGGCAGATGTATAAAATGAAGACATTAAGTGCAGTTTTTAATTGGTTTGGGTCCATTGTAATTCTCATTAAATCTGTTTGCAAGAGGCATGGACACAGATTGATTAAGCAGGTGTTTTCTCATGATGTTTACCCATGTCACACCTGTCCGATTTGTAATATATTTTTGGAACTAGTTAGTATTCCAGCATTTTTTATAGTAGTATTAAGAGTCCTTGCTGATGGAAATGTGAAGGATGAGCTTGACCATAAGTTAGTATTCCAGCATTTTTTATAGTAGTATTAAGATTCCTTACTGATGGAAATATGAAGGATGAGCTTGGTCATACTTTACAAAACCTAAATAATCTTTCTTTAAACCTTTATGAGGTTTTTCAAAATATAGTAGTTGATTCATCATTATTACCAAAATTGACTACTTTATTTTGAACAGTAAAACAAATTTTTTTATCTAATACCAGATAGGTATTAGAGCCAGTGCAAGTAGTTTATTCGTCCCATAACTCATTTCAAACTTACAAGCATCATTAAAAAAGTTTAGTAGAATGCCAGTTTGATGGAGCCCTCAGCTTTTCATGTATACCTCCTCCACCTTCAGCCACTCCTGCTTGAGGAACCTTGCTCTGCTTCCAAGGAAGGTTCTGAATAACATCATATACTTTTCACTCTTTGTTTAACATGTCACCAACAGTCATATACAAAGGCTCAGCCAGGATGAAAAAGAGAACAGGTATTAGCTAAAAATGGTAGCAAGTTCCTATTCCTACTCACAACAAACATACATAAAGAATGAATGTGCCCACAATGAATAATGGGACTGGTAGCAACCTGAGACTATGATTTTTGCCCACATAATAACAGTACTACCAACTAACAGTGATTTTCTTTCTTTGTAAGAGGGACTGAGGCATCTGGGGCAATTTTATGAGTACAAAAATGGTTTATTGTAAGTAATTGGTTTGTTTCAGAAAATTAATTTTGAATAAAAAATATATACACTTCAAGTACTGTGCATTTGTTATCTTTATGTGAATGTGCCTCTCTAAATACTGTCTATTCTTACCTCCAGGTATGTTTGGATAAAGTAATATAGAGTAGAAATGCTAATTATGCAAAAATAGTTTTCAGGAATGAACCAGTGACTGCATAAAACAGGAAAGCATATTGCTGTATGATGTGCTGATGACCTCTTACATAAAAGATCTGTCATCATATCAGTATAAGGCTTTATCTAATATGAAATGAGATCTTTCAAGCTAAAAGCAACAGTAGTTTGACTGGATTTCTTATCTCTGGAAAACATGAACATCATCATGTTGAGAAGTGCACTGGTGCCATACTGCCGCTTACTAACCAGTAGTGGTGTGTTTAGTCAGTATACAAGGTAAAAATGAATGGAAGTTTGCTTTTGTTACTCTCTCTCTAACACAGTTTGTATGTACAATAATTCTTTTAGTTACGTTTTGTCTTAATGCAATGCAACTGGGATATGATAATTTATTTTTACAAAATATCGCCTTACAAATACTGTGCAACAGTTAACTATAGTCACATTAGGCTATCAAGACCCAGAAGCCACACCATCCACCTTGAAGCCATGCCTCACGCATCCATTGTGCTAAGTTAACAGATTGGTTCATGTATGATGTACATGTAATAGATTGGTTCGTGTATGATGTACATGTAGCTATTTTATTTACAATTTCTAGTCATATTGAGAATGAATTCCATGCAAGTTAAAATGGTTTTAAGGTTTTAGCACTTGAGGAGGAAATTAAAAGAGTTAAAACATGTATATCACAAGAGGTCACTTTTGTTTTGTAGCAGGAATAAACTAAGCAGAAACAATTACACTAAACTTTGTATGGCCTAGACATGCCCCATATCATTTTGTAATTGATAAAACTATTATCAATAGGCTGTATTTAGAGAGGAGGCTATATAGTTTTAGGGAACAGCCACATTAGTATCTATGATACAGACCAAGACTACAGCTGACCTCCTTGACTTAGGACCACCTTGATGTGGTGAGGGGGCTCTTGAACCCCAGGAATTTGTTCTCAGGTCGGAGTCCAAGAGTCCCATATACAGTATCTTTATACTGTATATTTCTTTGTAGTAATTTTTTTTTTAATTTTCCACTTTCGCTAAAATTTATTGGACCTGATAGATAGGAAAAGATATCATAGCTCGGACTGGGTTTATATCCGAAGCTAAATAGTGGGAACTGTGGTAGGACCATCACCTACATGATAATGTTTGGACCTGAGAGATATCAGATTGATAGCTCAAGGGTAGAACTATTCTTTAGGACTGGGCCATGGATTCCATGGGCGTCTGGTTCTGGGGATATGACTCTCGGCAATCTATCCGGTTTATCCATGATATGATTAGGGTGGGGATGATTGTATTCTTGTAATGCTCTTGGTCCTAGCAAGCAGGTTGGCCACTCTAATCAGGTTGTGCCATCCCCTGTGGGGTAGGGTGGGGGCTTGGACATTTGAGAGTCGGTTCTAACTGTTTTGGCACAGATGATGACCTCTGCACCCACCTTAGAGATTGAAAATCCTTCAAATGTTGATGACTTTGGATTGACTTTGAGACAAGAGGCATCTGTTTTGGAATCTGCTGAAAGTGCAAATAAATTGGTGGCAATGCTAGAGCCATTTATATGCCCAAGTATTGAGCCTGAGGAAGATAAATCTACCTTGTTCATCGAGTTTCTTCCATTAGATATGAGATACAAAATAATAGATGAGGAATTCAGCAAATATGGAATTAAGGAAATGGGAATCAAATTGGCAGACACTTTTCATTCAGGCAGGTTTGGATAACCTTTTTAGACTGTAAAGAGGCTTTGGTTGCCTTCTCTGAACAAAAGAAGTCGAGAAAGAATATCTTATGTTTATTAGTAAAAACGATCCTTTCTAACCTGGAGGTATATTATGGAGGAATGAGGGTATTGCATTTGACGATGTCTTGTGTGTGAGAGAGAGAGAGAGAGAGAGAGAGAGAGAGAGAGAGAGAGAGAGAGAGAGAGAGAGAGAGAGAGAGAGAGACAACGAACAACGACGTCTTGTGTGAGAGAGAGAGAGATAGAGACAACGAACAACGGCGTACGTAATTGTTGAATGATGTCATTAGAGAGTGTGGTTTTCTTTTGTTTACGTTTTGATTGTCCGTGTGGTTTCGTGTTTTGTTGTTTTGGGAGTCTTGACAGAGATATTGTGCTACAAGGACGGTTTTTTCCGGTAGTTGGTCGGAGTTTTGGTTGCGTTTTTTTTTCAGTTTGTGTGATTTGGTATTTGGAGGCTTTGTGGTGGGAGTGTTTGTACTTGGGCGTGTTTTGGGTTTTGTGCTGTGTTGGTTGCGTGATCGGTGTCGTGTGATAGCCTGGTTGTTTTTTTTTTCTGCTGTGTTCCGACTTAGTTGAGTTTGAGTCTTCGTGGTTGAGTCTTTTTGAGTCTTGTTTTGGGTCGTGTTTGTGTACTGGTTGGGTTGTTGTTTTTTCTTGGTTGTGGACTGTTGTTGTGTGGTGAGCGTTGGCATTATCGGGCGGTTGTGGTGACTCCGTGACCTCCTTCTGCTTGGCAAAACTTCCCGTCTGGAATTCGTGAGGCCTAGCCTAGTACGAGGTGAGTGTATGTGTTTTTTTTTGTTAGTGTGAGTGTGTGGTTGTGAAATCCCGCCACATTATTTGGCCCAACGTGGGGCTGTTGTGTATTTACTGTTAGGATTGTTTTGTGGTGGATAGAGTGAGAGTAAGAGGTCAGGATGAGTGAGATAGAGAAACTGAGAGAGGAACTCCGGGTGGCTAGGGAACTCCAGGGTAGGCTGGAGGAGGAGAATGGGAGGCTGAGGAGTGAGAATGAGGAGTTGAGGAGTCAGTTGGAGGAGATGGGGGGAATGCTAAGGAGTGCAAAAGAAGAAATGAAAGAGGAGATGAAAGAGGGGGTGAAAGAGTCTGAAGAAAGAATGGATAAGAAGTTAGAGTCTGCAGTAAGCAGGATGCAGGAAATGATGAAGGGAATGCTTAAGGAGTTCTTTGGAGAAGGAGCTGTAGGAGGAGGTTCCCCTGGGTCTTGGGATGGGCTAGAAGGGTTGCAGAAGGTAGAGAAGAGTGGAGATGAAAGTGATGGAAGTGATTTAGGTGCAGTAAAGAAGGAAAAGAAGGGAGAGATGCTGGCTAAAGGTAAACGGGAGGACAAGGTTAAGAAAGGGGGTGAGGAAAAGAAGAAAAAAGGAAAGGGGCTTAGGAAGGATGAGAAGAAAGTTGATATTGGGAAATTGGAAAAGAGTAAGGAACAAGATGAAAGTGAGTTGGAAAGTGAAGATTGGATAAGGGTAGTTGAGAAGAAGGGTAAGAAAAGCGCAGTTGGGAGGATGGATGTTAGTGTGGAAGTGGATTCACTGTATTCGGAAGAGTGTAAGAAAGGTCAGAGTGAAACTAGCGGCAGCGACAGTGAGAGTGAAAAAGAAGTACGGAAGGCTATGTATGTGAGAGAAGTGCCACGGTGTGAGAAGTATGAAGAGTATGGAAGTAGGGATATAAGGGATTTTTTCAGGGAGTATGAAGGTTATTGCACGGCTAAATATGGAGAGAATAAGAGGGTATGGGCACGAGAGTTAGGGGTTTCTTAACAGGGTTTTGCTGAGTATGTATGGGGTGGTAATGAGTGTAGGTCATGTGTCCTATGAAAGTATTAAAAGTAGGATTATAGAACAGGCAAGAAGGACAAAAAATAGTGTTAAGTATAAGAGGAAACATGATTTCGATGAGGCAAGAATGAATGATGGTGAATCTTTGGATATGTACGTCTGTCGGTTGGAAACATTAGCCAGAAGGAAATTTGGTGATGAGGGAATAAATGAGTGCAAAGAGTTAGTACGAAAGTTGTTGGCGACGGTACCTGAGGGTGTGTATGAGTTCATAAATAGGAAGCGCAAGGAAAAGATGAAGTGGACGAATGAAAGGTTGAGGTGGAATGAAATTGTGGATCTGGTTGAAGACCGTGAGGTTGACAGATGCGCGAAAGAGAGTAGGAGTGTTAGTGTTAGGGCAGAGGTACCAGAATTTAGAAGCTATAGGGAAGCAGTTTTGGCAGGACCGAGGTGGATGGCAGAGCAAGTAGTTGATAGAAGTGTAAACGTAAATAATGCAAATATCAAGGGGCCACAGAGAGATAGAAGTAGTAGTATTGGAAGGGTAGAGTTAGTTAGTTATGATCTAGGGCAGAAATATTATAGGTGTGGGAAAGTGGGGCATAAGAAAAATGAATGTCGGTGGGCATTGGGAGCTTGTTTTGGGTGTGGAGAAACGGGGCATTTGGTGAGTGAATGTAAGAAGGTTAGGGGTATCAAGTGTTATAGGTGTGTGTAGATAGGACATATAGCTAGTGGCTGTCGGGGTACCCATGGGGGCATAATTTGTGGTAACTGTGGGCAAAATGGGCATTATGCCAGGATGTGTAAGGAAGTGAGAGCAAAGTGTACCGAATGTGGGGTGGAAGGTCATGTGGCGAGTGTGTGTAGGCGAATGAGAGTGGGGCAGAGTACCAGTTCGGGAAACTAATTAGTGAGGGGTTCAGTTGGGTGGATCCTCCAGAATGCAGATGGTGAGGGTAATGCATGTGCGTGAAGGGTTGATGCATGAGAAAGGGTTTGGGGTAAACGCACGAGTGTATGAGCGTGCAAGTGATTTGTAAGGGTGTGTGTTTGATTGCTCTGATTGATACTGGGTGTAGTGTAAATGTGTTGTTTAAAAATGGGTACGATAAGTTACGGGGTGAGTGTGAGATAAGGAATTGTAAGGGTGAGGTCCGTGGGATAGGAAATTTAGGGGTACCTATAGTAGGGATGATGTGTGAAAAGATAGAAATTGATGGGGTAGTGATGGACGAGAGTGATTTTTGTGTGATTGAGGGGGCTAATGATAAATACGATATGTTGTTAGGGTATAGATTTTTGAAGGGGTGTGGGATGGTGGTCTGTCCGAGTGAGAGTGTTATGGAGTTGCGTAGATGGAGAGAGGTGCCGCAATATGTTCGGGAGAATGCAATGAGTGATTGGTTGAGGATGAATAAATGCGAGCCGAGTTTCAGTGAGCAAATGGGTCTGGAGGACCGCCAGTTGGTGTTGGTTGAGGTTGGAAGAAAGCGGAGGAAGTTGGAGGAAGTAAGTGAACGGAAGAAGCGTAAGTTGTGTGATAAGGGTGTGCTTGCCGGGGTGAGAATGATTGATAGGGCATGCAATACTGAGGATAGCATGAATGATACATACAGTGTGTGTGGGTTTGAGTTGACTGGGGTGAGTGAAATTTCGGTGGGAAAGGAACCTACTAGTAGGCAGGTGATTGGTAGTATGGATGAGTCTTTGCGAGAGCTGGACAGAACTATGAATGAGTTGAATGGGTTAGTGGCAGAATTTGGAGAGATATTTGGGGCAGAATTGGAGGGTGTGGATGAAGTGGTGGGTGAGATAGGTCAGGATAGTGATGAGGAGGGTAGTGTGCGTCTGGAATGGGGTGGACTGGAGGGGTTGAGTGAAAATGGTGCTGAGAAGGGAGTAGAGACAGAGAGAATGCATGAGGGCCCTCGAACAAGATCCAGGGGGCCTGTTCCGGAGCATCCGTGGGTCCTGCCTAAGGCTATATAAAATCTGGGTAGTGTGTGTGTGAGAAGATGTTGTCAAATGTAGTGGGGAGTAATATGGAGGAATGAGGTTATTGCATTTGTGACTTCTTTGTGAGAGAGAGAGAGAGAGAGAGAGAGAGAGAGAGAGAGAGAACGTCTTGTGTGAGGGAGAGAGAGATAGAGACAACGAACAACGGCGTACGTAATTGTTGAATGATGTCGTTAGAGAGTGTGGTTTTCTTTTGTTTACATTTTGATTGTCCGTGTGGTTTCGTGTTTCGTTGTTTTGGGAGTCTTGACAGAGATATTGTGCGGCAAGGACGGTTTTTTCCGGTAGTTGATCGGAGTTTTGGTTGCGTTTTTTTTTCAGTTTGTGTGATTTGGTATTTGGAGGCTTTGTGGTGGGAGTGTTTGTACTTGGGCGTGTTTTGGGTTTTGTGCTGTGTTGGTTGCGTGATCGGTGTCGTATGATAGCCTGGTTGTTTTTTTTTTCTGCTGTGTTCTGAGTGAGTTGAGTTTGGGTCTTCGTGGTTGAGTCTTTTTGAGTCTTGTTTTGGGTTGTGTTTGTGTACTGGTTGGGTTGTTGTTTTCTTGGTTGTGGACTGTTGTTGTGTGGTGAGCGTTGGCGTTATCGGCGGTTGTGGTGACTCCGTGACCTCCTACTGCTTGGCAAAACTTCCCGTCCGGAATTCGTAGGTCTAGCCTAGTACGAGGTGAGTGTATGTGTTGTTTTTTTGTTAGTGTGAGTGTGTGGTTGTGAAATCCCGCCACAATATTATCCAAAATACCCTGATGGCAACCAAATAAGTGAAAACTCACTAGCAAGAACCCCCAAGCCAGCAAAATGGCGTGTAGTAACAGTTCAAGAGAAGTGGGGTAACACAATACTATTCAGGAGGTATTTGAAACATCAGGTCGGAGGCATCAATATTTCCAGAATTACACACTTTGAATGAAACAGCTTTTTGATCCATGCTGAATCAGTGGAACAAGTAGGCATGATATCCAACTGGAGGGTTACCCCAGAAGGTAAGATCAAAGAAGTAAAGCCTCACTACAATTTTTGCTATGCTAAAGGTGTCATCTTCCACCAGAACTTACTGCATATGAATTTTCAGAGGAGGAAATCCTTGATATGTGTCTTCCTAATGGCTGGAGAGTATTTAAAGTACCTAGGTCGTCCATGATTATTTTTACATTGTATGGTGAAGACTTACTAAATTTCATTGAAACTGAAAAAGAAATAATCAATATTCATCCTTTTAAGCCCCGGCCACTTCAGCGTTTCAACTGTTTTGATTATGGTCATCCATCCCGGGTATGTACAACACCTAAACTCTGTGGTACATGCTGTCTCCCAGAGCATGGTGATTGTTCAAGACAGATGAATTGCATGAACTGTAAGAAGGAACATAGTCCTAGAGATAGTAATTGTGAATCTTACAAGGCTGAACAGGAAGCTTTGCTTAAAGTCCATACAGAACACATAAATGTGGGATGGACAAAGAAACTCATAGCTAGGATAACTAATTATAGTGATGTAGTGAAACAAAAATATAGTAATTCAGTTCCCTCAGCAAACAACCACTACCAAAGAAGGATTCTTGTCCTTTTATAAGTAATATAGTTCCTCAGCCTAGGCAAAGGAGCTCCATCCTTCGAAAGAATCACCTTCCTGATTCAGAGCTTGAAATTGTTCAAGCTCCAGAAACTTCCTCTGTGGGAGCTTCTCAACCCTCTTTAGGGGCACTTCAGGCTTTTTCAGAAGCCTCCCTAGCCTCATCCCAGGCAATCTTGCTCTCAGATTTAGGGAATCTTCACAAGAGAGATTGCAGGCTTCTGTATCTCATGTGGCAGAGGTACAGTACATCAGATAAATATGGAATATGAAATGGCAAGTTATAAAAGATTGCGTACCCATTCCAGATCTCCTCTGTCACCTCCCCCAAGAAGGCAAAGCAAATGTAAAATTATGCCATCAAAAAAGTCTTCCTCCTCTGAAAGGTTGAATAGGCCACCAAGAAAGACTATTATGACCAGGTCTCCACCAGGTAAACCCTCTCTTTCAAGGGCCTCCTATTCTTCATTTGGTCAGCCAACTAAAAAGGTCTTCGTAATGGCATCTTTTGATATCTTGCAGTGGAATTGTAAAGGACTGTGTACGTGTGCAGAAGAGCTAAAAGTCATGTTGAGAGAGAGAAATCCTGGTATAGTATGTCTGCAAGAAACCAAATTAGGCCCCGAGATTTTTAATCCTGGCCTTAATTACGAGATTTTCTCCTCTGCTTCTCCTGCTGGCAACCATGCACTTGGGGAGCTCCTGTTATTGTGAGTAAATATTTGGAATACTGTCGAATACCCCTTACTACAGATTTACAGGCACTTGCACTAAAGATAATTTTATCTAAGCAGATTACTGTCTGTTCAATCTACCTTCCTCCTAGATCTGCTTTTTCAATGGCGGATATTCAGTCATGGTTAAATCAATTACCATCACCATTAGGAGATTTTAATGCACACAATCCATTGTGGGCAGGTAATTCTATAGATAATGGGGGAAAAGTGATAGAGGAAGATATTAATAATGATATTGTGCTTCTTAATGATGGTATGATGACTTACCATAACACATTTTAATTCCTATTCAGCTGTTGATTTGAGTATATGTTCCTCAGACAGCTTTAGATTTTAACTGATCTGTTGATGAATATATGCATGGTAGTGATCACTTTCCTTTCTGTTTAAAGTTCGTCAGGAATGTTCCTACGGAAGCACCACCAAAATGGAAGGTAATGGAAGCAGACTGGCTGAAATATGAGGTGGGTATAAGATTAGAAAAAACTTATGAATCTTTTAAATGCCACTCAGAAGCATATGGCTGTTTTTCAAAAACAGTTTGAACAAGCGCAGAGGCTGTTATACCAAGAAGAAGTGGAAAACTTTTCTCAGAAAAGTTACAAGATACTATAGAAAATGCAAGTCATGTGGCACATCTGTAGCCAAACAGCATCGATACTTTCGTAGTGGAAAAAGAAATACAGTAGTACTGTACATGGATATACTACATAAATGGGGTTAATTAAAAAACTCCATCCAAAATAGTTTGGAAGAAAGTAAGGAAGCTTGCAGGGAAATTTTCTCCTCCTAAAAGACCCTCTTCAAAGGTTGGAGATTCATTAACCCTTAAACGCCTACTGGACTTATCATACGTCGACTAAAATTGTCTGTTGGGTGCCAGGTGGACGTACCGTACGTCGACTACAAAAAATTTCAGCCTTCGGTCAACTTTGACTCGACCGAAATGGTAGAAAAATGCAATTTTAAGCTAAAACTCTTACATTCTAGTAATATTCAATCATGTACCTTCATTTTGCAACAAATTGGAAGTCTCTAGCACAATATTTTGATTTATGGTGAATTTTTGAAAAAACTTTTTCTTACGCCCGCTCGGTAACTCGGCGAAAATTTCAGAAATTCTTTCGTCATTTTGTCGTAATTTTTGCACTGTTCTATATTAGCCGTTACATAAAGTTTTATATATGAAAATGTGTGCAATTTCATGTACAATACAACAGAAAATAACTCATGTTGTAGCTTTTATCAGTTTTGAAATATTTTCATATAAATCACGATAACTACCAAAATGTCAACCTTCGGTCAACTTTGACTCGACCGAAATGGTAAAAAACGCAATTGTAAGCTAAAACTCTTACATTCTAGTAATATTCAATCATTTACCTTCATTTTGCAACCAATTGGAAGTCTCTAGCACAATATTTCGATTTATGGTGAATTTTTGAAAAAACTTTTTCCTTACGTCCGTGCAGAAATTCTTTCGTTCACGTTGTCGTAATGTTTGCACTGTTTTATATTAGTCGTTACATAAAGTTTTATATTTGGAAATGTGCGCAATTTCATGTAGAATACAACAGAAAATAACTCATGGTTGTAGCTTTTATCAGTTTTGAAATATTTTCATATAAATCATGATAACTGCCAAAATTTCAAGCTTCAGTCAACTTTAACTTGACCGAAATGGTAAAAAAACGCAATTATAAGCTAAAACTCTTACATTCTAGTAATATTCAATCATGTACCTTCATTTTGCAACAAACTGGAAGTCTCTAGCACAATATTTCAATTTATGGTGAATTTCTGAAAAAAAAAAACTTTTTCCTTATGTCTGCGTGCGGTAACTCGGCCGAACATCTCAGAAATTCTTTCGTCATGTTGTCGTAATGTTTGCATCGTTTTACATTAGTCGTTACATAAAATTTTATATATGAAAATGTGTGCAATTTCATTTAGAATACAACAGAAGATAGCTCATGGTTGTAGCTTTTATCAGTTTTGAAATATTTTCACATAAATCACGATAAGTGCCAAAATTTCAACCTTCGGTCAACTTTAACTCGACCGAAATGGTAAAAAAACGCAATTGTAAGCTAAAACACTTACATTCTAGTAATATTCAATCGTTTAACTTCATTTTGCAATAAATTGGAAGTCTCTAGCACAATATTGCAATTTATGGTGAATTTCTGAAAAAAACATTTTCCTTACGTCTGCACAGTAACACGGCCGAACATCTCAGAAACTCTTTCGTCTCGTTGTCGTAATATTTGCACCGTTTTATATTAGTCGTTACATAAAGTATTATATATGAAAATATGCGCAATTTCATGTACAATACAACAGAAAATAACTCATGGTTGTAGCTTTTATCAGTTTTGAAATATGTTTATATAAATCACGATAAATAGAAAAATTCGACTTTCGGTCAACTTTAACTCGACCGAAATGGTCAAAAACTGCAATTGTAAGCTAAAACACTTACAGTCTAGTAATATTCAATCAATTAGCTTCATTTTTCAACAAACGGGAAGTCTCTAGCACAGTATTTCGATTTATGGTGAATTTTTGAAAAAAAAATTTTTTTACGTCAGCGCCTTATGAATTCATGCATCATTTTGTGATCATATTTTCTCTGTGTTGCTTTGATCGTTTTAAAATTTGTTATATACCAAAATCATCGCAATTTAGTGTACAATACAACTAAAAAAAATTAACTCATTAGCTTTAACCGTTGTGCTTACAGCACGATTTGTATACAATTATATAAGAGTTTTTTTTTTCACTGTCATATATTCCAATATTTATATATGATGATGATTTTTTTTAATTTCTGATGATTGCATACTAAACTTCAGGCAATGACAAAAAAGGAGCCAAAAATGATTTCTTAATCTTAAAAACTAAGCGTGCTGTGATTTTTGAAAAAACTTTTTTTCCGCTCGGCGCTAACTCACCGAACGCCACCAGCATACGGGAGACGTTTTTGTAAATAGAGGCTCGGCGTTTAAGGGTTAATAACAAGTCCCAAAGATGTCGATGAATACCTAGATCAGCACTTTTCCAATATTTCAAGTCCAAATAATTATCCCACAGACTTTCAGAGGATTAGGAACTTCCAGGTTTCTGTAGACTTATTTGGTGGTAATCTTGAGGCTTACAATGCTAAATTCTCTCTTGATGTGCTACAAGTTGCCCTTTCTTCAGCGGATGATACTTCTGGTGGGGATACTATCCTGTATGTAATGCTTCGACAGTTACCGGAGGAGGCAAAAACTTACCTCTTGAAGATTATTTTTTAGAATTTGGGATACTGGATTCTTGCCAAAAGGATGGGAAATTGCTATAGTAATTCCAATTCAAAACCCAAAAAAAGACCCTCATCAAACTACTAGTTACAGGCTCATAGCTCTTACTAGCTGTGTATGCAAGCTGATGGAGAAGATGATCAACTCTTGTTTGGCCTGTCATTTAGAAACACACAAATTACTTTCTCCACTCCAGTTTGGCTTTTGCAAAAAGGAGATCTACCCTGGACCCACTGCTAAGACTTTTTAATTAAATTCAACAGAGCTTTGTAAACCAGTGCCAGACAATTGGTGTATTCTTTGATTTAGAAAAAGTATATGATACAACATGGCGTCATGGAATTATTAAGCAGCTACATAAATTAGGCGTAAAAGGAAATATGATAGGTTCATTAACTCCTTTTTAACAGACTGGTCTATAAGAGTAAGAATAGGAAATACTTTGTCTACCCCATTCAGACTAGAAGAAGGTGTTCCACAGGGGTGTGAGCTAAGCGTAACTTGCTTTGCTGTTGCTATTGATAGTGTCATTAATGAAATTTCAAATCTTGTACGGGCCTCACTTTTTGTTGATGATTTAGCTAAATTATTTATTGCACTTCATATGATGCTAAATCAGCTTGCAGATATTTACAAAAATCCATCCTCTCTATCTCTAGGTGGGCAAAACAAAATGGCTTCAGGTTTTCTACAAGTAAGACAGTAGCTGTTCGTTTTGCTAGGTGTAGATGTCAAGAACCTGTACCAAATTTGAAACTTGATGGGTCTGTGCTTCCACATGCAGATGACATAAAGTTTTTAGGAATGATTTTTTTTTATTCCAAACTCACTTGGTCTAAGCATACAGTATTGAAAATTTGAGGTACAAAGTAAAAAAATCTCTCAGTCTTTTGAAAGTGATATCTGGCTTTAACTGGGGTACAGATAAGAAATCTTTGCTACAACTATATGATGCACTATGTAGATCAAAGTTGGATTATGGATGTCAGATTTATTCAGTAGCATGCAAAAGGAAACTCCACAAACTTGTTGTAGCCCACAGTATGGGTTTGTGTATTTGCTCTGGGGCTTTTCCAACATTTCCTGTCGAGAGTCTTATGTGGACATGCACCAACTTCCAATTGATTTACAACGAGAGGAGTTAGACCTCCGATACCTGATTGGGATTAAAAATAATGCTAACAATCCATCAAATAAAGTTTGTCAACAACTTGATGCTAGCAATTTCAAGCCAAGATCTTCTGTTCTATTCCGGATTCGGCTGAATGCATCTGTAAATGATAATTCTATACAGACTCAGAATGTTCATGAATTGTCCCCTTCCAAAATTCCACCTTGGCTCATACCAAAAGCTGAATTGTGCAAGAAAAATATAGTGAAAAAGAACACCCATGTTGGGATTATAGATGTATTACAAAATGGTACATTTTATTTTTTTATATGGAATATAATAGTTTAGTGTGAGCTACATTTTCTTTTTATTTTATCACATATTCTGCAAATTTTTTCTGAGCAAATATCAAACACCACTAATGCCTCCTCAAGTAGCATCTGCCTCTTCTGGCTAAATTTGTAATCCTCTCATAAGCTGAGAGTGGGTATAACCTCATAGAGTGGGGTCAACCCCAGTCAGATAGGTTATAATATTGGCTCACCAGAGGGGCACGTCTTGGATGTCCAGTCAGATTTGGAAGCAGGGTCTTTGGCTCTGAAGGTAAACAGCTTTCAGGTACAGCTTAAGTGTATTAATATTCTCTAATGGCCTGACAGAAGGGTAAAAAATGTATTCTTTCCAAGACTTCTTTTAATTTTTTTCATACTATTTAGTTTAACTGGGAAATTTCTTTTTAAAATAAAAATCAGGTAATTCAAAGTAAAGGAAAGGTTTCATGCTCTTGTGGAAATTGCCAGGTGCTGACGTAATTGAGTTCTTTTTCTATGAAGGTTTGTGTCTTGGATGTTGCAGGAGTATTTATATAATCATGTAGGTATTACAAGTGATGCAGTGTCAGGAACTTTTGAGACATGTAAACACTGAAAGTATATAAAGTATACACTCTCTTATTGTTCTTTATGTAGGTGATTAATGCTGGGTCATGTGAGACTTATTGTTCTTTATGTAGATGAATAATGCTGGGACATGTGAGGGTTACTGTGAACAAGATTTTTTGTTGCCTTAGATGAGGCCCTTGATCATTATAGTTTTGTCACCAGGTAAGTACAGTAGTTTAAGTAAAGGGCATTGTTAGCTTTTATGAATTATCTACTGTTTTTTAAGGCTGTTTAGAAAATTAACTTCTAGAACACTTCCGACATTTTGTAGCTGTTCCATTTTACAGAACAGAGACTACTGTTATACAGTAGTGAGCTTGTGGTATTTAATAGCATAATGATTAGGTTTACATTTGCCACTTACAACTATCTTGTGAATAGATTTGGAAACGTCACTTTAAGGCTTCAAGTTATTATGAGCTATAAAGTTCTGTGCCAGTGGGAGGATGAAATTGTCTTTAACAAATAATGTTTTAATTAGATCATCTAGTTATAAAGTTTATTAATCTCTACCCCTTCAAGGTGAACTGTGGTTAATGCATCTGTTGTTCTCAGTTTTGTTTCTGTTGGTTCGGTAAGAGGACTGGTGGACTGAGTGTTTTCAATTTGCTTTTTGGTTGCTGAACTAGATTGTTTTAGTTTTATATTTATTGGCTTTGTTTCCTATTTAGAAATTCTGCTAAAGGAGACATTGATGAATTGGTTAGAGTTTACAAGGTATGTGGATGTAGCACCCAATTTGACTTGTTGGCTTATGAAAGTCACAAACTTCAGGTGCAGGAACAAGGATTGTTCATTCAATGACTGATGTAGCTAGTGTGTTAAGGGGAGTGTCGATGCCATAAGACCCCATTATAAAGTAAATGACTGTTTCTACCTTATGATTGAAGGTGTTTCTGCTGTATGATTGAAGGGATTTGCTTAAAATTTTTTATTTTACAACTAATAATGAAAATTCTCTTGTGGGGAAATTTAGAAATTTGACCTTTAAGTCCATTTGTTTTGCAGTTGAAAAAAATCATGACATCATTTTTCAAAATTAATATACAAAATTAAAAGTAGCAAAGAAAAGTGATTTTTCCGATGACAAAATAAAGATATATAGTTATACTACACTCTGTAAAAGTTTCATTGAATTTGGTTTTGCGTTCTTGGAGAAACAAGCATTTAGTTTTGAAAAAATCCTGAGAGAATCTGGACATCTTGAGGAAGTTATGGGATATTTTAGTGGGTGACAATTATTTATGAATAAATTTTTTCACTGGTTTTAATGCATTTTTTACAATTTGTTGATCGCAGGGCCGTACAAGCAATGAGCAAAATTGTCCATGAACCAATCTAAATATTTTTTTTACCAATAACATTTCAAACTATGGTTATTTACATACAAAACAGTCCAAAACAGTGTATAACTCAAACTCGATATCCTATCCAGGATCATTCACGCATAGACTTTTTACGTTTTCTATAATTTGTTGTTACAGCGCCATACAGTTGACCCCCACCTATTCGCGTTTCTGGATTTGCGAATCACCTATTCATGGATTTTTCTGTGAAACATATATCCACATTATTTGTGGAAAATTTGCCTATTCGCAGAATTTTTCATAGAGAAATATTCAATAATTACTGTTTTTTCATGTTATTTTCATGACTAAATACATTTTTCATGATAGAACTTTTAAAATAGTCAGGTACAGTATAAGCGTTTTAGAGGGGTTTTTTGGTGTTTGAAATATCAAAATAAGCGTCAAGTGTCAAGTATTCGGGGATTTTATCTGTTTGCGGGGGGGTTGTGGTCCCTATCGCCTGCGAATCCCAGGAGTTGACTGTACAGGTGAACAAAATTGTCCATGAACCCATCTAAACATTATTTTTTAGCAATAGCATTTCTAGTTATGTTTATTTACACATAAAACAGTGTATAACTTAGTTTATCATATTCTGAAGTATACTGTACAGATGTTTTTTTACAAGTCTTTTTTACAGTTTATTATGGTTCCCAGTGTCATACAAGCGATGAACAAAATTGTCAGGAAACCAATCTACAAATTTTTTTTTAGCATTATCACTTAAGGATATATTTATTTCAACATAAAACAGTTGAAAACTATTAATAACTAAAATTCAATAATTCCTTGAAATTCAGCAGTTGGCACACTCCTTAATTGGCCAGTCAGTGTTGTGAATATTTACTGGAAATATAAGAAGAGGTGAGAAGCTAATAGGGATAGGAAACATCTGCTAAGAGCTCATCTAAAACTAAAGTTGTAAGTGATAGGAGTAAGAGCCTTTCCAGCTAGTTTGATTGTTGCTCTTCTCCTCTTCCTCCTTTGCATAACAATCCTTCTCACTCGAGACATTTCTCCTTCTCAGGTTAAATCTCCCCATGTTGTTCGGGATATGAGGTTTTAGATACTGGAATCTGATGTAGCTAGTCTAAGGATACTGTAGAAATATTCATGGGATTTTATGATGGCTACTTTAGCTACATTGCCCTCCCATTTTCCTTGTGTTTTGCCAATGCCCACACCAGGTTTCTTTGTCTAGAGGTTAGTCACCTGTGGTGCTGTGCCAACACAAGGCGTTACGCTACTGTTTGCCTTGCGCTTTGTGCCACAGTTCTTGATTCCCTTTTGTTATCCTAGGTCTTCTGGTAGGTATTCAGGGTAATTTAAGGGGTCTAGTTTGCCTTAAAGGTCTGAGTTTCAACAGGTTTCACATTAGTCTTCTTATTAGGATCTATGACCTTCCCAGGCTTTTTTGAGGGATTCTCAGTCCCTGTCTTTAAGCCAACTTTTGGCTTCTTTGTACAGAAAGGTTGGATGGTTTTTTGCCCAAGGGATTTGATCCCAGTAGCCCAGAGTTTGGGTCTGCAACAGGATTTTTTGTTGTCAGTTATTCAGGTATTTTCTGTGTTGTTGTCTTCTGCTCTCCTAGGTTCTGGTGCCAAAAATTGCATGATGCCAGTTCAGGCACATGTTGAAATAAGTTCTTTTCCTGCTCTGGATTAAATTTTACCTCAAAGTTTGTCACTAGTTTCAGAGATTTCAGCTGAAGATTTAAATAAAGAAAGAAAGAAACAGATTAGGCAAAACATCCTTGTCTAGTCACATTTTTCCATTTTTCTTTTATCATGTATCTGTCTTTATTATTGTTAATATAGTATAATGTGTATTCCCCGTTTATATATCAGTTTTACAGCATCTTTGTATTTGCCTTTCTATTGATCTTGACAAACACATCCACAAGGCACCTAAATTCTCAGGATGCCAATCCTGGAACTCATTTGGCCAATTCCCAAATCTAATTCTTTGGGGTTTGAAGTCTTCAAACCTTAATCTTTTAATGCTGGATACAAAAGCAGTCTACTTCATTGTCTCTAGATCCCATTCCCTTCTGAAAGTCATGAATGTCCTTATATTAGGACTGTTACATATCTGTGAAGGGAGACCTTCACCTCCCATACTATCCAATAGTTGTGGGAACAGTGCATGAGTGTGGTGAGCCTGGGGAAATCTAGAAATTCAGTGTTGCCATTCTGGGTTGAGAATCCAGTATTGGTCGGAGTAGCATTTCCACTAAGCCTAACTACAAGGTCTGCACTCTAGGACCTTGTTTACCCTGGAGTTGGTGGATAACTAAGTACTGTATAATTTATTCAAGCCGTTATTGAATTTCTTTATGCCCATTGTAGAACTGAAACATCATTATCAAGAAAATATTTTTGAAGGCACCAGTGATTGTCACATCTTCAGTTTGTAGCAGTCTCCCACTGATGAATCTCTTATGGAGATGAATAAGGATAAAGCTCACTTCGGTCATACCCACCAAATGCCCTAAGCACACGCACCCCAAGATGTCCGTCTCATTGGATCCCCTTTTTGCTCTTGTATATTCAGTACAAATTTGTAAAAACAAAAAGGTGATAAAAACAACCTTTTGTAGTAACAAAAGGTTGTATATTTTAAAAAAAATGCTGTTTTTATCCTCGTGAGTGTTGCATTAAAGTTCTTGTTAGAAATAAAGCTCTTAAAGTATACACTCATTAATCTTATAAAAATGGGAAAGGTACTGCAACCTTTCTTCAAGAATCAACAGTAAGTCACAGATAAGATTGTGATTAGGTAGAACCCAGAGGCTGTTTCACATTTGTTCTTTCTTTTGATAATGTAAAATCCTCATTCTGTTTAAAAGATACAGCACATTGGTTTTTTCTCTTAGAAAAAGCAGATTTTATGGAACTTGGATATCTGGTTCTATTGGGGTGTTAATTTCACAATAACTTAATTTATAATCACTTCTTAACTGAAACTAGTTTTGTGTGACAATTTATAATCACTCTTCTTATTTTAGCTAGTTCTGCGTGACAATGTAAAACAATTGTTTTTCTTTAAAACACTTGAGTTTTATCTAATGTAAAAAAACTGATATTTCTTACTCTGAAAAATTTTTAATATTTTCACTTTCAGTTTCAGGTTACTAAGTACAACTACCTTTGCAATGTCAAAACCAAAGGTTCTAATAACTCGTGCAGATATTCCAAAGAAGGCTCTTGATATGCTCAATGAAAAGTAAGTAAAAACTGTTTTGAAATATATTCAGATTTTTGTTACTTGAAACTAACATAAATTTTTTAGAAAGTTCATATTCTGATTTTTTTATGAGGGATTTAATTTGCATGAAATGCACTCCTGTGCATGGATTTTCGGAAGGAATTTTGTCAAAGCACCAGTCACTATGACAGACTCATAAATATATTGAAAATTGCTGTTAATAAATGTCAGCATTAATTAATCTCTTGTCATATGATGGAATGGAAGTCTTACAAAAAATTATAAAGTACTGTACTGTATTATAAAACGAACAGGAACTTTTCCACTGATAATCCAGTCACAATATAAGAACAATTTCAATATGTTTATACTGTACTGTTCCCAGATGTGAACTGGAAATGTGGCCAAAGAACTTTCCAATGCCGCGAGATGAATTGCTTAAGAAGGTTTCAGGAAAAGATGCTCTATTTTGTCTCCTTACCGACAAGATTGATAAAGAACTTTTAGATGCAGCAGGTAATGTAATGAATTATTGCACTAATTTTATGTAGCTGGTACTGTATAGTGTATCTGGAGGTTGGTGCTGTATTATATATAATTTTTGATTTTTTGGAATTCAAGAAGTATTGAGTATTGTAATACTGATTTCAGAAGGTTGATCCTAAATTTAATAAATTTTTACCCTCAAAATTGTATTATTGTTTCTGTTTTTTGCAGGTCCAAGCCTAAAAATCATTGGTACTATGTCGGTTGGCCACGATCACTTAGATTTATCTGAAATAAAAAGTCGTGGAATAAAGGTAAGAAGTAAGATCACATGAAAGTATACATTTTCTGGGTTCGACCTGTGTCACCCAGTGAAATGGTTCCATTTAGCACATTTTTAGGTACTGTATAAGAATTGCTACATATACCAGAGAAAAAGCTATCTAGAATGCCGGGGTTACCACCCCCGGAGCGATCATCTAATCGATGTTGATATACACTAAGGGTGAGCTTACACCACCATCACAGGCCTTCGCCCAATAGATCTCTCTATTCTTAAAGTCCCAAATTGGATGTGCCGTATAATGCCCGCCACCCACTAAGCGTCATCACGATACCGCAATGTCATTCCAAATTTAGCACTGCTACGAGAACACGTAAAAGTTTTTGTGGTGTTTGTGTTCTTTATTTTAGCAGCTCATCATGCCTTCCACCGAGATTTTCTCACCATCTGAGTTGAGTACTAATTCTGGTTGGATTATTATCGCAGAGGCATCGTATTTTAGGTTTACGTAATTATTGTTTACTTAAATTCAACAGCGCTGCGTCATGTCCAGGCATGTGCTGTATGTTTGCCTCTGCTCGTTTTCGACCTTGAATCTCAACTTTTTTGATAAATGATTGAATTCTCCTAGTTTTTATATATTTACTCTATCTAGTTTGGAGGTTATTTGGAGAATTTACCGTTTCGCTGGTTGGGAATGAAGTATCGTCATTGCCTCTTCGCTATCATGTAGGCTTTAGGTCCCCCATTTACTGACAATAGAATTTGGGTCCTTTTATCGGTCTCCCTTCTCTTCCAGTGGACTGGTTCCTTCTCATTGGTGTAAATTATTTATTCATGATGTTAGCTGTTATGTACAAGCAAGGATGACATATTTATTCCTAGTTTAAGTTTTGCATTCGATACGACATCAGGGGCGCCATTTTGGGTACCTTACGTTTACCCAAATGTTACCGAAGATAATGCATTTCCTTCGGCCCTCCCTGTCGTCGAATCACTTTGTATTCATATTGGTATTAGATATGTTTAATCCTAGGCTACCCCATTTCATGAATGTTTCCTATGATATTTTGTTTGTTTATATACTTGGTAGTTTTATTTCTAATTAAGGTTTTTAGCTAGCCTATCCTACCTAGGCTAGGCATGATGGTGCTCTTACACGATGTTCAGGCTACCTAACTCTCCCGACCAGTCCATTAGGTTTGGGAGGTGAGGTTAGTCTAGTATACGAGTTCCTTTAGCGTGAGGGATCCTCACTTTTTAATTTACCTTCTGTCCAAGTTGTTCCAGTTTTGTGAAGGGTGGCTGAGCTAGGACGTAGGTCCTTCACTCCCCACACCAGTGGCAACTCCCCACTCCAGTGGCTGAGCTAGGACGTAGGTCCTTCTCTCCCCACACCAGTGGCAGTAACCCTGGCCTTCCTGACTGGTCCAAGAAGCTTGGTTTTTGGAGAATAGGCTATGATCATTAACTCCATGTTCTCGTGTATGTAGCCTAGTTACCGTCCTTTTACCTTATTGGTTAGAAATTGGTGACGTCACCTGAGCGTTATCCGCGTAAGAGGGAAGCCGTTCGCTTGCGTTCGGCACTCCCGTTATGTGGTTATAGTCGGCGTCTGGAAGGTGCTACCCACCCGACCGGTCGCAATTTGCCGGGTTTCTGTCACTTTCTACCTTTCCCATACGGGTGGTGTTTCGTTAGCTCGCTTCTAATGGTTTTACTGATTAGTAGCTGGAGCGTCGAACATTGTTCCGTGATTGCATGATAACAGTTATGGTATGTTAGTATTTACTTCCCCGCCGGTCTAGTCTGATTTTTCGTTGTTCTTATTCATTATCCACCCCGGTGGGGCGGGTCACGGTTGTTGGCGGTTTCCAATATCTGGTTTCCGCCCTGGCTGGTCGGTAAGGGGCCATACATCCCCCCCTGCTCCGCCACGTTGACACCGTCCCCATAAATTAAGACACAATGAGTTTTCAGTGACTATTTACGGCGGAATGTCATAGAGTACCTGTTTATATAACAGGTTAGAACATTCATCAGTTTAAACAATAGTTTAGTTTTTCCTGCCGGGATCAGTCCCGGAGGGGTTTTGCCTTGTCTCGCTTGTATCATCTTCTAAGCTAAGTTAAAGTATTCTTACTCGTCGCCGGACCTATTCCGGCGGCTCTTGCTTTAATAATACTCATATACCATCAATCCACTTACAGATGGTACGTTGTCAGGAACCACAGTGTCCGGCCGTTCTCCGGCAACCGTGCGACGAAGTGTGCCGCTCGCACTCCAGCTGTGCATTGCAGGTTGGGGATGTGACCGTTTGGCACCCAGACAACTGTGAATTCTGTTACGCTTTCTGCGAACTGGTGTCCGCTGAGTCTGTAAGTGATGAGAGCCTGCTAACCTTTAGCCTCTTTCGGTATTGATGCCTCATTTAGAAACGTGCAAAATGAGGAGTATATTTCGGTAAATCCTACCTTCTTTTCCAGTCTAACCTGTTAATCCGTACCTCTGCGCTGTCGACCCTGAAGACCTGGGTCGGTGGATTTAGGAGGAATGTTGCGTCCAGCAACCCCTACGTGCTTTCGGAAGAGATCTGTAATCTCCTCTACCCTGGTGCTCGGATCTCCGCCGCATTACCTGGGGGTCGGTCGTCCCAATCATTGAAAAGATCAGATTGGACACGCAACCCTCCCGAGATGTCTCCCTGTGCGGGGAGGTGGCAGTGGATGTGGCGGTTATTAACATCCACCTGGAGCCCATGAGTGTAGAAACACATCAGGTAGAAGGTAGGATAGTAAGTGAGGCAGGCAAGGTTAGTTTGGTTAATTCTTTATTTTATTTTACCTTCTTCTTCTTCCTGCTGGTCCGCTGGTATGGTCACCAGTGTCGTGGCATGCCGCTCAGTTGTCGCGACTTCGCGCCTCTCCCAAGGCGATGAAAAATCACTGGTTCTCTGTCATGATCAGCTTCCTTCCAGGGATTTCCAAACCAGCTAACCTTGGGGACAGATCTCGATCTGTTATGCCCAAGGTGAAATCTCAGAAAAAGAAGGACTTAACAAAGTCCTCTAAACCTCTAAGATCTAATCCGCCAGCTCCCTCTAAGTCGTCACCAGCCCCCAAACCGGTGGCGTCCACAAGTAAGGCTACTCCCCCTTATAATAAGGGGTCGAGGTCCAGAGATTCAAAATCTAAGTCTCCACAGCTTGGATTTGATTCTGAGGCCTTTGTCAATCTGCTAATGCAGAAAATCGACTCAAAGGTAGAAGCTAGGCTAAAGGATCTGGTCACAAGCTTACAGCCTTACGAAGAGTCAATACAGCCATTGGCACAAAAGATGCAGGTTCAGGAAAGTTTGCTCTCCGGATTTATCCAATCCAGAGCAGCACATCAATCCCATGTTGTCCCGGACGCCTCCAAACTGCCCCCTTTGTTAAGGGAAACCCTTGGCGTCTGGCCTTATATGCCCTACTGCATAACAGCACATTGACTATCGAAGGTTTAGGCACTCGTCATCTGGAGGAACTGGAGTTCTTTCCAGCCGACCTAATCTCCCCCCACCCCATCCAGGTTTTGCCAGTTTAACGGAAGAAGCCTGGGTTTGGTCTGATAAGGTCCCTAAAGGGACAGATATCTTCCCGAGGGACCAAGCTCAATCCATCCTGTTGCGCGCTCTCACAAGTTGGGAGTGCGGGAACACGAAGCTTTCCTCCTTCAAGGGAAGTTTTACGTTGTTTTCCCTTGGTGACGCCATTCCTACCCCTTGCACTACTAAGGTTACGAAATTGACCCTTCAGACGGGGCTAGTTGGCAAGCCTATACCTCAACTTCGAGGAACGAATTCTACTTCTCTTCCCTTCCCCGGGGACCCGGAGTGTTGGTTGGGAGCTCCGGCAACCTCTATGGTGGGGAAACTCGTCACCGAGTGTGCCTCCACCTTATTCAGCAAGCATCTTCCTAGAATTCCGGAAGCTCTGCTCAAAGCTGAATTTGAGGCCAGGTGCAGGTTGAGTTGCTCCCTGCACACAGTCACCACCTCAGAGGTAACGGCATTAGCTTATAATGATGTGCCTCTGTTTCAGTCTTCAAGAAGTCCCTATTGGCTTCCTTCCAATTGGGTCTTTATGACTTGTGATAGCCAGATAGAACTGCGGGAAACACATCTTCGCAGAGGCCACCAACTTGCATGAGCCCAATAAGCTAGTGAGAAGTTCTACCTGGGGACCTAACTCTTTTGTAAAGGGTGAGGTCAATAATGTTGTGGCGGAGGCCACTAGAGTGAACCAAAGTCTCCGCTCTAGTTGGGGCCTTCCTTTCAAGAGGAAATTCTCTGAGACCTCCGGACCCCAACCTAAAGGAAGGAAAAGGTTCAGGGGATTCCAGGGCTTTAAGAGACCTTAATCTCCAACAGTGCTTCAAGGGGTACCGGTCTCACAGGTCGGCTAGCCTTCTACATCTAAGGCGCAACCTCAGCAGCAGTTCGTGACGTCCTCAGCTTTCAACGCCTTGTTTGAGAGCCGTGGAACGCTTCGAGGCTACAATAGACATGCGGGGGGAAGCAGGGCTGGAGCCGCCTACAGAGGTAGCGCAGCATCCAGGTCCCTCTCACTTGGAAGGGGAGTCCGTGGAATCAGAGGAAGCAGGACCTCCCCCAATCAATGAGACACCCCAGGTAGGCGGGAGATTATATCTCTTTAGGGACTGCTGGACCTTCAGCCCGTGGACCCATAGCATAATCTCAAAAGGTCTGGGACGGAGCTGGAGCAAAGGGCCTACTCCTCCAGTCTGATTCTATCAACACCCATCCCGAGTCTTACAGGACTGTGCAGTAGAACTTCTGCAAAAGAATGCAATAAAGAAAGCCAGACACTTGAAATTTCAAGGCTGTCTGTTCAGTATTCCGGAGAAGGACTCAGACAAACAATGAGTGATTCTGGACCTGTCCCGTCTCAATTCGTTTATTCAATGCGACAAGTTTCGCATGCTTACAGTCTTGCTGGTACGGACCCTACTTCCTCGTGGGGCCGTCACCACCTCTATAGATCTTACAGACGCATATTATCACGTCCCGGTTGCGAGAAACTTCTCTCCTTTCTTGGAGTTTAGACTACGAAAACAATCATACTCATTCAGAGTCATGCCATTCGGGCTCAACATAGCGCCCGAAACATTTACCAAACTGGCAGAGACAGTAGTCAAAGAACTGTGGACCCGAGGGATCATGCTGGCCGCGTATCTGGATGACTGGATAATTTGGTCATCTGATGCCAAAGAATGTCAAAGAGCAACTTATATAGTAATCAACTTTTTGGAATACCTGGGTTTCCAAATAAACAGTTAGAAATCACGCCTAGTGTGGTTAGGAATCCATTGGGACCTAAGCACACAAACTGTCACTGCCACCAGCAAAAAGGAAAGAAATAGCCAAAGGTACCAGACAGTTCCTCAAAACAAAAATGCCTCTCATCGTACCCAGGAGAGAATTCTGGGCTCTCTTCAGTTCGCTTCAGTAACAGACTTGCTGCTGAAAGCCAAACTGAAGGATATAAACAGAGTATGGCGGAAACGAGCCAACAGGAGGAACAGAGACAAGCTGTCTCTTATCCCACAGGTATTGAAGAAAAGGCTTCGACCTTGGTCGTCAGTCAAGAGTTTGTCGGGTTCAGTACCTCTCCAGTTTCCCCCTCCTTCACTCGTGATCCATACAGACGCCTCCCTGAGCGGTTGGGAAGGGTATTCCCAACACAAGGAAGTTCAAGGAACGTGGTCGACAGTGTTCCACCAGTTCCATATCAACATCTTAGGGGCAGTGGCAGTGTTTCTAACATTATAGATACTTCGGCCAGCCAGACAGGTTCACATCAGGCTGGTCCTGAACATTACAGTAGTAGTACATTGCCTGAACAGCTAAGGCTCCAAGCCGTGCCGTATCAATCAAGTGATGTTTGCAATTTTTTTCCCTAGCAAGGAAACATTGTTGGCACCTGTGAGCCACCCACCTGGCAGATGTTCGGATTGTCATTGCAGATTCACTGTCCAGGACAACCCCGCTGGGGTCGGATTGGTCCTTGGACAAGAAGTCGTTCGGGTGGATTTGCCTTCAGGTACTGGGTCTCCAGGTAAACCTGTTTACCACAGAGAACAACCACAAACTTCCGTGTTACGTGGCTCTCAATCTGGATCCTTTAGCTTATCCCACAGGTGCAATGTCAATCGACTGGAACAGGTGGCAAAGGATCTATCTGTTTCCACCAATAAATTTGTTAATGAAAGTTTTATACAAACTGGGATCATTCAAAGGTCAAGTAGCACTAGTGGCTCATGCACAAACATATCCCCAACCCACAGTTTACACAAGTAGTACAACTCGGACCGTGTCAGCTTCCTCAAGAATTCTGGACGCCCTATCGTTATGGGCTTCATGAAATTTGCAGCACAAAAGGGCGCTAACATTGACCCTCTTAATACATTATTCATAGAATCAGATTAGAGAGAATCTGCCCTCACACAGCTCATGAAATATCCACGAATCTAGCGATCTCTTTCTTTAGATCACTGTTCGGGTAAGGATTGGCCATTAGTTCTGTTACTACAACAAAATCTGCCTTAAGAAAAATGTTTTTACATGGTTTCAATATTAATCCTACAGACTCCTGTTTTTAGTCAATTCCTAAACCCGTCCACACACGGTCTCCTGGTACTTAAATGACGTACTTAAATTGGTATCAGGCACTGATAACGGTTTATGTTCATACCTGAGTCTGTTAAGAAAATCATTATTCTTAGGAAGTCTGGCCTCAGGAGCTAGAATTTCTGAACTGTCTGCTCTTTCTAGAGAGCCCAATCATGTTGATTTCCTCCCGTCAGGTGAAGTTCTGTTATTTCCGGACCCCAGTTTTCTAGCAAAGGACGAAGATCCACAGAATAGATGGTCTCCTTGGAAGATTATTCCTCTTCCACAGGTTCTGTCTTTATGTCTAGTCAATGCTTTAAGAACCTATTTAAATAGGACATTTAAAAGAACTGCAAGGCCCCTTTTGTTAGGGAAGGTGGAGGTAATATTTCCCTAAAGGCCATCAGACAACAAATTCTTTATTTCATTAAACAAGCAAACCCGGAATCAGTACCTCGGGTTCATGATGTTCGTGCGGTGGCCACCTCAACTGACTGTTTCCACATATGAATTTTGAAATACACGGGCTGGAAATCACTAACAGTATTTAAACGTCACTGTCTTAAGTCTCTAGAGGCTCTTAAATATTCCACAGTTACTACAGGAAGTATTGTTCCTCCTGGTTCAGCTCATGATTAATTTAGGACTGTGCCTTGTCCTTTTGATTTGTTATCCTCGTTTACCTGTGGTATAGTCTCTAGCCTTCCTGCCTCGCCTGCTCGCCCTGCGTCTAGCCTTAGGTCAGCTCTGCTTCACAGCCTGACCCATTCATGTACCGCAGTTACCTTGTAGTTAGTCATATTTTGTTGGCCTTAAGTGTCTTGATTTGGTTAATTTTAACTGTGTACCTCTTAGTTTTGAAATTGTCGTTGATCTTATAATTTGGCTGTATTAAAACACAGTGAAGTTTTCTCTAAGTTTTGTTTAGCTCTATTAAGTATTCTTTGAGGCGTACCACCAAGCTCTTGTATGGCTGATTCTCTGTTACTATTTCACTGGGTGACACAGGTTGAGCCCAGAAAAGGGATTTTGACAAAGGAAAAATCTATTTCTGGGGGAAGACCTGTGTCACCCAGTGACCCATCCCTGCACTTCTTTCCCACCCGGGTGATATACCAAGCTTGGTGGGTGCTAATTTTGGGATGACGTTGCGGTATCGTGATGACGCTTAGTGGGTGAGCGGGCGTTATAACGGCACATCCAATTTGGGACTTTGAGAATAGAGAGATCTGTTGGGCGAAGGCCTGTGATGGTGGTGTAAGCTCACCCCTAGTGTATATCGACATCGATTAGATGACCGCTCCGTGGGTGGTAACCCCGGCATTCTAGATAGCTTTTTCTCTGGTATATGTAGCAATTCTTATACCTAGAAATGTGCTAAATGGAACCATTTCACTGGGTAACACAGGTCTTCCCCAAGAAATAGATTTTTCCTTTGTCAAAATCCCTTTTTTATTATCCACTCAAAGTACAAACCTTTCATTTTACACTCAGAATGCAGAATACAATCAAGAGCAGAGTCACAAAAATAATTGCTTTTTAATTTTCAAATCACAGGTGTGTTGTTGTTCCACTGTTTATAACTTGTTACCTCTTCTGTTATTTTAATTAAACAGTTTAAATATGAGAGACATGGCATTTGCATTATAAATGATACACTTAGCAGAAAGAGCGAGGGTTAGGAGGATCATTGCTTCCAGGACTCAGCAGTGGAAATTATTATTACAATGGTATTATAAATTTATTTAATGATACCAGTCAGTCATGTTCCAAGACTAGGTGTGCTTACTTGAAGGATTAGTTAATTGGAGTGAGGTTAATTTTAAGAAGTTCAGTTAGGTAAGAAGAAATGAAAGGAAATGGATAAAAAGTAAAAGGCAGCAAACAGTGCATCTTGGGCCAGAGGAATATTGCATAAAACCTATGCAGTAAACCATGATTCGCGGACTCGCACCATCGCGGGTTTCTCTGTGGAACATATCTAGCCATCATTCGCGGAAAATTTGCCCATTCGTGGTATTTTTCACTGAGAAATATTCACTAGTTATTGTATTTTCATATAATTTTCATGAATAAATGCACTTTTTGTGATAAACTATTAAAATAGTCAGGTGTATGCATTTTTACAGAGTTTTTCTGTGTTTAAACTATCAAAATGGGCAGTTCTAAGTGTTTTTAGAGGGGTTTTAAGTACTAGTATCATTTAAGTGGTACCCTCTGACAGGCCAAGTGTAAAAAATCATATGATTCCATTTAGTGAATGTCTTCTTTGATTTTCCTTATTAAGTGTTCACACACTGCCTTGGTTCTGAAAGAACATTGAAGCTTGTACTTTTTCTCTGTTGAATTCAGTGTTGGAATGTGGAATTCATCATATCAAAGGGAATAACACAAGTAATTTTGACTCATCTTAGAGTTGTCTACTTGTTTGACTCATGGGTTTCATGAGTAACCACATAATCCAGTCCCTTATATGTACGTAATATAACACTAACAATTAACAATTTTTTATGTATGCAATGATTGTCAAGTTTTGAAAACAAGTCAGTTAATGAAATTTTGTCTGAATATCCATTCAATTAACCCAATATAAAATTTTAGTTTTAATGTAGTAGATAAAACTCAAACTTGATGGCTGCATTAATTATAAATGAAATCCAAACTTTATGGTTGCATTAACCCTTAGCAGACAGATCCCTTCATGAGAGGATCTAAAACAGGTTTTGGGTGGTGGACGGATCCCCTCATGTGAGTATTAATATTACGCGCTGTACGATTTGGCTGTATCAAGTGGGAAAGAGTTTCCATTACTTCAGTGGCCCATAAATGAATGGTGGCAACTTTATATTCAGCTCAGCTCAATCAGTGGGAGCCTCAGGGAGATCAGTATTGTTCTTGACTTGATTGGGGGATATCTTGCTCCTCCCTCTCCCATGACGTCTTTTAATTCATTTGCTCATAAATATACCGAGGGATTGCTGTTGGTTTTAGTTATCTTTTATGATATGATGTCAGTTATAATTGTAATTTTGCAAAGAAAAGTGCAAAGAAATATTAGAAAAAACATGTATACCTCCAAAAAAGTTACTGCATCTCCTGATCTCGGTAAATTCACCAAATATTTTACAACAATATTTGTTACTGATTTTAGTTCTTACCTATTATGATATTGTGTGAGCTGTAATTATAATTTTACAAATTAAAATAAAATAAATTTTTAGAAAAACATGTATAACTTGATAAAATTTATGAGTGTTTTGTAAAAGAAGCCCCACACAGGGTTGTAAATAGTCACTTTCAAATTCCCGTGAAAGTAAGGAAAATTTTTTAGAATTTTTTTACACCATGTGCATTTGCATATCTTCTGCTTTCCACTGATGTGTTTTTTTCTTAAATTGGCCAACCTTAAAGTTTGCCCGGTATTTGGGGTTGCATGATATATAATTAGCCTGTCCCTTACCCCTTAAGGGACGGCATAATTTATCAATGTGCAGCACCCCAGACCGGGGAAACTTTGAGGTGGGCAAAATAAAAAAAAAATCACATCAATCATCAATGGGAAGAGAATGACATGTACATGCACACTGTATAAGTAAAACAATTCTAAAAAATTTTCCCTACCTTCCACGAGAAGTTGAAAATGACTATTTACAACCCCTTGTGGAGCCTCATTTACAAGATAATCGTAAATTTTACCAACTTATGTATGTTTGTTCTAATAAATAAATTTATTGTATTTTGTAAAATTATTATTACTGCTCACACAATATCAAAACAGATAAGAAATAAAAGCAGTAACAAATCTTTTGCATATTTGTTGAAAAATATTCACGTAAATTTATGAGAAGGAAGATTCAGTAACTATTTTTTTACTTTTATATGCTTTTTCTAATACTGTATTTCTTTCCGATTTTCTTTGTAAAATTACATTTACAACCGACATACTATCGTAAAAGACAAAAACAAAAAACAACAGCAACCCCTTCGTATATTTACAAGCAAATTTACATAAAGACTTAGGTGAGAGAGAGATGCAGCACTTTTCCCCTTCAAGTCAGAAGTATTACTGATGACTGAAAAGACAATCGCAGCAACTGGCCCGACTCTCAGGTCAGTATAAAAGTTGCCATTAGTAAATTTATAGCATATAGAAGTATTGGCACCTCTCGCCTCATTCTTACCATATCAGTGGTGTGTAATATTGTTTCACACTCAGGCTCAATCCGTCCACCTCCCCAATCCTGTTTTACTTCACACTGAGGCTCAATCCATCCCTTAAGGGTTAAGGGTTAAGCCACTTTATAGCAATAATAAATACAAGGAAAAGAGTATCTGTGCAGTTAAGTTTTAATTGTACAGCTCTTTAATATGTTTACATAATATGTCTGTTCAGCATGTCAATTTGGTAGTTTTGAGTGTGGAATTATTATTATTTTCCATTATTAATGCAAATTTTTTTTTTCAACAGGTTGGGTATACACCAGGTGTCTTAACAGATGCAACAGCAGAACTTACTGTTGCTCTGTTACTGGCAACAAGTAGACGATTGTTTGAAGCTCATGGTGAATTGCTCAAGTATGTTTAAATTGTACTTTGTTGATTATCAATATAGCACATAAAGTGACTTGAGGGATGTGTCTTTCATATTTAAATTGATAGGCCATTCTCGGAATTTAATCTTTATTCTTTGTAATTTCTAAATTAATTTTTTAATTTTCACAGCTGCCACATTTCTCAGCATCATTACTGAGAAGCTGCAAGATATATTTGTTTCACTATAAATGCATTACTGTACTTATAACTAGCATGCTGTGTGACAAAAGTCCCAGATGCCTTAGTCCCTGTTTAAAGAAGAATCAGCAGTCCGTTTATACTGTATATGTATGAGTAAATCCCCAGTGTCTCCAACAGCAGTTGGGATCCTTCTTTTTGCACCTGAGTGTGTTTAGAGTGTGCCCTGACAGTCCCCAGGAGCTATTTTGATTTTGAGACCCTTGTTTTGAGGTTATGGTTACTATTTGCATTCATTTACCTTGTTCCTACATTTTGTGTTATGTGATCATTTGTTACTGCTTTTGTTAAACGTTTTTGTTTTGCAGCTAATGACTTGTTATTGTGTTAGCACTTAGAAGTGGCTTCAGTCCCTTTCTAAATTTACTGTGGTTTTTTGTTTTGGGAAAATGTTAATTTTTACTTCTATTTTGGTGATTAGCATGCTTCTTACCTTGTATTATTTACCCTGTGTATATTTCTAATCCATAAGGACTGCATCTGCATTTCTAGTTTTTTGCAATGTGTTATTGACAGAAAATTTTCTTGAATGCATTGTCAGATCTTATTCATCTTTTTTTTGTTACTGTGAGTAACTTGCTACTCAGTTTCCTTATGTTTCCTGTTTGTTTTTATAATTTTTATCCTTTAATTTTAGCATTGGAATAGTTTTCCTATGTTAATGTTTCTCAAGTACCGTATTTCGATAATTTTTTATTTCATGTTCATTTAATTCTAGTTTGAGGTTTTGCTATGGTGTTTGTAATTAGCTCTTGACTTTTGTCCTTGCTTTGAGCTTATACAGTATTGGTTTCTTGTTTGCACGGCAGTGTTCTGATATTTACTTCCTATGTACCCCTGCTACAGTAGCTGTTATCGTTAGTTTTATTCGTTTTGTCTTAGCTTATTTTGCAATTTTGCCCTTGTAATTTATTATTAAATGTAGCCTATTTTGCAGTTTTGCCTCTGATTTATTATTAATTGTGTGTAGTATTCTCTTTTGTCATTTACTATTTTCATTATGTTAATTATTCCTTAGTGTGCTTTTTTAGATAAAGATGGAAATTCCTGTACCATGCATGTTGTTCTTGAAGAATCAGTGCTTCAGATTTGAGCAGTGGTGTGCCTACAAGTGTCAGATTTATCTCATTGTTCTGCGACACTGAGTATCTTTAGAGAAGTCTTCCACCTACTCCATGCTGCCTCCTTTTGACATCAGGACTTTGTGCCTACATTGTGGGCCTTCACAGATAGCTACATCTGCTGTCTACTCTCTATAGGCCATAGGAGCTCTTGCCTCTGCAGCTGTCTCCTTTGTCAGAGGGTCACCCATTTACCATTGCTAGGAATCTTCCTGTCTCATCATTTCATCATCTCTATAAAAAAATAGGCCTTGATGTTGAAAAACAGCCCAATGACAATATTTTAAGAAGGAAATTTTGCACAATTTTTCCTGTGCTACAATCCATAGGAAAACAGTACTCTCAGGAGACACCAGACCACACCAGTCATGTTAAATATCACAAGACCATGAGCATTTGATGTAAGAAAATAAGGATTTAGTATGAAAACAAGCAGAATGAAAGAGTTAGAAGTATGAAAAAATTCCTTCTAGATAGTCTGGGAACATTTATGTGCACATACAACCAAATGAAGGATAAGCTTGGTTGTTTGCTGAGACCTATGGAACCTGCTCAGCATGTGCACTGCTCTCCTTTTATGGCTGGTGCTCTACTTCATTAAGAGAAGGTTTTTGTGATACATTATGTGGCACTCAGAGTGGCTGTGTAAGGTTTTGGTTTGTTATGGAACAAAACAGATTTTTGGACTAGAAGCAATATCCTTATACTATTCCTAATAAAAAAGTTACATTTGTTATGGGCTACAGGTAATGAAATGTTTAAATGATTTCTTGTGTTTGGAAGTGAAATCTTATTATTTTTATAATTTTATAGTAATTTAATCAGACCACAGTTGTTGGTTACATATATAACTTTTAAACATTTTTAGTGGTGGCTGGGGAAAGTGTGCTTGGTCACCACTGTGGATGAATGGATGGGGACTTAGTGGATCCACAGTAGGAGTATTTGGCTTTGGAAGAATAGGACAAGCTGTCGTAAGACGTCTCCTAGGGTTTGGTGTTAAGAGATTCATTTATACAAGTCGTTCTCCTAAGAAGGAAGGCAAGTATTTACTTTCAGTTGAGCCCTGATTGATAAGAGATTTTATTATACAGTGGCACCTCAACTTAACGGACAGTTTTAGGGTCTGTCCGTTCTACTAAGTAACGAAAACTGGCAATGACCTACATGATCGGGTACCATGGGGCCAACTTGCAGAGCTTATATTGTAGTGTAATTGCATACACAGTACAGCAGATTACAGCCCATCCTAAGTAGTATTTTATAATTATCATTTAATTAGAGTTCTGAATTATATACAGTCGACCCCAACATATGCGCGGTTCTGGATTCATGGCTTCACCTATTTGCTGATTTTTCTGTGAACGTATATCCACATTATTCATGGAAAATTTGCCTATTCGCAGAATTTTTGATAGATAAATATTCACTAATTACTGTATTTTCATATTTTTCTGACTAAATACATTTTTTATGATAAAACTATTAAAACAGTCAGGTATAAGCATTTTCAGAGGGGTTTTTTGATGTTTAAGCTGTCAGAATAGGCAGTTATAAGTGTTTTTAGAGGGGTGTCAAGTATTCGTGGATTTTAGCTGTTCGTGGGGGTTGTGATCCCATACCCCACGAATCCCAGGGGTCAACTGTATCATTCAAATTTAGAGATACATTTACAAAACCATACGATATTAAAAACATGAACATCGTTTCTTTTTAAGAATAACAACAGATTTTTTATCAAAAGAGAGAGAGAGAGAGAGAGAGAGAGAGAGAGAGAGAGAGAGAGAGAGAGAGAGAGAGAGAGAGAGAGCGAAACATATAAAAGGCAAGCAAACACTTAATTGTATAGCCCATACTAACGTGATGCTTGCATGTGCATATACCCTGTACACATGCACACTTATTGAAAAATGTTTAACACTACATTACTGTATTGTATTAAGAACAAGAAAGTGCTATACTGTACCGCTTTAAGGACCTTAAGTCAATAAAAATGTACGAGAGAGAAATAATGTATGAGAGAGAGTGAACATGCAAAAAGCAAGCAAACATATCAAGTGTGTAGCTCATCATAATGTGATGCTTATGTGTATGTATACCCTGTATGCATGCAACATTGTGAAATGTGTAACACTACAGTACTGTATTGTATTAAGAACTAGAAAGTGCTGTACTGCTTCAAGTACCTTAATTCAGTAAAATAAATAAGAGAGAGAGAGAGAGAGAGAGAGAGAGAGAGAGAGAGAGAGAGAGAGAGAGAGAGAGAGAGAACATGCAAAAAAGCAAAAAAACACATCGTGTGTAGCTCATCATAATGTGATGCTTGTGTGTGTGTGTATGTGTATACCCTGTATACATGCACATATACTGAAATATGTAACACTAGATAAAGTTTTAAAATATTAATTTCAGCAACGAAGAATTCCTACGGTGTTCCTGTGGTAAGACATTAGAAAGATTTGCAGAAATATTACGTTTATCTGTAATATCATCCGTCTGAAGTAAATTTTCTGCATCTGTAACACTACAGTACTGTATTGTATTAAGAACGAGAAAGTGCTGTACTGCTTCAAGTACCTTAATTCAGTAAAAATAATGTATGAGAGAGAGAGAGAGAGAGAGAGAGAGAGAGAGAGAGAGAGAGAGAGAGAGAGAGAGAGAGAGAAATGATTATTAGAAATGATTTGCAGCGCTGAAATTGTGATTGCATGCAATTACATTTTATTTAACCAATCATCTCATCATTTCTAGGCATGTGACTCTGAGAACAAAAAAGAGTGACGCTCTCACTTTGAAAGAAAACAACTTTTTACGCATAAATTTGACAATGTACTGTAAGCTCATTAAATTGTCATGAAATTTTACATTTTTAGTAAGACATATTCACAAGACAAAGAGCACTTACTTTCTTAGCAAAAGTAAACACAAAAATTATCATATTAATAACAGAGCACAATTTCTTCACTGGGCAGACAACTGAAGCTGAATGACTGACTACAGTATGCAAATAGCAGGGCATGCTAGGGCACTAACCACAGAAACAAAGGACCCATGCTCACAGGCTCAAACAGGAAATCTTCAGTTGTGTGCGCATGCATTTGTTCACATTCCACCCTCACAGGGACGAAAAGTAAAGCATCGTCATGTGTGTTTGTGTACATTCATTCATCGTCTACCCACACAGGCATACCCAGGAAAGCATTGGTTGTGTGTGTGTGTGTGTTCATTCGTTCTTCCACCATCCACTCTCACAGGTGCACCCAGAAAAGCATTGGTTGAGTGTGTGTGTCCATTTGTTCATTCACTGTCCACCCTCACAGGTGCACCCAGGAGCTTGTGTGTGTTTATTTGTTCATTTGCTGTCCACCTTTATAGCCCCAAACAGGTAAGCCTTGATCATGTGTGTTTGTGTGTGTGTGTATGTGTTCGTTTGTTCACTGTCTGATACCCCTAGCCTACTTAGTGGATTATCCACACATGACGAGAAGTCATCCGCTTGGGTGTTCTTAGTCAACCATAACATTCTTACTGGACTTTCCACTAAGTTAAAAAATAATTATATTACTTTTATCGGACACTGGCGAGTCTGCTGAGTAATGAAATCTTCTAAGTTGAGGTCTGTTAAATTGAGGTGCCACTGTATCGGTGATTTGCTAAATTCTTATTTTGGTACTGCAAAGTAGGTGATTAATTTTCAAGTATCCTAATAAAGATCTTTGTTTTTAATTAACTTGACTTATATGTAGTTTTAAATTTTGCCTGACCAGTGTTTAATTTACTTCAGGTACTGAACTTACTGCATCGCATGTGTCCTTTGATGAGCTGTTGAAAGAATCAGACTTCATAATAATAACATGTGCTCTTACTGATGAAACTCGGGAAATTTTCAATGAAGATGCTTTTGAAAAAATGAAGAACTCTGCTATTATTGTAAATACTGCTCGTGGAGGTTAGTTAAATTTTTTATTAGTTTCACCTTTTTATCTTGGTCATTTTGGTAAAAAGTAGAGTAAGCAAAACTATAGCTCTCAGTTTGTGATTAATCAGAATCTCACATTTTTAAGGCAGTGTATCACGAGAAAAGAAAAGTATTTATGGAAAGATAAGAATATCAAGAAAGTGTTATTTTTTTATGAAAGCGTGAGTATACAGGTACTTTGTTCTACAGCTATACGAATAAGTATTAAATCCTGTTGTTTATGTATATCTCGGTTTTATGTGTCCATACAATTTACAACAAGAAGGTTGCATGGAAGAAAGGTAAAAATCACTTTGTTTTAAGTGGTATAATCAAAACTGCACCTAGATATTTGGGGGCCATTTAACATCGCTACCTTTCAGTTATATTTTATACATTTAATGGAATTATTAAATGGGTTATTGTAAGGCATGCATGTAGTTCACTTTTTGTTTATAGCTCTAACTCTATTTCCCTTTCTGAATTTGGGCATCTCTTCTGCTTCAGTGGTAGACTTTGCTACTCTTCTGCTTAACTTTAGAAGAGTGGACTATATTAAGTCTTGCAGGAAAAAGATCCAGCAAATCTTGGGCTGATTTGTACAGTGTAGAAGACTCACAGTTAGGTGACAAGGGATGGGTTAACTTAAGAGATTATAGTCATGAAAAAAAAATTGAAGATGAAGAGGTTTTGCTAGGATTTGAAAATAAAAGCGTAATTGAAGCTAAAGAAAAAGAATTGCAAAGTTGGAGAGAAAACAAGGTATATGAGGAGGTAAATGACGTTGGATGGGTTAGGCTAGAAAAACTTTCAAGTGGTAGCAGAAAAAAAAATAATAATGATTAACTTCTAAAACTAACATATAATCACTGTACTTATCCAGGATTATGGCTATTAAAATATGAACTATGTTCTTAAATCTGGAGATATGCCATTGCTGTTGTACCATGGTCTTACACTCTCTTGGTGCTCCGAAATATTTAGTCTTGGTGCTCCGAAATGTTTAGCCCCTAGTGGGGCAAAGGAGGCATCAAAGAATAACCATTATGGTATCAAGATCTGACACTCAGAATTAGGTCTCGTTTAGTTGCTCTACTATATTGCATGAAACAAAATTAGCTAGAACTTTCTCCCCTCTTTGCTGATTTGTTTTTCTTTCCTTACAGATGAGATTATACCTTCAGTATTTATAAGAACAGCTGCAAAATACAATAAGGAAAAGAGAAATAAACAAAGCATCAGTAAATTTTGATAAACAAGAACCCAATCTCAGAATTAGTGTTAATTAAATCTTCAATCCAAAATCAACTTTATCAAGTTTAGCCATATCAGTCAGTGGAGGTAATGAAGTAAACTTGGAACTCAGATTCCACATTTTTATTAAAACTTCCGGTTATAAAAAATTTCAGTTTACGTTCAACCATTACTAAAAATTTGGTTGGAAATAATAGAATAAAAAATATATACAGAGAAATTGCACATCTTGTAAATATAACAGAAATTACCAATTCGAGAAATTTAGGAAATTAGGAAAATTAATTACACAGATAACCAACAAAACATGCATTGACATACAATGGACAGAGTTCATGATCCAGTTATAATAGTGAATACAGTATATTTAGAAGGTACCAAGAATATATAAGCCTCACTGAAAACCATTACATTTGTAACTTGAATGGGCAAGATCTTAGTAATTGATTAGTAATTTTATGCTTGTATCTCTTAACAAATTGTGTTTGTCTGATGACAAAAAAATAGTAAACTCGACTAATACGGTACTTAAAAACAAAAAATATAACTATCAGCCCAATATAGATGAAAAAAAAAAAGAGTTAAATTTATGCCGTGATTACTATACCACATAGGAGACTATATTTTTATAGAATTTTAATTAAAAGCAACTATTGTCTTTCTTCAATATCCAAAGGGCATATGAAACCATATACATTTTAAAAGTGCAATATATTGGTAGTATTTGAGGCCACATGCTGTTTATTTTATGAAGAACATCACAGACCGCACTTCCCAGGTGCAAATAGGTAACATGTATTGTACTCTATTCAAATACCCATAAAATGGAAAATGGTATTTCACAAGGAAGAAATTTTAGTAGCAAATTACACCCTTAGTGTTCAGTGGTATTGCAAAATAGTTAGCAAATGGCATTAAAACAGTTTTGAAATGAACCTTACCTCTCCATTGTATAACTTTTACTTCTGCGCTAATGGTAGTTCAACAGATTAAAAAAAAACGCGAACACTTGGTTTTCTATGAATATCCATCTTCTATTCATCTACTTTCCCCACCCCACCCCCTCACCAGGGGACTGATAGGTACAAACACTCATAGCTGATCAGTCTACTTTTGTTGCTGGTTTTGGTAGGAGTTCGACAGATGCAATTGGTTTTCTGTTGGTTTGTTCTTTTAGATTTTTAATATTCATTCTGTTAGAACCTGTAAGGTAAGAGTTGCTGCAATAGGCATTATTTCCTCTGGTTTATGCAGGGGATATTATGTCCTGAGGCCTAGGTAGCCTTTTTTGGCCTACTGCTTTGTAAACCTGGTTGTGGTTTTTGGGAAGCTTTGAGGTACTCATTGTTGAGTATTAGAAGTATACCTTTTTGTACATATGTACTTGTTAGTTATCCATCATTGGCTCTGCATGGTTTTGGCACAGTAACCCTACCCCTCCTTCTGCTGAAGGGGGCACCCTCCAAAGAGACCTCAGCTATCTTCATGATGTGGATCTCATACCTGAGTGACAGTCCTCCTAAGGCAGCATTGATAGCATGTGGATTGAGTTCACTGGTTAAAACAAACACTTGTTTTGTACAAAATATTTTGTTACTAAGTAGCCTGTAAAGGGTTGGCTGATTTCCATCTTGAGGTAAGGTTCATTTAAGAAATATAAATACTTAATTTAAGATTTATTTTTTAAATACTTACCTCTCCATATATGGATTGCCCTCCCTGCCTCCCCACATTCAAAGTGGACAGAAGTGGACTGATTGGCTATGAGTGTTTGTAACCTATTGGTCCTGGGGGTGGGGGGAAGTAGATGGATAGAAGACAGATATTCATAGAAAACCAAGTGTTCTTGTTTTTTTGTTTCAATCTGTCGAACTACTGCAGGTGCAGTAAGTATTTAAAGGATAAATCTTAAATTAAGTATTTATATAGTTATGGTATTAAAGTATTTATTTATAGCTTCCTTCAATGCTAGAACTCCCTCTTCCTTAGGTTATGCATAAAATAGTTATCTGTACTTAACTATTAAACTATTAAATTTCAGTTAATTTTGTACCTACCTGAGCATCATAAGCACCACACAATAGAGCTTATAAGATGCAAAGGTTCACACCATGCAGTTGGTACTGATGGCTTTAAATCTCTATAAGAACTGTCTGCAATATACCTGCAGTCATCGGTTAAAATGATTTAAAACTTGCCATCACAGAAACTTGTAATTCCCTTTTACTCTATATGTGCTGTAGAGGCCATTAAAAGAATATTATTTGTTAAACCCTTTTGTTCAGCAAATTAGATTTTGTCTTACAGATTATATGAAGCTGATGGAAATGTAGTCCATTACATACTGAGTCAAGGTTTCAATCAATGACATACGATAGCTTGAGCTCAAGTACCTTATGACATACTTGGGCAGTGTAAGGATTTCATAAATTTTATGTGCTATACTGAATAATGTAAATAACAATATTGTAATAAGTCTTTGATAATCCCTGCACACAAGATTTTTAATGTACATCTACCAAAATTCAGTACAAAGTAGTAGCCATTAGCTTAGTATAAAATCTGCAAACAAGCACCCACATACATACTTACATGCTGGGCATACAAACTTTTTTATATTTTAAAATTTCTACTTGTATCATTGCATTCATTACTGAATTTAACAGCTTACAAGACTTTGCTCAAAACTTACAATGAAATAATACTTCATAATAAGAAATGGAAGAAAGAATGAGATAGTTTCATATGTTTATTACACCTGCTCTGGGGTATTGTGTAGCCTATATTACTTGGTCTTGGGTCTTCATTACTCAGTGCATTTCATTACTTATCAGGAAACCAGAGATCTGAACTTTCGAGTTGTGATGCCAGTTCATCACCTCAGTGAGATTATCATTTCATTATAGCCATTTTTTATCTGCAGTTGACTGAAAACAAAATAAATGATTAGGAAGGCAAGTTCGAAAGGCCAGAGTCTCAAGAGATTGAGGGCCTGGGATAGCAATGATGTTGGTGGAAAGAGGGTGAAGTTGTGAGGAGGAGTGGCATGTTAAATGACATAAGTTGCACATGTACAATGAGTAGTTATCCTCTAGGACAAAATAATGTTAGTAGTAATATTTGTCTCTGAATATGTTTTTTAAAACATATACAAGTGTATTCTGCATCACAACAGGCTGTACATGTGAGATAAGGATGATCAGGAAGTTACTGACCATGATTGTCAGTGATTAAAACATCTGATATAGGGGTTGGCTTCTTTGACAATGTTAGTTATCAAGTCATTAGTAAAGATAATATTGAAGTACTCGGTATAATTGGAACATGTTCTTTGGGTTAGTACTATGAGAGTTCAAAATGGAGTTGTTGGTCATGTTGGCAAACTTCACAAGTGTAAAATCTTTTTAGAATAAAAGTTATTGGGCAGTCTTCCCTCTTGACTTGTTATCCCTTTTATCAGTTATTGTTGACTTTGAGAATTATAAGCAGTCCTGGTGTACAATAAAGTGTTTGTTGTTCAGTAATTGGGAAATGAATTGGTGTGTTATGCACATAAAGCCAAAAATGGTTACTGTGTTAATTAATATGTATTATCTGGTTGCTGTGACTGCTCTAGTTAAAAGAAAGGAAGTGGACATCCTATTGTCCCAAGTCGAGGTTGCATTTTGTTCCTGCTTCTTATGCTTGCTCATTACAAAATTTGTTTTACTGACTGCTGCTTTTGAAAAAGTTTCAGTGAATAAGCAGTATTCATGTCATAGAGCAACTAGTGCCTAATGCTATTCTCCTTGCATTTTAATACATTTTATCTTTATTAATTTATTTTTTCTTTTTTAATAAGTGGGGTCTCTTCTTTTTTTATTTCCCTTTACCTCCTCTTACTTCTTACTAATGGACACCATATTCTTTGGAAGCTTGAATTTCAAATCAATGGCTCCTGTGGGGTTGTTCCATATGAATAGGTTTTATCTTCTGAATGGTAATATTAAGGGCATACTGTACCCTCTGACACAAAAATATTAATAAAAAAAAGTCTTTAATAATTCAACTTAATACTTTCACAGTACAATTATAATACCATTGCCAACTTTATGTGAGCATAAGAATGCAATGTGTCTGTCCGTCTGTTTGTCGTATGACGTCACAAACTTATTGCTGTCTTATTATTTACCGTAGACTCACCTAATTTTGTTTGTAGATACTCAAATATCATACAAACAATGTGAAATTTCGTTTTTCGTAAAATCTCAAATAGATAAAGGTATATAAAGTCATAAAACATATGTAGCGCGTGATGTCACGAAAATACCATTTTTCTTAATGAAATTCCTTCTAACACTATAATTATTCACGTTATAAAAAAAACGAAATTACTTGAGAAAGGCACAACCAGTATGCACTCATAAGAGCAGTTCCAAGAAGCTCCTTTTATTTTTAGAATTTTGGCAAACATTTGAATCCAAAAAAAGTAGTGTTTTGAGTTATGGCACTTTAAAAGTTTCCAGTACCATATTGGAACAAGGTTTGAAATTTTCAGTTCAACATACCAAGAATTACAAGAATATTTCTTGTCTATAGAATCATCATACGTTAAAGAATGCTGTGTTATTCTCACATACAGCTTTCTTTAACGCATATTGATTCTATAGACGACAAACATTCTTGTAATTCTAATACTTACTACAGATTACTGCTACCAACTCATCTTGATAACGTGTTCAGAGCCACCGTCGTCGGCATTCCTCTCTCTCTCTCTCCCTAATTTTGTTGTTTTGTTTTGCTCTTCTAACGGCAATTTTGTGCCTCATTGCTGGGGTGTCATCACAATGCCAAATCATTGCAGAGAGATTTTATTTAACCAGCAGTGAGCACCTTCCCTCCGCTGTCATTGCCAACGACTCATTGGTGTTAGTGAATATTGGAGTAGCGAGAGATGCCAGAAAACACTAGATAATCACACAAAATGTCGAGAAAAGGCAAAAATAAGCTGTGTTGCTACGCTAGGAAGGTATATACAATACTTGTGCAAGTCCCTTTAAAAATGGTCATGTATGTTGTCCTTTTAAACCAAATGGACGAGGTTATGGGCCGCGGACGGTTCAAATTTGTGTTCTGGGCTAAAGTTGGTTGGTTAAAGAATGTAAATTAGCATAAAACTTAATTTTGATATTTTGAAGGTACTGTTTATCGGCTGTTCAGAGGGTATGGTATATGCCCTTGATAGTGAACATGATGTTATTAAATATTTATCATCACAATCTTGCAGTGATCATAAGTAAGTTTCACCATGTTGTCTGTTGTGACTGCTTATCTATTTGTAAATAAATTTTACTTATTTTTTCATCTTTCTTTCATAGGGGTGATAAAACAAGATGCTCTTATTAAAGCACTGAAGACTGGTCAGATTAGAGCAGCTGGACTAGATGTTATGACACCAGAACCACTTCCTACAGATCATGAGCTAATCAGTACTCCTAATTGTAGTAAGATATTTTTATTTCCAAAATTGTGCTGCATGTCCATCAAACCATCACTGTAAATTTTAACACATTCCCACCTGTCTTTTTCTGAGCTTTGTCATATAAATGAAGGTTATTTACTTGTCCATTACACTAACCTCTTCCTACAAAGGTAATTACTGTTTAGTGTTTTTATTTTTTCTTGAACCCATAATTTTTATATCATCTGTTTTTTTCTCTTTAGGGAACTGCTAAGCATGACTGTTTTAATTTATCTAGCCACTGCTATGTATTCAGAATTATATACTGTATCACTCACTTCTATTTGACTTGTTTGACTTTTTTAGTTGTATTTCACGCATATAACTTTTACACAGTACTTTCAAGCAAAATATTTTTATTAGCTTGTATTACATTTGGCAAAAAGAAATAACAAAGAACTTCATATACTTTTCATCTCTATAATTTTGTAGTCTTTCTATGTAGTACCTTGCTTTTTTAAAAGTACTGAAATGTATTTTTATGTAGTGTCCAAAATTTTTTCTTGAGGGTATTTTCATTTTGAGATTCATTATTACTTTGTACAGTTGTCTCATTGATCCATTAGAGTAACCTATTTACAAGTGTGGAGAGACCCCTGGAGCTACAGGAGTAGTAGCAAGTATTCACTCAGCTATAGTTTCTCATGTTTAAAGTCAGAAAGAATCTGTATTTATTCATGTTAATGTAGAGGGTAATTATGGTTCTTTCAGCATAGCATGTTCTCTTAGTTAGGGACAGTATAAAGTTGCTCCACAATACTGCAAATTAATGTTTATTGAAGAAAATTTCAAGTATTAGCTTTTTCATTTTCACATTAACATTTTCCCTAGGGTTTTGTACAGTGCTAGATTCATACTGTATACTGTATGTATATGTTGTCCATTATTATTAACAGTAATCTTTTTCTAATTTTTTCAGCAATAGTTCCACACATTGGCAGTGCTGAAATTACCACAAGAGAAGGAATGGCTACTCTTACAGCTGCTAACATTATTGCTGGGCTAGAAAACAAACCTATGCCAGAAAACCTTTGTTGATGCTTGTTGAAAATATATAAATATAGTTTTTATTGTTGTTCAAGTGGATTACACACTTGGTATTCTTTGAGAATTATTTTTTGTTGACTGCAAATTGTCTAACAATTTCTAAGATTATTGTCCTTTGGTTTTATTTGTGGAGAACTTGAAAGTGGCTGAGCTAAACCCAAGTTTTATTATGGATATTTGATTTTATCTATTTTTCTGTAGTTTCCAGATTGGTAATTATTAAAAATCCTGATTGTAGATGAGGTTTTGGTGATTAATAATAGTAACACCTCATCTTATCTGACTTTTGTACTTATCAGTTAAATTATCTTTTCTGCTGTAGTACCATTTTAGATGTGATACATTTTTAAACAAAACTCTTAAATTAAATGTTAAGTGCATAGTACAGGTTAGTTTAGGGTAGGACCTTTGTGGAATCACTGTTGGCTGCAAGATATCTAGAAAATATTCAAGCGCACACTGAAATATGAGATCTTGTTTTATCAGAAGCCAGAATCCCTAACATCTGTAAGTAGAGGTGCTACTGTATTCCAGATTGTTGAAGGCATTTTGCTTTTTAAGGATTTTTTCTTGGATTGTGGGATTTCATCTCTAGTTGGATTATGTAAGTGTAAGAAGATCGTAGTCAATTCCAATGGGTCCTGGCAGCCAAGTCATTCCTAGTGTCTGATGATTGCATACAAACAGTGGTCTGTACTATTATTTCAATGGCCAAATATTCAGGCAGCAGTGACAAATACATGTATAGTATTGCCAATTATAGTTGTTCTAAAGACTGTATACAGCTGAGTTTTAGTTTCAAAGACTGAACAGCTGAGTCTTAGTCTCAAAGATTATACAGTTGAGTTTTAGTTTTAAATACTGATGCTGAGTTTTTTTTTTAATTCATCCCACAATATTTGTTTCATTTACTTCTTGAAATGTAAAATCAAGTACAGTACAGTATATTGCTTGTGTTCTTCCTTACTGCCTGCATATTTTGCCATTTAAATGATACCTCCTTCTTATGCTAACATATACTGAATCTGACACATTTATAATCAGTTGGTTGCAAGGGTATGGTAAAGATTCCTTCACTCTGAATCAGTTATAGTTTACCAGATTAAGCATTGTTGTTTTCGAGTTGGCCATCATTATAATGGGATAGACTCTTGTTCCTAGAGTAGCCCATATCAGTTAACAAGATGATTTATGTGTAGTTCTTTTGGATTTCCTCTTTTCAGTTTTTTGTTACTAGTGTTTACACTGGTTTTATTTCACCCCCCTTACATATTCTTTCTTCTTTTGGAAAAGAATCTTATTCCACTGCTTTCTACCCTCACATTTTGGATTTCCACTTACTGTATATGAGATATCGCATGAATAGTGATTTTTTTACTTTGTTGTATTTCAAACTGTTATTAATTTGTGGTGGTTGTGGTAAACATTATCTTAAGCTTATATCAGATATTTGGTTGTGGGTACTTATATGTGGCACACTGATCTATTTGCTGTAAACAGTGGTGTTGATACTTCCATCAACCGCACAAGACAATGAAATGGAGGGATGCTTTGCACCTCTGAACAACCTAACCAATTAGTCACCAGGACTTCAGGACTACATACTTTCATGGGTTTTTCACTTTGGCATTTCTTTCAGATTTCTTCTGGCTGTAAATACCATACATAAATCTCAGACCATGAGCAAAATATATATTACAAAAACTTTCAGAATGTGTGGTCTTTACTTTTTCAAGATATTTTTGCTTTGTTCTAAGTCAAACTTTTCTTTTGTCAGAGATTTGTTTTCTGCACAAGACATTGCAGAGGCTCCAACATAATCAGTGTTATTGTATTTATTTTTGAGCAAGCCCAGAGTAGTACACAAATTTAGTAAGTCATCATACATGGCAGTGATACTGTTCAAATCTTACTTTTCATGTATGTGCATCTAATTTATGGGAAGTATTTTCTTCATTGTGGCTTTTTCATGTGTTAGTCGTCAAGTCCTTAGGTTTTATTAGCTTGAAGGCCATTTCTGTGATTTGGTATTCTCTAATTAAGAGACTGTCTTGTTTTGAATGGGCTTCTATTTCTAGAAATCATGTCCAGTTCTGAAGATTGCACTTTTCACAGTTTGTTTTTTGTTACGCTGTATTGTGGAGTATGGGGCCAGCCCTCTGAGAGCTAAGCAAATTATCTCAGTGGTCTGTTTAAACAACTATATAATAAGAATAATGTTGAGTTTAGGGATAATGATGGCTTGTGTATTCAGTATACACATGAAATTGAAATGTTTGCTCTACGGCACGAGAATATTTTGGCTGATGATAATCTAAATGTACTAATGATTATTATTGGGAAAAATGGTTGTGTACTGAAGAGAGTATATAGAATTTCTAGTTTACATGTAATCACTGAAACTGTTCCTGAAACCTGGTGTGGCAGATCCTTGATTGGACTTGAGGCATCAAAATGATTGACTAATTTAGGCTGTAGCAAATTAATGTTCAGACATCTTTATTGTAATATTACAAGTGGTAACTGAAATGCTGAATTTGAGGAAAATTTTTCCTCTAAAAGGTATAAGAAATTACTTGATATAACTATCTGTACAGTAACATATGTACAATGTCTGTACTGTACTATTTGTTAGTTTTATTTAAAAACCAGTCTGTGATAAAGGTTATCTAGTGAATGAACTTTGCATGTGGTCACACTTCAATTAAAACTATACTCTGCTATATCAGATTGTACTGTTGGGAAGAATGATATGTAAAATGTGTAAATCATGACATACACATAAGTAAGTTCATTGCAGCACAGTAAATTTGTACAATTTTTATTAATTTTAGCATTAATTTACCTTCTTAATTACCATACTTAGTTGTTATGGTTGCAGTTTATAGATGAAATTTATGTTGACTTTCTTATGGCTTTTACTGTAAATCTTATCAAATTTTATGTTATGTGTTGTGACAGTTCAATCATGTAGGTTGCTGAGTCTCCATTCTTAAAATATTTTATCACCCATTAGGTCTAAACATGGCCATTCTCAAACAAGTCTCTTGTCTCACTATAGAGGAGTGCTGCACCAGGATGTAACTTCCTCCTGCTCTCGCTGGTCTCCTCTGGTCTTCCACCAAGAACTCCAACTGGAATCTCTGTCAGGATACCAGTCAGTACAGAGTCCTTCTACACTCCCTCCTTCTGGGGTGCAGGAACAGGAGTAGGAGTGGGAGCAGAGATCATTGATTCCTACTGTATCAGAGGGAACTGCTCTCCAGCATAACATGGTGGAGCAACAGACACTGGAGGGCTTGCCCCTTCAGAAACTTTATCCTTGGACTGGAGCAGTGGTTCCAAGAGGTCATTTTGCTCATTCTTAAGCTTAATGATCATGGGAAGGTGGCCTCTGCTTTAGCTTTACCAACAGTCTCTCTTTTGGAGTGAGTAGTGAGTTCCATCCCTGAAGTAGGACCATTGGTGAAGCTACTTTGGTCACAGCTTTCCACTGGTGTTTTGGCAGAGGTGAACTCAATGGTCTGTGGATTGACCCAGTCCCCTTGCAGCCAGCAGATCAGGAAAACTACTCCCTCCCCTGTTATCCAGACAGAACAAGTTATTACATTTCAGACATTGACAACTTGCTCCTCTGACTTGATCTGGCACTCTGCCAACGTACTAAAAATGTCCCTTTAGAAAAATTATGGCAGCAAGCCCTTAACTTTAACTCCTCAGAGTTGAACAGTTTGAAAACTGTATTGATTCTGGCACTCCATGTCACATCTTGGCTGGATATGTGACAAGGTGTCATGACTACCATGATGATGAGGGAGTTGCCCCTGAACTCTTGGGGTAGGATAAGAAAGCTTATGTTGAACCAAACAAAAACTTCTTTCAGTTTTCTTCTGAAGATGGAAAGAGAAACCCACAAGATTCCTGTGTATAACTTGTTTACTTGTAATTATTTACATGTTACTTTTAAACTCGAGTACTTTCAGGTCCTAACTGTGACCCTTTTTCAAGAGATGAGGTAGTCAGGCTGGTTCAAGGCCCAGCAATCTTCTGGAACTTCTTCTCCCTGTGCTGTTATTTATATGATGGCTGTCCTGGTTTCCATTCTCTTGAGAGTTGTTAATCCCCTCCTGTCGGTCTGATATCCTGATCTGATGGTCAGTGGTATTAACCCTTGTGGTATGTGAGTAGTCACCATCGGTCTGTTGGGCAGGAGACCTAACCTCCAGGTCAGAAGGGTCGATCTTAGCTTCTGTTAATATTAAAAGATCGGCTTATGGGATCTTCTGAGGTAAATCCTTTGTTTCCTTCTATCACTTTAATCTGTCTGATGAGTGCCCCTTCCACTACCCTCCTATGACTGATGTTATTGCTTTTGTATATAAGCCTACTGTTTTTAAAATCCATCCTATGGTCCTTTTCCCAACAATGCCTAGCTATAGCACTCCCCTGTGAGTTGAGCTGTACTGCCCTCCTGTGTTCTTGGATTCTAGTTTTTATTCCCCTACCTGTTTCACCCACATATTTGTCTCCACAATTGTTGCAATTAATTATGTATACTCCCCCTATATCATCTGCATTACTGTCTTCTCCTTCCAATTTATTTTTACATACTTTGTTTTTTACGGTGTTGTCAAAGGTATACACAAATTTATATTTAATTTCTTTCATTTTTGATGTAATTTGTTTCATTTTAGGCATATAAGGGAGGGAACTATTTTCTTGTTTTCTGTATTCCATATACTCTCTGCATTTTCCCTGTAAAAAATCCTCCTAGCTTTGTTGAGTGCCCTTTTTCTGAACCATTCCCGGTATGCTAATGTATCAAAGCTTTTATCAATGTAGTTTATTTCTTTATCTATCTTACAAGGGTCACACGTTCTCATTGCCCTAAGAAATAAACCTGCTAGAACACCCATTTTTATAGCATGACTGTGAAAAGAGAAGAAATGAATATACGAGTTTGTGTGTGTGGGCTTTCTATATGTGTTTTCATATCCTATTTCTTTCAGAATCACATATTAAACATTCAGTAGATTTCATAGAGAAAGTTAAGAACAAGAATATAAAGGGACATATGTTTAGTTTTGATGTAGTAGCTTTATTCACCAATGTCCCCTTAGATAAAGTTTTAGAATTTCTATAGACTAAACATAATGAGGGCATTTTCAATCCAAACATAGAAATAAGTGTCTTCCTGGAGTTGATCAATTTATGCGTTAGTGATACTTATTTTACGTTTGAGGGACAAGTATACAAAGAGAAATATGGAGTAGCTATGGGGTCCTCATTATCACCAATACTTGCTAATATATGTATGGAATATTTTGAGACTAATCTAGTTCCTAATATTAATGTCCCTAACTTAAAATTGAAAGGTTGGTGGAGATATGTGGATGATATTTTTGCCATTCTGCAGGGTGATGAAAGTGAAATAGAAACTTTTCTAGAAAAACTCAGTAGTTTTGATAACAACATCCAATTCACTCTAGAAAAAAGTAACAATAATAAACTGCCCTTTTTAGACATCTTGATAGAAAGGAAAGAAATAGGATATGAATTCAGCACATATAGAAAGCCCACACACACAAACTCGTATATTCATTTCTTCTCTTTTCACAGTCATGCTATAAAAATGGTGTTCTAGCAGGTTTATTTCTTAGGGCAATGAGAACGTGTGACCCTTGTAAGATAGATAAAGAAATAAACTACATTGATAAAAGCTTTGATACATTAGCATACTGGGAATGGTTCAGAAAAAGGGCACTCAACAAAGCTAGGAGGATTTTTTACAGGGAAAATGCAGAGAGTACATGGAATACAGAAAACAAGAAAATAGTTTCCCTCCCTTATATGCCTAAAATGAAACAAATTACATCAAAAATGAAAGAAATTAAATATAAATTTGTGTATACCTTTGACAACACCATAAAAAACAAAGTATGTAAAAATAAATTGGAAGGAGAAGACAGTAATGCAGATGATATAGGGGGAGTATACATAATTAATTGCAACAATTGTGGAGACAAATATGTGGGTGAAACAGGCAGGGGAATAAGGACTAGAATCCAAGAACACAGGAGGGCAGTACAGCTCAACTCACAGGGGAGTGCTATAGCTAGGCATTGTTGGGAAAAGGACCATAGGATGGATTTTAAAAACAGTAGGCTTATATACAAAAGCAATAACATCAGTCATAGGAGGGTAGTGGAAGGGGCACTCATCAGACAGATTAAAGTGATAGAAGGAAACAAAGGATTTACCTCAGAAGATCCCATAAGCCGATCTTTAATATTAACAGAAGCTAAGATCGACCCTTCTGACCTGGAGGTTAGGTCTCCTGCCCAACAGACCGATGGTGACTACTCACATACCACAATGGTTAATACCACTGACCATCAGATCAGGATATCAGACCGACAGGAGGAGATTGACAACTCTCAAGAGAATGGAAACCAGGACAGCCATCATATAAATAACGGCAGAAGGAAAAGAAGTTCCAGAAAATTGCTGGGCCTTGAACTACCTCGTCTCTTGAAAAAGGGTCACAGTTAGGACCTGAAAGTACTCGAGTTTAAAAGTAACGTAAATAATTACAAGTAAACAAGTTATACATAGGAATCTTGTGAGTTTCTCTTTCCAAAGCTTATGTTGTTGAGCAGGAAAGCCCTCACCTTCCTGGCCCACCAGACTACCAACCTTTAGGTTAATAATTTTCTTCAATGGAAGGACTCATTCCTGTCACTTATGTCCAGACAGGCATCTCATGAGTTGGCACTTCCACAAGAATAGTTCAGTCCTTGACTCTTACTCTACTTTCCCCAGGGAAGGTAGAAGTGAGGTAGAGGTGACTATTGAGAAAGAATATTCACATGACGAGCTCATCTCTCAAGCAGCCACCTTGAAGTCAAGCCAAGGGAGTAGGCCATCAGCTTCCAAAACTTCTACTTAGACAAAGACCACCATGCTGTATGCACACCCCACTTGGGTACTTCTTAGCTCTTTCACCTCTTCTTCCTGGGTCAGCCTAAAGAGGGAGTCGGGGCAAGAGAAGAGGGGATTCCTGATGAGAAAGGCCTCATCCCTGATCTGCCATAGGTGGGAGGCTGCCTCTTGAACCACTGGATGGCATGGCAACAACAAGAGGTGGAACGGTGGGTAGTAACAGTTCTGAAGGACAGATACAAAATCCCTTTCAAGGACCATTGCCACCTCCCAGGGTCCAATCCCTTTCCTGCCCCTCCCAGGATCCAACCCCTTTCCTGACATACTTTGCCAACTCAACCAATTCCAAATTTCTCTGGACTGAGGCTGAGACAATGATGCAGAAGGGGGCAATCATAATCATTCACAATAGGCCTCCAGGCTTCTACAGCTGCCTCTTCCTAGTGGAGAGGGCTTTAGTGAGATATAGGCCTATCACAGATCCTTTGGTAATGAACAGCTGCATCAGACAGCCTTCACAATAACAACTGCTCATTCAGTGTTGCATTCTGTCAGAGAGGGAGACTTCATGATCTTAAGCAATCTCGAGGATGCATGTTTCCTTATCCTTGTTCATCATGACTCAAGAAAGTTCCTTTGCTTCATGTTCCAAGGGGAGATTTTTCTGCTTTGGCTTGGTGACTGACCCACATTGTTCACTATGGCCGTCCTGATAGTCTCGGCTTGAGTACACTCCATGGGACTCCATCCGTTGCGCTATCTGGACAACTGGCTCATCCTTGCTTCCTCAGAACAGAAGCTTATACAGGACAGACAGAATTGGCTGATCTTTTGCAAGCATGGGGACTGTCATAAAGTGGTGGAAATATGACTTAGTTCCCAAACAAAGGATCTGGTATTTCTGAATGATCCTGGAATCCACTGTAGTGAAGGCTATCCTTGTGCCCCTCTGAAAAGATATCCTCAAGAGAGTTGCCAAGTGCCTCTCGGAGAGGGAGGAACAACCAACTCAACAGTAACAAGTAATATTGGGCCACCTTACATTCCTGGAGAAACTCGTCCCAAATGGGAGGAGTCGCCTTCATTCATTTCCAGACAAATCACTACATCACTTGCTTCCCTTCACAATGAAATTCAGAAACACCTGGAGTGGTGGCTGTTGGACCACAATCTCCTTCAGGGAGTCTCACTGAAAGCACTCCCCCCCCAGGGTTACTTCTGTTCTCAGACACAGCCTGCAAAGGTTGAGACTTCATCTGGGACGAGAGTTAGCTTTTGGGACTTGTCCCCTGAACATGAACAGAGTGCTCATCAGTGTGCTAGAGATGATGGCATCATGGCTGGCACTCCAGACCTTCCATCAGCATCTGGAGGGGCACTCAATGTTATTCTTGAGCAACAGCACTGCCTTAGTGGACATCAACAAACAGTGGGGGAAGGATGGTCTCCCCCTCATTGTGCCAACTAGCTGTCTAATGTCTAGATGCACAGGATCAAGCTAAGAGTCAGATATACATTCTAGGCAAAAAGTGCATTGGCAGACCAACTGAGCTGTTGGGATCAGGTTGTGAAAACAGAAATGGTCCCTGCACCAAAGCTGTAGTGGAAAGACTGTTTGATCTATGGGGAAAGCTGATAATTATCAATCTGTTTGCCACCAAACTGAATTGGAAGATTCCCATCTTCTGCTCACTTGTTCCAGACCTATGGGCAGTGATGCAAGATGCATTTCAACAGCCACGGGACAGCATGGATGTCTATGTCAGTCTCCTCCTCAGGACACTCAACAGAGTATTCATGATATTCATGAATCTGAGTCTTCACATGACATTAGTAGCCTCCTCTGGCCAAGCCAAGTGGTAGCAGACCTCCTATTACTTTTGATAAATGTCCCATGAGCCCTGCCTCTTCTATGGCAGCCGCACATCCACAGGTATCATTGAGTGGTGGAGTCACTACATCTTCATAGGTGGGGGTTATCTCTCTGTGAGAGAGGCTTTTCTCACAAAACAGTTAAGGAGATGCCTGACAACCTCCAAACATACTCGGCAAATGTCTACAAGGGAAGTGGGCCATATTCTGCAACTGGTGTTGTAGAATGGGTTACTCTCCAATCAGTACCTCTCTTCAGTGCATAGCAGACTTCTTTGTCTTTCTACATTGAGACAAGGGCATGTCTGTCTCGGTTGTTACAGTATATGGCATTGGGCAGTGCTTGCTGAAAGTGTTCCGCCTAAGTATGTGGTGTGGACATGTCTACTCCCCAGAAATAGCATTGTTTATGAGGAGCTTCAAACATCATGCCCTCCTTGAGAAGTTAGGCCGAGTAGAACCTGACAGGGCAGCGTCAAATGAACCCGTCTCTGTCACTGGACAGGGATCTTATGCTCAAAAGAGTCTTCCTTCTAGCCCTTGCCTTGGCCAAGAGAGTGGGAGAGCCATATGGATTGTCAGACCTTGTTGAGCACTTGGAAGGGTGTGGTATATCTTGTTCTTTTTCATTTCAGAATTTGTGGTTAAGACTTGAAATCAGCCTTAAGTGTAGGTTTTACCTCTCATCTTTGTAGTGAGACTCCATATATGAAAAGCCTAATGTTTGTATCCCCATAGGGAAAATGCCAGATTTTTAAAGTACCGTATATTTCCGCATATAAGAAGACCTTTAAATCATAAAATTCACCCCTAAAAATTGGGGGTCACCTTATACTACCATTCTAAAACTCAAACCGTGAATAATTCTAAATGTTGTTTATCGGTAGGCTAGCCTTGGCCTCGGTTGTAACCACTGACAAACATGAAAAGGTCACATTATGAAATAAACTGATTATAAAGGTAGTAAAACCATTTTTACCTTATATATTACTGGCATATCTTCATAATAAATAGCCTATTCGAGGAATAATTCCATATCAATAAAATCGACTTTTATCTCTGCAAGGCCAGCTGACAAAATGTAAATATCGAATCAAGGTTGATCTCTCAGCAACCTTTAGCTTTCGGTAACGTAGTGCAATTACGTTAGTAATAAATAACATTTAGGATAACAATCATTTTTCATTAAAAATTCAGGCTGTTTGTAACTATTTAGAACAATTCAATCATATGAACGATAATTATGTACGATAATTATCATGCTTTATCGTATTGTTGTTGGGGGTTGCTTATGATTGGTAATGAAATGTAAACAAAACAATGTTTCCCTTTTAGGCGATGTGTGTAGGCACAACATGATATGGAATCAACTTTATTTCATTTACCATATATACTTGTTAACGTGCGAGCTCATGCATCGTGTGACCCCCAGATTTTCACCCATAAAAAATTATTTTATCATGTATCTCGTGTATCATGTGAGTTACTTTTCTGAGAGACCAGATTACTATGGACTACCTCTTTTACTCCGTCTCTTTATCCCATCTTCTAGTTAAATAGGTTAAAAAAGTAAAAGCGAATGATAAAAGTATTGTTATTTACGGTATACTCGTTGAGTAAAGGAGTATAGTCATAAACAACCAAACGAGGAACAACTGTTTTGCTTGCATTTCAACCATCGCACGATAGTAAACAACTACTGTAGTTATGTTACAAATGATGTTAAGTAGAAAAGGACTGATGCATATTTACATTACAGTAAACCCCCGTATTCGCGTTCTCACGGTTTTTGGACTCATACAGTCGCGGGTTTCTCTGTGGAACATATCTAGCCATTTTTCATGGAAAATTCGCCCATTCGCGGTATTTTTCACTGAGAAATATTCGCTAATTACTGTGTTTTCATATAATTTTCATGAACAAATGCACTTTTTGTGATGAAACTATTAAAATACTCGGTATAAGCATTTTTACAGGGTTTTTCTTGGTTTAAGCTATCAAAATGGGCAGTTCTATATGTTTTTAGAGGAGTTTTAAGCATTCGCGGATTTGACCTATTCGTGGGGGGGGTGTGGGATGCATCCCCCGCGAATACGGGAGGTTCGCTGTATACCCTTACTCGGTTTGGAGAAAAGATCGCAAGGAAATATACTGCTAAATTTAAGCTCCAAGTTGCAGCTAAAGCTGAGAAAACAAACAATGTTCAAGTGCTAATGACTATAAATTATTGTGCACTGCAACATAATCAAACTCCTAAATTTCGATATGCCACCAAACTCGACCGTAAATAATATTGGAGAGAAAAGTATTTCAATCAAAACTATTGGACATGAAAGAACACATTTTACTGTTGTTTTAATGTGTATGGCAAATGGGATGAAACCTTCTTCCATGGCTATCTTTAAACGGAAATTGAATTGATGCCGAAACAAAAATACAGTACCCGGAAGGTATCGTTGGCCACGTTCATGAAGACCTAAACAATGCAAATGGCGCATGATCGCTATGTTTGTATTTTATAGTACAATTATTAATATGCGAATACATACAATATTACTGGATACACTGAAGTAAAGCATAACTTGTTAAAAGATCCATGGAAAAGATGCTTATTTGTTAGGTTTGTATTAAAAAAACTATGTAAATATTACATACGCTAATTTTATACTTTGTGTATGATGCGACGCCCTTAAAATTAGCTTCAAAATTAGGTCTTCCAAAATCGCATGATATGCGAGTATATATATGGTATTTTGAATTTCTAAGGATAACAGCATTTGTAATAACATCATCTTTACATAAACAATATTTCATAAGATACCTGTTGTTGCAAAAGCTAGCCTATACACAGATGGTTTTGTAGTTTAAGCAGTCATCTTATACTACAGATATGAGATAAATTCATGAAAATTTGTTATAATTTTTTACCTCGTCTTATCTAAAGGTCGTCATATACACGAAAATATACGGTAATTTGTATTTTTCCTAGGTATACAAACCATGGGCTTTCATATGGGGTAACCCTCCTTGTCCACCCCACTTTGTTATTTTCCTTCCGTTTTTCATTCTGAATATGGGCCAGACAAACAATGGGGAGCATTGGTTGGTAAGAACGGGCATCTCCTCTCACCATTCTCCATCTGGGCATGAAACTTCCTACTGGTCATTAGTAGGTTTTGGGTAAGATCTCTAGAAGGCAAAGTCATCCATATGTCTGTCACATTCGGAAAGGACATGTAGTTCGAGTACTAGGATAGAATGTAATTGTGAAATTCACATGTATATCCTCTTACCTTGGAATGTTGACCATAGGCAAAGGGATAATTTCTCTGCCTGAGGGAATGACCTTCCGAATGTACCCTGCAATTTCCTGGTGGTCATTGGTACATTTGAGGCATCATCTCTAGGGGCCATGTCATCCATTGATCTGTGGCATTCAGGTAGAACCCATTGATCCGGTACTAGGATAGAACGTAATTGTTCAAGTCACATTATTATCCTTTTACCTTGGGTTGTTGCCCTCAGGTCCTTGGACTCCTTTCCCTTGGTGGGTGCTCAATAAGTCATGTAGTTTACCCAGCTCTTAAGGACAGGTTGTATCTCGCCTAAGGTGTGCAGCTACAGGGAGAAGGTGTGGGCAGGACTAGCTTTCTACCTTCCTCCCATTTTCTGTCCTCTTCCAGCGGACATAGGAAGAGTGAACAAGCCATCACCAGCTGGACAGGGATGCATGCAGGTGATCTGCATGACTGAGTATCCTGTCTATAATCCATTTTTGTTTGGATTAATAGATGCATTTCCTACCTTCTCTCTGGCAAGGGAGAGCAGGACTGACTACGGACAAACCTACATAGTCTTCGACATTGTTAATTCAAATGCTTTAAGATTGAAGTAGCATGCCCGGAGCAAGGTGACTCAAAAGAAGTTCTTACATCCTTCTTCGGTCCAAGTAAAGCTTCTATGCCCATAGGAGTCAATTGAAGCAGGAGCCTCAGACCTCTCAAAGAGATTGTTGAACTCACAAATGAGATCAATAACTTCCCTGTAGGAAGCAAGAAACTCTTGACTCTTCCCATCCTTTGCTTCATGCACAGGAGTCTGACAACCTGAGGTAGATGGAACAGAGGGATCCCGATCACTTGATGGATGTAGGCCATCCCTTGCCAACGAGGAGTCACGTCCATGAACGTAGGAACATGGCCGTGCATCAGCTCTTGGACCAGAAGAGTCACGCATGTGGACGCGTGAAGACGAACACCACACGCAATCCCTTACAGGATAGTGAGAAACTGAAGCACGAGACCTAGGCCTACATGGGTCCTCCTAGATGAATGAGACACGTTACGTTTCAGCCTCCTGCTGAGCCGGAGAAACATGGTCACTATCAGATCCACAGACGTGGCTAAGAACATGTCCGTGGACGACAAGGTCCCCTCCCTGGTATAGATCCTCTCCACTAATTGGTTGTCTTGCCATGTTTTGCTAATGAAGACAGTCCTAGTGATGTTCTGTAACATGGCTGGGGCCTGACATTATGGAGTCAAGTACTACTAAAGTACATAAGGAAGCATAAAATAAAAAGCAGATGCTCGATTAAGCGCAGTGACACTAGAGAGTGCAGAAAGTGAATGGATGCTGAAGGGGTGAATAACGGGATGAAACCTGAAGCAGGCAAGTGGCCTGAGAAGACAAACAAGCATGCTGTTGGAGTCAGAGTGCTACTGTAACAATGCAGAACCCTGGTAGGAACACTATTGACAGATGCCATATGAAGCGTAGCCAGTTGATTGGGTGCAAGGATTTGGCTGACAACAGGCATGAGGTTAGATGCAGGTGCACATCCAAAACCAAGAGCATGGTAAGAAACTGATGCTAGACCAGGGGGTTGGGTTAAAGCTGGATGCAGTCGCATGAACAAAGGCAGGCACACACGCAAAATGAGAAGCAAAGATGACTCTGAAGTTCAGTGGCTGGAACCAGTAGTGTAGTCATTTTCCATACAAGAAAAATATTAAACAGTAAAGTGTATTTTATATATACCTCAGATATAGCACATCTTCAAATAGTAATGTAGTTACAAGAGTGAGAGAGAGATCAGAAGACATAGCCACACACACACACTGCTTATGTCTTGCTTATGGGCAGGAAAAATTTTCAAATTGGATGAAGGATAAAATGTACATTAATCAATCATATAGTGATAAAATGTATATCAATGAATTGTATAGAGAATTTACTTTGTAATAACTGACTTGATACGAAGTCAGTGATTTCATCACTCTGGGGAGGTGTGAGCTCTTAACATTTGAGTAGAATATCAAGAATAACCACTATACCAACAACCAGTATACAGTAAAGTTTGGTATTTGTTGTACTTGGCTGTTATAATTTCCATTGTTTTCAGTCTCATTTCTGGAAATTGGTTCAGTAATGTTTCTTATGTTTTAGCAGCAAAAGAACACATTTCTATTTACTGTTGTGCAGTGCTTTGCATTGCAGTTTTTGTGAAATGTTGAATGCTCAATCAAATTTTTGTGTTTTATTGCACTTGCTATATACCCTAACCTGCTTGAATAACATGCTGTGACCAGTGCTGCCCAAGGGATCTACTTACCTAATAAGACTGGACCAGCCCAGTGTACAACAGGGGGTGGCTACTACCAGTGATGTGCCATAGCTACTACCTCAACCTTAATTACTCGCCCATTCAGCCTAGTGATTGATCTACTGTTCCAGTATTGTCGCTCTCTTTCAGGTTCACTAGAAGTATGCCTAAAAAGGCAGGGTCTGCCAAATGGTTATGCATCATCTGGAGATGGGCCTTCACCTCCCAAAAAATACTGTACAGGTTGTGGCCAGCACTGCCAAGGGAGACCTTCTTGGTGTCTTACCTGGGATACCTGCTGAGACCCGACCAACACAGTGTAGGGTTAAAAAAAAGGCATCGTGTACTAGTGATGTACCATTGCCATTGCAACTACCTTAACCTTGGCCCTCAACTGCTCTTGCTGTTCCAGTACTGCTGCTACTTTTGTATGCCCACTAAGCCACTCAGACTTAGTGGACCTGATAGCTGGACCACTTGACTGCTTTGCTGTATGTTTGGATCACTACATTGCCTGCCAATGCTCCATTGATCCCAAAAGTACCAATGACTAAGTAAGTGGTACTTTTTTCATGAGAATTTATGTCTCTTGATGTCTGGTATTATTCAGGAGCACCTTCACAAAACAATTGCGTATTCTTCGGCTGCTGTTCAACTGGCTGGTGTGTTTCAGCAGCTGTGCTTGCTACATTAATGACTGCTGCTCCCACTCCTGTTGCTGCTGTTCTTGTGACCAGCCCTACTGCAAAATTCATGCAAAGTAGTTATTATAATTTAGTGATACAAAAAGCCAGAGACCAATCTGTAAGTGGTGATGAATAATATAGTGATACTATGAGGATTAAGTGACTCAAACAGAAATACTGTAATGACTTAAAATTTCAGGATGATTAACAGCCATCCACAAACCCAGCAAACAAGCTGGGAGTACTTTACAGGCCTATGTGATCAACAAACCAGATATGAGAATAATGAAGAATGCTACTGGTTCCTCCCAATGTGTCCTGGTGAGCAAGTACTGTCAATCACCTTTGGCTCCTCTTCTGTTTCTGTCTACCATACATAAGAAAGCATATGTCAAGGGAATTGCAAAGACCACAATGTGGGCTCAATATGACTGATGTGTTTGTTATAAAACAAGTTTTTATAATATAAAATTTTTCCATATGAACCAATCAATCATATAGAGAGCCCTGATTTGTGGTCAGACTATGAATGCTGAGTTTGAGATACTAAAAGTAGTATTATAACAAACCATGGAAACTCATCAATCAGACCCCAAATGAGGAGTCCACTTGATTAATGGGGTTTGTGATGAAACATTTAAAATATATAGTACTGGAGTAATGTTAAAATATTAAAAAAAGTTGAACATCCTCCAAGGAACTCTAATTAAAAAAGGACCTGAACATACAGCTACAGTACATCTTGCTAATTACAGGTATGCTACAGACATCATAAAAATTTTATGTTACAAGTTAATTACATTATGTAAAATATTTGATGATACAAATAAACTTTGTAAAATCACATCAGAATGAAGAATGCAGTTATTATAAAGTCCAATAAAAACTGGATCCAACACAAACCAAATAGAAAAATACACAAAATATCTCAAGGAAAAACCAATAAGCTCAGAGGCATGTTGACCCAACAAAAAGTTAACCAAGGGCACTAAGCATGGGAAAGATATTACTGCTGAACACTTAAATAAACATCACTTTACATCACACACAAAGAAGCAATAAAATACTCAATGAAAACACAAAGTCAGTTAAGCAAGAATTATGATAGGTCATTAGCTAGAAACTAAAGCTAACACCTCAAACTAGACAGAGACAAACACTTGTTTTTCACTTTAGAGAAATTAAATCATCACAAACGTTATGCTAAAATTTCAGAAAGAAAAAGCCTGAAGAGCTCAGTACAATAGTACCAAAGTACTTACAGAAAATATTAAAAGTCCAGTGAAGAAAACTGCCGTCACTGTTCACAAAAATAAGCTGCAGTATCCTTGAAAATCTAAAACTGCTGGTGCCATTCACAAAACTAAGCTGTGGTACTACTCTTGAAAATCTATATAAACAATTTATCCACCAATGCAAGAAGGAAAATAATCAAAATGGAATAAAAAAAAATTATAAATTGGAAATATGCAAACCCTAAATGGTTCGAAAGTCTAGGAATCTATGGAGCTGTTCACCAGTCAGTAGACACATAAAGATTACCTTAACCAATGTAAATGCATGTGCCAGCCTACCAGAGGTATCTGATGATGATCTTGGGAACAGTGAATTTGATTCTTCCGTGAGGCTCAAGCAGGCTAATATTGAAATATGGATTTGAGATAACTGTCAACTGCATCTGTGACCTGGGATACCTCCTACTGTACTGTACAGCATTCAAGATTTCTCACGCTTGTTGGTTACTGACAGTTTATTCCAGAAGGGGTAAACTAACCATAAGTTTCTTTTATTTATGAGCTCATTTATTGAAAAATTACACTTCAATGACTAACGTCACAACAAAATAAATAAAAACACTTAGTATATATTTAAAGTAACTTCAGAACACCTCGTCTTACGTCATTAAGTTGTTCCAAGCTCCAAGGATCATGACTCAAGCTAAACTGACTGAAATTGAACAAACCGTTGAAAAAATTACCTAGACCCCCTATAAACCCATATAAGTAGCCCATAACATTGCTAATATGCTTTAAGTTGATGGATAGTTCATTTTTAACTGTAATAAATTTACACATTTCATTCGATGCTTGAAGAAAAAACAATTTTTACTATTCCCTGCTGAGTGACAGCAATGTGCCTTATTGTGAATGACTCTCAACACTGCCACCTGACTTGCACCAAAAACAAAAGCTAATAAAGCAAAAAATCTATCATTCTTTCTTCCCTCTCCTGTTTCAAGTTTTGATGACAGTCTTGTAAAGGCGTGTACACACTTGTTGCATTTCCACGTGTCGTATCATCGTTGCATAGCATGTGGATGGGAAAGCGTTGCACTGTTGCATGTCAAAATATGATGCAAACATACGCAATGGGCTCAGTCTGCCATTTGTTGGTCTTTTGCCATCATATCAAAGGAATGACACACAACTTGCATACCCTCGTGTGGATGGGGAGAGTGGCATTGTCCCGTTGCATGTTCAGTCTTGTTGTGGATGGCCACGCGTAAAGAGGCACATTTGTGACAGCCCGTGATTGTTTGTTATTTTTTGTGTGAAGCACTATCTACAAATGGATTGGAGTAAGGAGGACATTATAAACTTAATTTTTCTAGGCTTTGATGCATAATGAAAATAAAGTCTCAGTTCAGACGTTCCTGTCATTTAATAGGTAATTACCTAATCAATTATAAGTCATTTACATACAATAATAACTAATAATTACCTCAATAACGTTGGATAAACAGTATTTCAAAATTTTTAAAGTCTTTGGCTGTACCAATCTGGTTTATGGCTTCCAAAGGTACTATTGGAGGTGTTCCAGCAAAATCGACTTCTATATCCTCCTTATAACTGTCTGTCTGTTATAAGGGTACGGGTTTGATTGAAACCTACACTATTATCTAAGTTAGGTCAAATGATGACCACATGCCAAATTTTATAGCGCATAAACAAAAGCATACAAACATTCACTTTTATATATAAGAAATATACAGTACTATATATAATTATATATTTATATATAAGAGAGAGAGAGAGAGAGAGAGAGAGAGAGAGAGAGAGAGAGAGAGAGAGAGAGAGAGAGAGAGAGAGAGAGAGAGAGAGAGAGAGAGATGTTGATAAATAAAAGCTAAAGACACATTTTTCCCCTGCTTCAGAGGACCTGTCTTACTCAGGCAAGGAGTGGCCTTGTCCTCAGCCTCGATTACGCTAATAAAAGAAACTGAATGACACTATTACACCACGGAACGATGTTACAACACACGGATATGCAACAAATGGATACAATAAAATCTGTTGCACTGTATCATATCACTGGGTGATACCCAACAATGATACGATACGTGGAAATGCAGCAAGTGTGTATGTGGTTTAAGCTGTTAAATTCAGTAATGAATGTAACAATACAAGTAGGAATAATAAAATAAAAAAAAATACAGTAAGCACTGCATATGAGTCTTTATGTGTGCTTGTCTTCTGATTTTATCATGAGCAAATGGGTATACAGTAGTTTTGTACTGCATTTTGGTATACAGTGGTACCTCGGTTTCCGACGCTAATCCGTTCTAGAAGGAATGTCGAGATTCGATTTTGTCGAATTCCGAATCAACTTCGACCATAAGAAATAACTGAAAATGGATTAATCCGTTCCTGACTACCAGTCACTACTCCAACCTTGTCTTTTTATACAAAACACTACACACATTACAATTAAATAAGTTCAGAGTTAAATAACTTACCTTATTAGAGTCTTCTTACAGTTTTAAATGCATACTGTATCAAAAAAATTGGCCTACCAGTGGTAGACCGAGCGCTGCAGGCTAGGCTAGGCAGCCCATATGCACTCCAGAATGTACTGTAACGGCACGCACAAAAACTGTTGTTAATGATAAATACAATGAAAAACAAGCCTGGTCATTACATTAAATTAATAAAACAATATTAAAAATAAGCCGAATGTACTGTAGAGTCTGTTATAAAAATTAAGAAAAACGTCTTGTTACGTCGGCATCGGCAGCTTGTGGCAAGCGCGAATGTAAACAAACCAAATACGCGTACTACTGTAATTACATAAACATTGTGTACTTTCAGGATTGTATTAATTTATGGTAAATTCCATTCAGAGTCCACTGTAAGTGCTTTTAAATGTGCGTGGGAAGAACGCCACCAACAACGCCAACTAGCGCGGCGTTCAAACACTTTTGTTTACAAACATCATATGTTTTGTCGACGGGTCGGATCGCTACGGCGGGTCGGATTCTGGTTTGTTGTTGGGAACCGGCGCAAAGTTTACTCGGCATTTCGTGTTGGAATCCGATTTTGTCGAGTTTCGGTACGGTCGGAGACCGGGGTTCCACTGTATCTACTTGAAGAATCTAATAAAAATTTCACTCTCATTTTGTGTGTATGTGTGTGTGTTTTTACAATAATTTACAAAATCTTTGCACTGTCCAAAACATGTTATAGAGTACAGAAATAAGGGTATTGTATATCAGTGGTTGAAAGCTTTGGCAAATATGTAATGCACTTTACTTACAGATATACACAATTATATTACTATAATCACACTTTATTAAGGTGTTTGATCTTAAACGCAATGCATGAGACAGACTTTCACTCATGCATTGTGTATCATTATTTTACTTTAAGTTTTAAGTTAATACACCCTGTATCCTTAAACGTTGTGATTATTATAATTATGTATCAGTAAATATAGTGAACTGTATATACACCCAGTATTTCAACCAATGTTCTATAATAGCCAAGTTCCAGTAACTAATGACAGGCTTCAGGCGGAGTATCATAAATGTATCGTATAATAAAGATATTGTTGTAATATATTCTTAATAACCTCAGCATACACACACATGAAGAGTTAGATATGGTCATTAGAATTTTTAAAGTAAAGATACCAAAATTCAGATACAAAATAGTAGCTAATGGCTCTGTATAAAATTAACATATCAATTCACAGACATTTATCATGCCTGCATGTACCGTTGAATTTGTTACTGTATTCAACAGCTTGCACAACCCTCCTCAAAACTGTTTTTATGTATTTATCTAAGTAGAACAGGAATTATCATAAAATTTAATGTTGTAAGAAGTGGCAAGATCAATGAAGCCCATCACATTTTAGCTTACCTCCTTCTTCCAAAAACTGTAACCTTCTACAGATATTGTACATATTTCATTTCACAACATTCTTTAAAGAAAGCCATAAAAACGCCAATAAAAAAAATCTATGGTTAATGTTGTGTCTATTGAAAAGTAGGTCTGTCTGTAGCAGACTTAGAAGTGAGTAATGCTGTCCAAAAATATTGATATCATTTACAAGTTTTATATCTGATTTTGTTATACTAAATGAACAATATTAAGCTCTGGTCAGAGTCTGCCAGGAATCATAAGTGATAAAGCAATACTTCAAAAACATAATCATGTGAAAATTTTATATTCAACTGTTGTTGTCATGTATTGTATTATTGCAAAACTTTATATTCTAATATATATAGATATATATATATACTATATACAACTTTTTGTACACAATAAACTAACATTATAATGCATAAACGTTCCGCTTACCACTAAAACAGACAATATTAAACTAAGTCAAAGGTTAAGAATCAAAGGATTACAAGGATGTCAAATAACTTTCACATTCCTTTTGTAGGTGCACAGCCAGCTTGTCTTCCAGAGGTATAGCATGAAACTTAGTAGCACCAGCAATAGCACTACCAGTGTGATGAATATCAAAGTCACAAATTCAGCACAGAGACACTGAACATAACACCTACACAAACATAAGTTTGAATAAACTGCCATGAACAACCACTGCCTTGCAACAGAATGCTTGAACCATAGGAATCAAATGCATGTATATTAGACAATATTCATAAATTTTTAAGCTTTTTAAGTATTTTTATGAATTAAACTAGTGCTACATTATTTTATATTTTAACATTTATTTTTATGTGACTGCACTTTTTAATTCCTCTAGGGGGCTTTAATTTTTTTGCCTTTAAATATTTTTGCTGACTAATGTAAAGTTAGGTAAAGTGGCAGTTGTATTTTCTCCCATTCTTATTTACAAAATCTGCCATAAAATAAAATATGTCTTCAGCCATAACAACCTAAGTCGAGGTACAACAATTTATGTATGTGCCATATGCTAAGGTACTTAAGTGCTTAATAAGTTGACATTATTTTGTGGCTTAACCTTGAGATTTGCTAAATGATAAAATGGTACTTCAAGAGCAGCCAAATCACAAAATGAGGGTACTTCAAACAACAAAAAGAGTATCAAATATTGTCAGCCCCAAGTGAACTAGCATCCAAACGAGAATATAGTACAGTATTTGCAAATGTAACATTTTGAGAGAGAGAGAGAGAGAGAGAGAGAGAGAGAGAGAGAGAGAGAGAGAGAGAGAGAGAGAGAGAGAGAGAGAGAGAGAGTGTGTGTGTGTGTGTGTGTGTGTGTGTGTGTGTGTGTGTGTGTGTGTGTGTGACAAATGGTTTCTCCCTAATGTGGTGAGGATTACCTTGTTGAGGACGTGACTCATAATGATCACACATAAAACATGACTTTTTGTACTAAGTGCTAGTCCAGTATTAAAAGCCAAATTATCAGTTTCTTCCAATCAACCATTTAATATAAAATATTATGGCAACTGATGCAACAGAGCTGGGCATCAGATTTTAGGTAAGTAGTGTGAAAAGTATACTGACATCAAATCCTAACATTTTTCATAGTTCATGTAACTTTAATAGACTTGACAACGGGCAATAGTTCCTTAATTTTGCTTTCAATATCTATGTCATCACAGATAGGATTAGAACTTACATCTAATACTTCTAATTTACATAAATTCTTTAAGCACATAATTTGGTCAAATGAAGCTATTTTATTATTAGCTATGGATAACTTACACAGAGAAGTTATTCCACTAAGTGGACTAAGGTCACTAATTTTGTTGCTATCTAAAACTAGCTCCCTGCAAGTCACCAAATTTTTAAGGGGGTTTAAGGATGTGATTTCATTGTGACTCAGGTCAACACTGACAGAACATGCAAGGAGATGAGAAAAAGGAATCCTTGTGAGGTTGCTTCCATTTAGTTTGAATGTGCTACCTCCTTCTGCCTTCATACGGTGCTTTGTAAGTGAAGTTTCCATGGCTAACTTGCTTTCTGAAAATATAGAAAAAAATTTTAATGACAAATTACAGTAACATTGTTTTAACCTTTTGTGAGCGGGAGTCGTTAACTGATGACTATTTTTAGGTTGGGGTAATTTCTGGGTATAGTCCCCTGACGATCACCATTTCACGCTGTACAGTTTGAATGAATTTTGCGGGAAAAGTATTTAGATCACTCCCACAAATGACTTCTGGCAACTCTTACATGGCATCTCTAGTAGCTCAGTAGAGGATAGAGGGAGATCAGTTTGACTTGAGATGTCATGGGGGAAAGTACTGCAGCTCCCCATCCGAGGATGTCTAGTAAATATTTTACAATAAATATACTCAGAATTTGTTACTGACTTTAATTCTTATCTGTTATGATACTGTGTGAACTGTAATTATAATTTTACAAAATAAAATAAAAAAAATTATTAGAAAAAAATGTATAACTTGGTATTAGCATATTTTTACAACCATCTTCTGGAAATGAAGGCCCGCAGAGGGTTGTAAATATTCACTTTCAACTTCCCGTGGAAGGCACAGAAAATTGTTCAAAACTTTTTTCTTATACCACATGCATATGCATATCTTCTTACCACTGATTTTTTTTATTTGGCCAACCTTAAATTTAGCCTGGTCTAGGGGTGTGCTTAACCCTTAAACGCCGAGCCTCTATTTACAAAAACGTCTCCCGTATGCCGGTGGCGTTCGGTGAGTTATCACCGAAGCGGAAAAAAATTTTTTTTCAAAAAATCACAGCACGCTTAGTTTTTAAGATTAAGAGTTCATTTTCGGCTCCTTTTATTGTCATTGCCTGAAGTTTAGTATGCAACCATCAGAAATGAAAAAAAATATCATTATCATATATAAATATTGGAATATATAACAGCAAAAAAAAAAACTTATATAATTGTATACAAATCGCGCTGTAAGCACAACGGCTAAAGCTAATGAGTTAATTTTTTTTAGTTGTTTTGTACACTAAATTGCGATGATTTTGGTAAATAACAAATTGTAAAACAATCAAAGCAACACAGAGAAAATATTATCACAAAATGATGCATGAATTCGTAACGCTCGGACGTAAAAAAATGTTTTTTTAAAAAATTCACCATAAATCAAAATATTGTGCTAGAGACTTCCCGTTTGTTGAAAAATGAAGTTAATTGATTGAATATTACTAGACTGTAAGTGTTTTAGCTTACAATTGCAGTTTTTGACCATTTCGGTCGAGTTAAAGTTGACCGAAAGGCAAATTTTTTCTATTTATCGTGATTTATATGAAAATATTTCAAAACTGATAAAAGCTACAACCATGAGTTATTTTCTGTTGTATTGTACATGAAATTGCACACATTTTCATATATAAAACTTTATGTAACAACTAATATAAAACGGTGCAAATATTACGACAATGAGACGAAAGAATTTCTGAGATGTTCGGCCGAGTTACTGCGCAGACGTAAGGAAAATGTTTTTTTCAAAAATTCACCATAAATCGAAATATTGTGCTAGAGACTTCCAATTTATTGCAAAATGAAGGTAAACGATTGAATATTACTAGAATGTAAGAGTTTCAGCTTACAATTGCGTTTTTTTACCATTTCGGTCGCGTTAAAGTTGACTGAAGGTTGAAATTTTGGCAGTTATCGTGATTTATGTGAAAATATTTCAAAACTGATAAAAGCTACAACCATGAGCTATCTTCTGTTGTATTCTACATGAAATTGCACACATTTTCATATATAAAAGTTTATGTAACGACTAATGTAAAACGATGCAAACATTACGACAACATGACGAAAGAATTTCAGAGATGTTGGCCGAGTTACATAGCATGAGACATAAGGAAAAATTTTTTTTCAGAAATTCACCATAAATCGAAATATTGTGCTAGAGACTTCCAGTTTGTTGCAAAATGAAGGTACATGATTGAATATTACTAGAATGTAAGAGTTTTAGCTTATAATTGCGTTTTTTTTACCATTTTGGTCGAGTTAAAGTTGACCGAAGCTTGAAATTTTGGCAGTTATCGTGATTTATATGAAAATATTTCAAAACTGATAAAAGCTACAACCATGAGTTATTTTCTGTTGTATTCTACATGAAATTGCGCACATTTCCATATATAAAACTTTATGTAACGACTAATATAAAACAGTGCAAACATTACGACAATGACAATGTGAAAAAAGAATTTCTGGCGCGGACATAAGGAAAAAGTTTTTTCAAAAATTCACCATAAATCGAAATATTGTGCTAGAGACTTCCAATTGGTTGCAAAATGAAGGTAAATGATTGAATAATACTAGAATGTCAGAGTTTTAGCTTACAATTGCATTTTTTTACCATTTCGGTCGAGTCAAAGTTGACCGAAGGTTGAAATTTTGGCAGTTATCGTGATTTATATGAAAATATTTCAAAACTGATAAAAGCTACAACCATGAGTTATTTTCTGTTGTATTGTACATGAAATTGCGCACATTTTCATATATAAAACTTTATGTAACGGCTAATATAGAACAGTGCAAAAATTACGACAAAATCACGAAAGAATTTCTGAAATTTTCGGCCGAGTTACACATGCGGGCGTAAGAAAAAGTTTTTTCAAAAATTCACCATAAATCGAAATATTGTGCTAGAGACTTCCAATTTGTTGCAAAATGAAGGTACATGATTGAATATTACTAGAATGTAAGAGTTTCAGATTACAATTGCGTTTTTTCGACCATTTCGGTCAAGTCAAAGTTGACCGAAGGTTGAAATTTTTGTAGTCGGCGTATGGTACGTCCACTTGGCACCCAACAGACAATTTTAGTCGACGTATGATACGTCCAGTAGGCGTTTAAGGGTTAATATATATTTAGCCCCGTCCTGTAAGGGTTAATATTTATCTCACATAAGCAGAAATGTATACATCTTAAAAACTTACTCATGTCAGTGTAGTAATTTGCACGAAGAGAATCTAGTGCTTCAAGCTGTGATAGATAACTCCTGATTTTATCTTGGTAATTTCTTGCATCTAAAGCCCACAAGATGTCCACCAATGTTAACAGCACCCCTGTAAATACAGTTACTGAGTTCAAAAATACATTGTGGTGTTAAAAACGAAAATACCTAAAAACACAACAAAACAAAGCAAAAAATTTCAAATTAAGTGTAATATTGTATGTATCGGGTTTAAGGATCCTTTTATGTTTGCAAGTGTATAAGCTAATATATCTTTTCTCACTTTAATGTATATACAGGACGTTTACCCCTGATGCCAATTTCTATTACATAATTCACAAACAAAACATAGGTTATAAATTGTAACAGCTCAGTTACACCAAGGACAGAACATTAATAATATGGCTATAAATTTCAATGAACTACCAGCAGTGCAGTAGCTATAGTGTCAAAATAAGTGAGCATGGAAAACTACTTGCTCCCCAATGCTCCGCAGGGTACCGCGCCCGGGGTGGCGCCGCGCAACTGGATCTCCAGTTTTTCTCTGAAGGGAAATGGTAACCCGGCTACTATATCCCTACAATTAATCCTAGCCGGTGACATAAAATTAAACCCAGGCCCCTACACATGTCCCATCTGCAGCACACGAGTCACAGCTTCTCGCGCCGGGGGTGGATCAGTCCGCTGCAACTTGTGTGGTGGGTGGGTACACCTTCGGTGCACCACACTGAGAACACTAAAAGACTACAATGTACATTGGAAGTGCATCATATGCCGTAACACACACTCACAAACAAACAATAACAATACACAACAAGCACTTCCTATCCAACAAAACACCAACCAACCAACACCACACAGATCACCATCTCCCACATCTACCACACTTTCCTCCAATCCCAGAACACCATCACCTATTCCTACAAATCAAACATCCCCACAAACCCCAACACCCCATAGCACACACTCACCTAACACCCACAGAAATGCACCACTAAATACACGCACTCACACACTTAGACATAATCGCCGCAACATAAACATCTTAAAATTAAACATTGACGGCATTCGCAACAAACACATTGAACTAAAACATTTCATGCACAAACAAAAGATCCACATAGCCATCATTCAAGAAACAAAACTGAAACACACACATAAAACACCCAACATACCAAATTACACAGCCATCAGACAAGACAGACAACATGGTGATGGTGGAGGCCTCATCACATACATACACCATAACATATCCTACATTGAAAAAACGCAGCACATCAGAACACTAACACAAGTAGACAGACATACAGAACTACAAGCATTTAATATCAAAATAGGGCACAATAAACAAATCACAATCATCAACACATACATCCCTCCAGAATATTCACCGGGTTTACCAGCAAACTTCACAACTAGACTGCAGGCGTTGAATACCCTCCCAGATATACTTCTGGGAGGAGATTTCAATGCCAAACACACAGACTGGTACGCTCACCAAGACATCACACAAAGAGGCACAGACATCTCAACACAATTACACCAACTATACATACTAAACAACACAGATATGCACACACACATACCACACCAAGCCAACTTTAGTCTCACTTCCCCAGACATAACATTTTGCTCACCCAACATAGCACCATCAATCACATGGAAAACACAAACAGACCTATCATCAGACCACCTTCCTATTTTAATAACACTCCGAACCACACATGACACTTTCTCACATACAAGACACACCATCCCTAACTACAAGCGCGCTGCCTGGGATGAGTACTTGGAAACCACTGAGGCTCATTTCCAGGAGTTAAACCACACACACATAACATCATCACAGACACTAAACAATACAACAATACAATTCAACGACATAATAAACAATGCAGACAAAAGAAACGTTCCTCAAGGCAACAGAAAACACTACAACCCAAACTTCACGCCTGACATAAACAGACTCATAACAGAACGAAACAATTTAAGAAATACACCAACCCCACACACACAAATCACAACAAATCGCATACATGATTTAAACACAGAAATAAATACCAAATTAACTCAAAAACAGACAGAGAACTGGCAAACTTTTCAAGGTACACTAGACTACAGAACCAACCCATCCAAACTACACAAAACTATCAACAGTCTCATCAATTCAAACAGTGGGAACACTCAAAGTCACGCCTCAATCACCACATCTGACAAGATCCTTTCACGCAAACAACAAGCCAACATCTTAATAAACCACTACGCAAAAATCAGCCACCTACGCAAATACAAAGAAGACAGACACATCTACAGACGCAAACAACAGTTCCCATTAGATTACACAGTAATACTAGCCACAACAGAAGACACTGCTAGAATCATTAAACAACTTAAAAACTCTGCAGCCATGGGCATCGATAACATTTCAAACATTCATTTAAAACATCTAGGTCCCCATGGCACACAAACACTGACAAACATAGCCAATTATTCATATGCACACTGCATTATACCACACATTTGGAAACTGGGGAAAATAATAGCACTTCTAAAACCAAACAATACACCTACACAAGCAGCTTCATATAGACCTATAACTTTACTCTGCACACCATCAAAAGTAGTAGAACGCCTCATCTTACGCAAAACCACACCACACATGCCACTGTCACCCACTCAACATGGTTACAGACCACACCACTCCACAACAACACTACTCACCAACCTTACACAAAAAATACAAGATGGCATTAACTCCAGACGCCCACCACAAAGAACACTGCTAATCACAATAGACATAAGTAAAGCCTTTGACGCCATCTCTAGACCACTTCTCATCAACAAAGTTTACAACACCACACTACACAACAACACCAAACACTGGCTCGCCAATTACTTAACAGACAGACAAGCATTTGTACACTACAATGGCGAGTCATCCAAAATCAGAAACTTCCCGAACGGCGTCCCACAAGGCTCCATCCTAAGCCCAACACTTTTTAACCTATTCATGCATGACATACCAACACCACCTAACAACATATACATCTCCTCATATGCAGACGATCTAACAATCATATCAATACATGCAGACAAAAACGTATGCTCCACCCAAGTACAGACTTACATAACACAACTTGAAAACTGGCTCACACAAAACAGATTACAGGTAGCACCAACAAAATCCACAAGTACACTACTCACTAGTCACAACAAAGAACATCAGTACAGACCCACAGCAACGCTGAACAACACCACAATTCACACACACATGAAACAAAAATCCTAGAGTCACATACAACACTTCAATGTCATTTGCTCCACATGTCAGTAACATCATCAAGAAATGCAGACCTAGATTAAATGCACTAAGATCACTAACAGGCACAACATTTGGACAACAAAAGAAACGCTCATCACAGTATACAAACAATACATCCGCTCCATAATAAACTATGCCAGCCCAGCCTGGCACCCTGCCATATCCAACACACAACTAAACAAACTACAAATAATACAAAACACAGTTCTTAGAATCATCCTTGGCAGTACACAATCCACACCAACAGAACACTTACACGCTGAAACCAAGATTCTCACCATCAGGCAACACTTAGACATGAGAGGCACACAATTCTTGGCATCAGTCATAAACAACACAAACAGCCCATGCTATTACCTTCACGACCACCCTCCAACACACAGGCAAATAGCGAATACACCACACAGACACTATACAAATATCTTGAATTCTATACCACCACCCACAAACATCACACAAAACAAAAGCACATCCATACTCACCTCACCAGACAAGCACTTAATAACCTTCCCAACAACAAAATACTCGGCACCCCCCCACCCAACATAAGCAGCACAGAAACAGCTCTCAAGATTGGAGAGAGTACACCTGACTCGACTTCTCTGTGGTCATCACCAATCACTAAACACCTACAAACACCGCATAGACAACACCCAAACAGACATATGTCCACTCTGCCAAGTTAGTCCCCACACAATTACACATCTCTTAGTAGATTGCCCTAACTTGGCAGCCCTTAGACAACACAACATCCACACTACCACACAGTTATGGTCAGATCCAGTAAGCGTGGTGTCCTTCTTGCGCGGTGCAGGCTTCCTGGCATAACAGAGTCTGGGGAACCACAACAACAACAACAACTTGCATACATGAATGGGTGGCTTGAGTAGGAAGAGTAATTGTGACACTCACAATAGTGCTTATTTGTGGGTGATGCCACTAACCCTTTCTCTCGTATCATTCAACATTTGTCTTTGTTTCATGGCTGCACCACAAACTTAAGAAAGGCCTAGGCATCTAAAAATGCATGACTCAGTGTGAGCTTTATGGAAGATGGACTGAGTGTAGTGATGAAATAATTTTTGTGGGTGCCCAACAACCCTGTTTCCTTGTCCATCACTAACTATATCACTTGTGACTAGCTATGCTGCATTCTTTGCATTCAAAACTTGTTTTCTTCTGTATAAATATGGTGCCAAATAAGTATCATAGTGCACATGTATTTGGAAAACACTTAGAAAAAGGTATAAAAATTTAATAGATAGAAATAAAGTAGATGGTTTAACTAAAGTTTAGTGTGGATGAACCTAAAATATGATATTTTTATAATAAAATAAAGTTTGTTCATACTTACCTGGCAGATATATATATAGCTGTCCTTCGGAGAATACAGCTATATATATATCTGACAGGTAAGTCTCATGAACAAACTATATGGTAAGGAAAGATCTTATGAAAACTGAAAAGGCAATTAGTTTATGTGGTGCCCAAGATATTTATTAATTTTAAGGTAGTTAATCCAGTACAGTACTTCCCTTACTAGAAAACATTTGAGTGAAATTTGTGGCAGCTCAGAGAGACTCTGGCTTGCCATTATATAAGGTTACCATAAGGTCTAAGGCAAGGGATACCGTACAAGAAATGGCAAAAATAATGAAAGAAGACACGGGAATCCTATGCCTTTAAATGCCAGTAAAGTTTGGAGTTTTATTTTTCCAACATAAAGTTACAACTTGCATGGTTTCAAGGCACAGTGAAGTTTGCAGATCATACGACTGTGCTAAAGTGGAAAGGCCTTCCCTCCTATACCTTAATTATGAAAGAACAAAATGCTTTCAGGTGTCACAAGACCTCCAAGGATTGTACTGTGTTACTGCTGTAAACAAAATATGGCTAGGGATTGCAACAACAAGATCTAAACCTTTCACACACCAACTGGTTAAAGAGTATTAATGAACCTGAATACCAAAAATATCATGGTTTAATTGAGGCTCAAAACTAAGGGTTAGGTTGAGTGTCAACTAACACTCACTGAGTCCTAATATCTGCACATGATCCCTGACTTCCAGTTATCTTGACTAAGGATAATTTCCAAACACCTGCATGTCAAAGTAATAAGTAATATTTTTAATTTCTAAGACAACAAACCAAATCACAACCCTGGATCTGGAAATGCTTAGCAGCTTCATTGGGTTTTACTCTGCATTACTTCTGGGGGTTCTACTATTCATTAATTTGGCTAATGAGGAACTGACTTTGCTGGAAAGGACTTGGGTAGTATGGAGGCTGAAAATGGCAATGTAAAGACCATGGCAATCAAGAAAAGCTTCAGCTTCAAAGACTGTACAACAGGCAGTGTAAAGCTACCCCGTACATGGTAGAGCATGGGTGGAAGAAACTGCTATCCTATGTCTATCTTTATTCTCAACAGAATTGTTTACTTAAGTACTCTAGGAAGCTCTGGAGGTTGCTAACCAAAGTCCAGTGCAGGGATGTGAGGTAAAATTTTCATCATATTATGTTAATGTTATGTTAATGCTGCAGTGAATGCTGATGAAGTGAATGACAAAGTTTTAGAAATGCTAATACAGTAACAGCACACGAATAACAACAACAGGAGAATGAACCTGTACAAGAAAGTACAATTTGTTGCTGGCTTAATATACTCCTGAAGATGCCAAAAGTTTGAAGGACATCTTTATCAATCTCAACTTGTTTGGTTGATGATCCTGCACAGCATCATCTAATATCAATAAAATCACAACCTGGCCACGAAACACATAGACAACCAAACTGTTGTACTCATTACCCCTACCTGGTCCATCATATTCATCACCACACTCTGCAGTGTCATCATCATCTCTGCCTTCCCTGTCTACTATCTCACCTACAGCCTTGCTACCTGATACTTCACCTCAGATTTCCACTTGCTCAGATGAGTTTGGGATTTAGTGTCTCTTAATGAAGGGAGTAAGCAGTACAAACTTTACTCTTCAGCCTTCCACCCCTCCCAAATTACACTTAACTCTATGGCATGTTGGTTTCAAACTAATTTTCACCGTACAGATCCTCTAAAACAAACTTTTATTTTAAACTGCACTTGAGCCCCTTGTCAGACGAAAAAAGATTAATCAGGTTTTCCAAGCCAAACTAGTTTTTTTGCAAAAATTTCCTAGATAGCTGGCAGATTTATGTTAAAATCTCTCTATCACAATTTTATGGTGCTTAAAACTTTCAGATATGAATTAACTAGAATCATCTTGTTTGCTTCAATGTACCCTTAATTTGTAAAATCCAAGCTGGCCACCATTTTTAATTGCAAATAAATGTCCTCACTAGATTAAAATGATATATACATACACTATATTAAATTGGTAATCAAGTGGAACTGAAAACTGACAAATGTGGAAGTGATTGCAACTTCAAATTTATGAATGTTTTTGCTTATGATTAAGAACATGGCAAATTTTTAATTAATTTGTATTTTTCATAACTAACAAACCTGTGATCTTAACATTAGGATAAATATTCTGGCACCAGCTGGAACCTGGTAAAAAAAAAAAAACAATAAACTGCTGAGGAATGTATGGCTTACATGTCCTGAAGACCATCAGTGATCAGTCTTTTGCTCTCCCAGGTTTACAACAAAGAGGTATTCCTGGCAAACAGACCACCTATGGAAACTAGGTCAGCAAAATACACATCTCCATTCTTTATTGTGCAAATGCTGATGGGCATCTTTATTCAAAACTTTGGTTATTAGCAAGGCTTTTCATTACAATGGTCAATCTGCCAAAATTCTACAACTACAGCACCAATTCATGAAATGGCTTTTCAACCATGCTGTTTTTGATGTCAATCATCACCAGATGGAAGTGCTTGGAACTGAACAGCACTGTGTCTGATACATCCAGTTGCTCTAACACACTACAGCAGCTATCTACGAGGAGGAAGAAGATACTTGTGCAGCAAAGACGTTTGCTGTTCTTAAAGCTTTTAATCTTTCTGGCTGCCATTCATTGCTGAAGTTCACCAAGAAAGGAGATGAAGAAAATACTAGCCAGTGGCTGGAATATGCTGCTGAATGACGAAGACACCAGTATGCATGATTTTAATGGCTACATGGCCAATAACTCCTGGGCAAGGGAGGGGATAGAGTATCTAAGAAGTAGTGGAGTAGCCTGACACTGCCAAAGGTGATCCTAAGGATCAGGTGCAGGGGGATGAGGAGATTGCCTTGCCTACTGCAGAAGAAGAGGATGATGAAAAGCAATACAATGAAGTTTGTTCCAACTGCTGATAATTCTGCTATAACCAGTTCTTATGTTCTACATCACATTCCACAGATCTGACAGTTAAAGGTAGATGGAACCTCTGCCTTCAACCTCCTTGGATCCTTAGCCTTCAACATCCTTTGAGCCTCTACTCTTAACCTCCTTAGAACTTCAGCCATTGGCTTTAACTCCCCTTACATGGAAAAATATTTCAGACGCCTACATTGTACTTGTCGCTGGACAAAATCTCCCCCTTTCCCCTCCATCAAGCAAAAAATAAATAAGTAAAATAAAATACAATAAAATAAAATAAAAGTAAAAATGGATTATTCTCGCTCTCTCTCTCTCTCTCTCTCTCTCCAATATCTCAAGAATAATTCTTTCATTCTCTTTCTTTTTTCTTACAGTGTTTAACTGAGTTGAGATCAGTATGTGCAATTAACTGGATAACTTTATGACATTTGAGAATTTTTTTTAGCAATTGTAAGGATAATATTTTTTTCCTCTCCCTCATATTATCATTAAAAGGATTTTTCTCCCCTTATCTCTTTGTAATATTTGTAAATACATTTTTCAGTGAACAGAGTTTGTCTTTGTGCGTATTAACTGGGAGCATATTTTATGATGCCTCTGGAGATATGAAGTTTTCATAATAAAACTAATATTGTAATACTTACCTGAACACCTGAATGAGCCCTGATCACTGAATGCCTGAACTATATCCCTATAATTTACCCACAAAGTGGGTAATTAACTGTCAGCATTACCAACGCTACAGGAAAAATCTTGTCAAATGGGTTACCTGAGGTACCACTGACAACGCTGCTGCAAATACCGGCCAACAGAGGCCGACATCCCCAACTGAGTCACTCACTATCAAAAATTGAAGCGGGGAGGAGGGTGGGAATCATTTAGGTGTTCAGGTAAGTATGACAATATTAGTTTTATTATGAAAACTTCATATTGCAATATACTCCCCGAACACCTGAATTATCCCGATTAACAAAATTTTAATGGAGCTGGGATCAATCTAATTCAGCCTGACCTGTCAACGGAGAGTAAGCAGGTAACTCCTTATCAACCTACTATATGTAAATGTATGTGTAAATGTATGTCACCATATCAGTCAATGCTTTCGGTGAAGAGACATGCTGGAGGGAGACCCATCTAAGTTGCGGCATGCCCCCTTTTTACAACAGCAGAGATGGTAGCTCACTGATCTGCTCTGCATAGATATCTGTTTAGTCAAACACTCACCATATCAATCAATGTTTTCGGTGAAGAGACATGCTGAAGAGTGCTTTGATTGTCGGTCCGGTCAGTACTGTCTCGGTCCGTCGACCTCCCATGTGACTCTTCAGAACCTCTCGTGTATGGAGGAGTACAATGAAACTCCCATGTGGCTATTCAGAGCCTCTCATGTATGAAGGAGTAATGAACCTCCCATGTGGCTATTCAAAACCTCTCATGTATGGAGGGGAATGAAGCAGTGTGCCGAGCTGCTGATCCTTCGTAAAAGGCCCGACGACTGACGCAAAAAGTATCTCAGCACCGATGAAAGAGCCTAGCCTACTAGAGAACCCCCTTGGACTCTTGTAGGGAAATTATCAAAGGGTAAGATACTTAAAAACATACTAAACCTAAGTTCATGTGATTATACTATTACTGCTGCCTAAGATTCTAATGACTAAAAGGAATTCCTCTATTTGGTTAACCTAAGAACCTCCGCACTAAGAGAATACCAACTTAGCTAAATGAACACACCCTAGATGATAGAGTTAGCAGCTACACACGGACTAAGAGAATAACCCTCCCACGGGGTGAATTGAATGTCTCTTAAGTAACAGGAAGTAAACATTGAGACGGACTTCCAAGAAGCTGCCTCCAGAACAGAAGACACTGAACAATTCCTTAGAAAGGAAGATGAAGTGGCCATACTCCGAATACTGTGCACTCGGGGTAACACAGAGCTTGAAGACGACGAAGAAGAACCCTGAGAAGCCTAGGAAATCATCTCCCTCAGAAAGTAACTACTGTAATCGCATTCTTTGACAGCGGACGGGAAGGATTCCGCAGAGAGACGAGAAGTGTATGCGTACGAGGACGGAGTTTCTCAACCATTGATAAATAGACTTTTAATGCTCGCATCAGACATAAGGACATCTCCGCTGGATCACCGGTAATGAACTCTTGCAGATAAAGAACCCTAAACGAATGAGGCAGAGGGTTAACCTACGACTCCGACTTGCCACGAATTCCGGAAGAAGAGACAAATACATATCATTTCCTGCCTAGGAAACCAGCCTAGAAACTGCCTGAAGCTCGCCCACCTTTCTAGCTGTAGTTAAAGCCGTAAGAAAAAAAAAACATCTACAGGCAGTCCCCGGTTTACGACGGTTCCGGCTTACGACGTTCCGAGGTTACGACGCTTTTCAAATATATTCATCAGAAATTATTTCCTGGCTTACGACGCATGTTCCGGGTTACGACGCGCCGCGACCCGATCCGACGGAAGGAATATGGCCCCAAAACGGCAGAATAATCATAATTTGAAGGTTTTTGATGTAAAACTCAATAATAATGCAGTTTACATCGTTTTCAATGCACCCAGAGCATTAAAAGTGTTTTCTTATGATTTTTGACGATTTTCGACGATTTTCTGGCTTACGACGATTTTCGGTTACGACGCCAAGCAAGAAGAACGGAACCCCGTCAGAAACCGGGACCGCCTGTAATCAGTTGCCTTAATATTAGAACTCCCAATAAATCCCATGGAGGAGCCCGAGTTGGCAAGACAGGACGTTTAATCTTAAAGGAATGTAATAAATTATGGATGACCTTACTACCAGAAATTTTCGGGAAGATGTCAACTACATGTACTGCTAAGTGTTGAGTGGTAGTCAGCAATAGCTGAATATGAAAGAACCTTGACTTTCTGAAGGGATAAAAGAAAATCAGCTATTTTGGCTATGGAAGCTCTAGAGATGGAATGACCTTCCTTACGACCAACTTCGATACATTGCCCAACTGACCTGGTAAAGCTTACGGGTTGACTTTCTCAAGCTGAAAGAAAGCTGTCTAGACACAGCTTTAGATAGTCTGTTCTGTCTATCTGCTCACTCGGCAGTCACCTTGCAACTAGGTTCAGCATGCGAGGGTTTGGATGATAACAGTGAAAATGCGGTTGTCTGAGAAGATCTTTCGCATGGGAAGGAACGTCGGAACTTCCATAAGGAGCTTAAGAGTTCCGGAAACCAAGGGTGTAGGGCCAGCAAGGAGCGATTAGAGTCATAGACGTCTTGACACTCTCCCGCAATTTCCTGATTACCTGATGAATAAGACCGAACGGGGGAAAGCATACACCTGCATGTGATTCCAATTTTGTAATGTCGCAGTGGTGCCTATCAACATGGGGTCCACCACTGGTGAGAAATAAACCAGAAGACGATGGTTTAATCTTGTCGCGAAAAAGTCCACAGATGGTGGCCACTTCTGGAGAACCTGGCATACTGCTTCCTGAGCCAATACCCGACAAGGGCGACTTAATGAGTCAGCCAGTACGTTGAAACTCCCCGATACAAGTTGGGGAAGAAGAGACACTTTCCGTTCTTCCCACCTTCTCAAGACTCTATGTGTTATAGTACTGTATTGAGTTCTGTTGATCTTGATCCCCCCAGAGTTCTTTAGATACGACACAGAGTTATGTTGTCGCAAAACAGAGCCACTACTCTGTTGTGCACTAGGACTGAAAAACACCTGAGAGCTCCTTTACAGCCCTGAGTTCCCTAAGATTTATTGACTCCTATCATTCCCAATCCCTCCAGAGGCCCGAAGCCTGGGTTTCCTCCAAGGTTGCTCCCCAACCTTGATCTGAGGCATCTGAGTACAGATGAACGTCAGGAAGAGGGGAGTCGACAGACCTTCCGGGTGTCAGATGCACTTCTTCTGAACACCACAGAAGATCCGACAGGCAGAATCGCTCCAGATTGTAACTGCATTCTCATTGCAGAAGTCCCAGCGATTCCTGAGACACACTTGAAGAGAAATGCCTCCGGAGATGAGACCCTGGAATTAAAAGAGAGAGAGAGAAGACATTCTCCCTAAGAGGCTTCTCCAAGCTGGTACCGGCTGTTTCCTGTTGGACAGGAACACCTCTACTAGCTGATGGATGGACTGGATCCTTTCCAGGATCGGGAAAAAAAACCTCCACGGAAGAGAGAGAATCCTCATCCCTGAAAGATTATAGATTGTGTTGGAAACAGGCAACTCTTGGCAAAGATTAGACGAATTCCTAGTATCTTGCATAGATCCAATAAGAAGTCCCTCGCCCTTACTAGCTCCTCTAAAGAGGAGGCAAGGATCAGCCAAGGGCTAGACACTTCAACATTCTGTAACCTCAACAATGCACAACTGCCGACACCGGAGACACGAGTTAGAAGCAACAAAGTTCATCATACTGGCCACATCACTTGAACCCAGAGCAGCCACACGAATCATAGCCTCCTGTGACGCTGACGACGATGACACGAAATTGACCATGGAGGAGACATCCTCCTCTCTCTGTTGCAGAGCGCAAAAGGTGCCCTCAACAGAACCCTCTTATGTATGTCTGGATAGTAAGGTGGAAGATGATTTAAAAAGAAGTCCCTCCTCTTCTTGCCAAAGAATGTTGTACGCTAGCCGAAATGTTAGCCTGGTATGCCAATCCCATTGAAACCGAAGTGATGAGGTTGTCAAACCATACAGGACCGGAAGGAGTATATCCATCTTGTTTGAGAAACCCCATCAAACCAGACATCATCCACATAGACTGGCTGCAAAAAGTGCCCTCCAAAATACAAGTCTCACAAGATGTAACTGCTACCAAACAACTCAATGAGGGAACCCGAGAGAGAAGGGCCTCAACAGATTCATTGAGAGGGACTCTGACACCAGCAGAAGGGTTACCCACTACCCTACAGAACCCCTTCCAATTCGGAAGCAAGGTTGAATCCTGTCTACCCGACCCGATAAGAGAAGCTAACCTAGAGTCCACCTCCCTCAACACCTGCCCGACTCGGCCAAACCAGACTGATTTACTTGATGTCTGGGAGACTACTGGTTTAATTGCATACAACGATTCAAACACTGCTTGGTTTGGTTGTGTAGGTTCCTCAGGAGCCTTGACTGTGAATAGAGAGAATGGATAAGTCCACCATCTGGTATCGGCTCCCCTTCTTTAAGAGAGCATTCTCTGTCAGACTGGTCCGACTGAACCGGGACAAGAAAAGACAGACTGACCACCCGCAAGAACTGCACCCGATAACCCAGAACTCGCTACACCAGGATGTGCGAGACCAACACCTGACATACCTGACCCCATCATACCTAAGCCAACCGTAACTCAGTTGCGCAAACCCTGTACCAACTAAAGCCGATGACAAAACTCTTGTCAGACGCACTCGACTGCGCAAACCCCGCACCATCCAGCGACGATGACATAACACCTGGGCTGACCACACCTGGGAGACAAACGCCCACCCCTGCGAGTGGAGAGGCCGCAACACCCGATCCACCCAGCGCCAGATGATGAACCAACACCGCACCAGGACGGGTATCCGGAGCTGAAGTCACACTGATTAAGGGAGAGGGAGGAAGAACTCCCTGGTGACCCAGAATCAAAGCCGAACCCACATTGAACACCTTAGAAGGAGGAATAGAAATAGCTGCAGGAAAAGTTGAGAAAGAAGTAGAAGAAGGAGAGAAAAAGAAAGAGGCCACACTCGGAGTAACCACCGGAGCACCTACAGCCGATGTTGGACAGGTGGAGAACATACCTACTGGTCCAGTACTCAAAGGTGTTTCTCAGGACAAGCTATGAGCTGCGGAACCAATGGGGACCGAAAAGGAAAATTAACAGCTACTCTAGTGAAAGGAGAGGCTGAGGACACCATCGGTGCTGATACACTCAACGATGGCGCAGACAAAACGCCAACTGCCATAGCATCCACAAGAACCGCGGCGGACACATTACGTTTTAAACTCAGTAAAGGGTGAAAATACGGAAATGCAGAAGACTCCGCAACCACCTGTGAAGCATTTAGACCAGAAGCCTGAGAAAACTACAGGACCCGTGTAAGATGCTAAAGAAGACAGCCCCGCCAGAGAGTACACCTTACCTCAACTCCGAAGAGAGAGAGGGAGCCGCCGAAACTCCAACATTACAGGATTGAACCAATGAAAATTCTTTGCCCTGCCGAGTTAATGGCAAAGAAAACAGGATGAGTGAGAGGAGACTCCGAAGAGCCCTCCGAAGAGTGGCCCGATAAAGAAGATTGTGTAAAGACATTGGAAGAAGGCTTAAAAGAAATTGGGAAAAAAGGAAAACTCAGAAGCAGCAGAAGAGGCCATAGCTGTTAGAGAAAGAAACTAGACCAACTGTTCCCCCTTGATAATCCTGACAGACATCATTAGCAAATTGAGAAAAATTCTTCAAGACGTGATCGTGAATATTGGAAAACCCAAAATTGAAACATTGCATAACTAGTAATCTATAACCTTGTGATAAACCCAACAATTCTGCATTATATTGAGCCAAATTGAAAACCTGATCACCAGAATTACCACCACTGCACGACGAACCAAACTCATCCATCGAAGGAAATGGAACCTTCGAAGACAAAGGAGCATTCTCCAACACTTCAGAACCCGACAAACCCGAAACCACATCCAAACGATGAACCACGGACTTAGAAACCTTCTGTTGTAAAGAGCTTGAAGCAGGAAATAAAACCGAAGATGGATCCAAAGACGAAGTCGTCACACTAGAAACCCCAACTGAACCCGAACCCGAAGAAGGCTGCACCTTCTACTTCTCTTCCTGAACACTTCCTAACCTATTTTCCCTACTTGTCTGTCTTACGCCTTGAGTGGGAAGGGGGGGAATCTCCTGCCAACACTGCCTGCTCCGCACAGGGGGGGCCAGCAGAACCAACCTTCGAGACTTGCGGTTCTCCATGACCTCCGGCACCCGTTAGGGCTGGTTCTGTAACAGGCAGGGAGGCTGAAAAAGAACGATAAGAATCAACTATGCTACCACTACCACTATCTCTATTCTCAGTTAACTTACTCATCAGGCTAGAAAATAGGCTAGACATACTGGATGATAACCTGTCCTCTAACTTCTTGAACAACTCTGAATCTAACGCTTCCTTATCTACTGATTGTAACCCTACAGTTAGTCCTGACCTGCGCTTATTCTTCGAGGCTAAGGATTTTCTGTATTTCATATAATCCTCCATTTGATCTACAGACCAGGACCTACACTTGTCACTTCTCTGACTGATAATACATTAAACCTTCCTATGTAAAATACAAAAAGAATGTTGATCGTTTTTGAGGGTACTCATCCTACGCTTCCAGGACATGCAGGACCAATGAGCGACAGCATCTCCAGCAGTAGAAGGCTCGGTCTTCAAAGCTGTAGATGAAGTAGAAGCAGCGGCACTAGCAGATGGCGATGTCTTCTTGTCTGACTTATCCATAACAAGTCCAAAGTACCGACTTATCCATAACAAGTCCAAAGTACCGATCTGAAGTCAAAACTGGGAGAGAAGCTCCAAATCCAGTCAAAAAGCATAAATCCAGAAGAAAAGGCGTTGAAAACAGTCCAAAGTTGTGATCTGATATCCAAATTCTTTAAATGAGGGCCAGGCTAAATGACCAAAAGTTTGCCTGATGTGGGACACGTCCACATAGCACGGCGAACTAATAACAATTGGGAATTGGGGATGTGGGCCTCTGTCGGCTGGTATTTGCAGCAGCGTTGTCAATGGTACCTCAGCTAACTCATTTGACAAGATTTTTCCCATAGCGTTGGTAACGCTGACAGCTAATTACCCACTTTGTGGGTAAAATTATGGGGATATACTTCGGGCGTTCAGTGACCAGGGGTAATTCAGGTGTTCAGGGAGTGTATTGTAATTTATAAATTTTTATACAACTGTAGGTGGAAAATCTTTAAATCACCTTCATTCACACTTCTGATATTTTGAATAAGATACTTCATTACATCCTACTCAATCACACACATTGCCTGCATTTGAAGTCTCAAATTGAGTTTAAGTCTTTTGTCTTCCAGACAGGAAAGCAATAGTTCATGCAAGTACCAGTAGGAACCAACAAACCTCTTCACTGTTCAGAAGTCTACTGCTGTTAAAACTATTACTCCCTTTTCTTCCTTTTTATTTATTAGTCACCTTCTAGTTTCAGTACTTTAAATTTATCGCAACTCTGCATAAATAGTGATTTATCACTTACAGCCTGGGTTAGCATCAGCTCTAAGTAACAACTGCTGATATTCTGTTGTGATTTTCCCCTAGTGAATGCCTTATGTAATTCTGGTATTTTTCAGCTTCCCCATGTCCCCCATTTATCACATTATACTTTTCATGTCAGTGTATCCTTTTACCTATTCAAATTCTTACCTAGTTGCTTCCATGAGGTGTGGTTTATCATGATACCTTCTTTTATTTTGTGTGGGCTAGTTCAGGTTTTTCCTGCTCTACTTTTATTTCTTCTGGTGTTGGGCATGTACATATACTTTTTTGTGAAGTATCATGGGTGTTTCTGGGCCATCCTCACCTAGTATTATTCTTTGCTTAGGGTTTCCTAGGTAGGAGTTCAATTAATTTTTGTGATTTGTTCTTAATACTTGTTTTTTCTTAGATGTCAGTTACAGTTATTGCTGCTAATAAAAGACATCTTTCACGTTTATTGCTTCTCAACATGTAAGCAGAATGTTCTTTTTCTTTCCTGTACTCTTGTGCATTTAATGTTCACTGCTCTGTTTTGTATTCTTGTGTATACTATGTATGCTGCTTGTGTTTTGTGTTGATAGTACTACATTTTATGCTTTTGATATCTGTGCTGTTTTTGCTGTGTACTGTCATTTTGCTAGTACACCTATTCCAGACAGGGCACAGCAACTTCATGTCCTCACTCAAAAGTCCTTGGTAATAAACTACCTAAATTTAGTTGAATAATATAGCCACCCATGAGTGTGGTTTACCCGCGCAGGAAAGAAGCTATGAATGGATGCCTGCTGGTGGTTTAACCAAGATACACTACTTTATGCCACCAGTCTGTTTACTCTCCGCTGAACATAAATTGTGTAGTTGCACTCTGTTTGGTCTTGAGTACATTTTCATACATTACTTGCTATTACATGTGTACTAAATATCACTTGCTATTACATGTGTACAACTAGATACCTTTTGCATACAAAGCTGTGTTGCTTGAGTATCTGTACACACCTAAAACAAAACTAACTAGCAGAATCCTCTATCATCTCTAAAAGATGTACCCTATTTAAATAGAAGACTTGTATCCTGCCATCAGTCATATCTCATGCATCTATTATCACAGGTATTGCGCTGCAAATGTTAATTGTGTTACTTAAGTAACTCTGCGCATTTTAAAAGCAAAATTGACATCCTATACCTACTCCAATATGTATAGTATTCTGTAGTTAATATGCAACTTAATTACTTTACAAGTTTATGCAGTGGTGGTACACAGTTTTACAATCATGGCTCAAAACTTTCAAGTCAGTATTCTATGATGGCAGTTTTTAAAAGGAAACATGTGAATAATAGTATGAACATTATTGGCCTAACTCTCCCTATCAGGTATATAGCATCTACTATGCAGTTTAGGGTAATGTGGATGGTAACCTTATCTTCCAAATTATCAGTGGTATAGGTGAACAGACTGTCATTAAATTTCATCAAACATTATACAAAATCATTCTACAACTTACATTTATTATCAGGATCCAATTCATCTAGAGTAACACAGTTTTCTTTCACGTCCTCTAAAGTAGATCGTGTAAGATCTGACAACTCTTCTCCACACACTCCTAACTCAGTCATCCACTCAACAAAGTGTGTTGAACCAGCGGGAACTGTGACTGTTTTCTCCTCTAAACCACTCCTTGACAAAGTGATGCTACTGTCCTCTGATGATGGGAGATTTAACTTTGTAACCTGAAAAAGAATAGGCACTAGCTTTATACTTGAAAACTACAAGTAACAAGTAATAATGAATATAAATACAGTACAGTAATATGAGAATGCACTGAAATGCTGCAAGTTATCAGTGATCAAATATTTCAATCATAAAATTAATAAAGAAATTTCATTTGCCTGACATTATAATAATAAGCATGATTATACTTGAAATGACAAAACAGAAGAGACAGACAAAACTAGCCACACTAACAAATTTATTAAAAATAATTTAGCTGGATCACTTTCTACACAGAAATGATATTCCAAAAAATCATGCTAGGGTATTCTAATAGAATCATCTCTTTATTTTTTGCTTTTTGTAAATAACTGCAGTAATTATACTTCAAGTCCAAATACAATTATGAAATATTGTAAATTAAAAAAAATACTTGTCTGCAACTCTTTGGTTCTTGTACAACCAATATCTTCTCTCAAGGGAAGATCAATTTTCTTTTGCTCTTTTCTTTAAACAGATCTTTAACGTGCCCTCTCCTCAGGCTCCCTCTAGATGGAGCAGGCTCCTGACAGCAAGAAAGCTTTTTGTGCTTTTTTCACCCTTTTGACTCCTGCAGTTCCAAGGACTTCCATGAGCCTTAAAGTTGCTTCTTGATGGTGGCCCTCACAACCTTACTTGTTGCTTTTTGGGCTACTATTGGACACTATATTCATCAAAACTGTGTTGCTGTTTGCCCTCACCCCTTCTAAGTGCTTCAGTGGGCTTCATACCTCTTCTGACAGCCTCCCTCATCTCACCTGTTGGTATCTGTGAGGAATGTAAGTTGTACCTGCAGTTGGCAGCCGTAAATCTCTTTCTAGAGGAGGTTCATTCTTGAACATCCAAGCTTTTGATGTCTTTCCTTCTTTTCTCCTTTTCTGCTTGATGGGAGCCATCGAGTAGTGCCTCCAATGATTTATATCCTTCTGGCCTTCTTATTCTCATCCATCCCTACCCTAAAATTGCCAAAATTGGACTCTCAAGAACTCTCTTTCCTGTTGACTTTCATAGTTTTCTGAGCACATATGATTACATGCCTGAGGAGACCCATTCTACCAGGAGCTCTCTTTTCTTCATACAGAAACTTTGACCCCGGCAAGTTCCTTTCATGCATTTATCTACACTTATGGTGCAGTATCTGCATATGTCACAGTGGATCATTGCCTACATGTCTAGGAATTCTAGTTACTGATCCTTCTCTTCATCACTCCACCCCTCACCCCTTTTGCACACAAGGAGGTGTGTTTTTCCTCAAGAACCAGCCTTTGTGCCCCTCATGTGGTTGCTGTGCGTACTACCCCTAGATATGTCCTCTGTTACACCCATTACTTATGAAACCTAACAAGGTTTCCAAGATTGCTATTGGCTCCACTGTCCACTGTCTATAGGAACTAAACTTCTTGTATCTGGGTCTTCTATTCTCTTCTGAGGCTTTCCTGCTATGTCCTCCCCCTTAAATAGCAATGCAGGCTGATTATGACTAATGGATTTTGTATAAGAAAACAGATATGTAAGTCATTAATCATAGTCTTTTGAGCCCTCCTTTCTTCTCATCACTCTTCCAAATACAAGTTGGCACAGAAGACTGAGAGGTTTTGGTAACAAATGGTGGACTGTGGGCTGGGCATGTGAGGTGAAACCCTTTTTCTTTCTATTCTTTGAGTTGGTGTAACTGAGTCTACTTTACATGGAACAACAAAACTTCTTTTATTTTAAAAACATTGTGTTTCTAACACCAAAGGAGAAAGCACAATATTTGATAATTTTTACTAGTACATGTCATTCAACATCAATAACTTACCCACACATAAGAGAAAGTTTCTCCATTAGGGGCAAACCAGTCAATATTGGGACTCTCTTCACCATTAATGGACAAGACTGGCGTTTCCTTCAAAGACAGTGGTTGGGAAAATACACATATGAGTGAACCACCATCATCATCATCATATCCTACTTGCATCAACCTGAAAACAAAATTATAACTATAAAAGCCATGAACAGTAGAGATTGCCAAAAAATGTGAAGTTTCAAGCAAAACAATGATGATTTGGAAAAATGTAAGACAGGTGATCATTTCACAACCCTTATGTGCCTTTTGGAAGATATTCAATTGTTTTGCAATGCAACTAATTTACAATGAAAATTTACAAAACTGCCAGTAAACCATGGGCTCACTATATAGTTCAATCTTGAATTTAAAATTTTTAATGTATACACATACAGAATAATATATTTTTCTTATGTTTCACTTATGGTCTTGAAGTCCATGAGGCAACAAAAAAAAAATAAATATCTCACTAAATACTGTACATATGCTTTTCACCACACAATGCTATGCAATCATTAGCTGCCTCCATTAACAAAAGCAAGAAGGGAAGAAAACCAATGGAAGGGGTTGGGAGGAGGCAATCCCATAAAAGTTTGTTTTTAGGAAATATAAACAATTATTTATATCCAACTTTTGATTTCATTTACAGTATATTTTGTTATTTATTCAGCCTTTTATTTCACTATTTTATTTATGTGGGAGGAAACATGTGACTCTTTAGTATTCTAGTCCATTTAGGCCCTATAAAATCGGTAATAGCCAAAAACTTTACAGGTTTTCACGAATCTCAAATGTTTCTTGTACCAGTATCCTGGCTGTTACTCTCCACAGGAAGTAAAAATATATAAATATTTGTGAAAGAGAATGGAACTGCACTGCTCCCTCTCCTATTAAGATGAATTCTCAGTTCTTTAGATAAAGGTAAATCCTCATCTCTTTACGAAAGGTTTTAAAAATTCATGCATAGCCAAGATCACAGCTCTTCAAAGGAATGTTTCTGTAGTACATCTATTGGAAAACAGAACATCTGGTCACCTGATCTAAAGCCTTATACTCTTAGATTTTTGTCGTGTTACTCCATTAAAACTGAAATACTGTAAGGTTAAAAATGAAGGAAGCCATCATTCATGTTATGGAATCCTCAATGAGCTGCACTTTCCTAAGATAATCACGGAGAAAAAATGGCTTTGCTAATTCTAAGGGATGTTCCATAGCTCGTGTATCTTGTAACCATTACTTTGCAGGGAACCATTACTTTTCTGGAGCTTGGACCCTTAGAAACCCTTTGTATGAAGAGTCACCACAGGGAAGCTAAGTGGTATGGAGTTCTGTGATATGGTAGCCCTCCTGGAAGCTCCAAACATGGTCAAAGCATGTGCACTGTGCAGTCACACATAGATGGAAGGAGCTTTATAAGCAATGAATACTGTCAGTGAGTATCCCCTTGTTGGTTACTTATGCAATGAATATTCTGCCCTTTCCCAGAATCATTCAACATTATCATCTTTAACATTTTTACACCTGATTTTCCTTTAACATGGATAAATGTGAAGTGAGTCCCCTTTAACGTCTTTTGTCTCATGATGTTCTTTGTACTTCTACCAGAATTCCTGTCTAGTATACATTTGCATCTATGCCTCTCCATAATTTTCTGGACCCCCTTACAGGTCTTCCACTACTTCCATATCTACTACTGTTCTGACTTACTGCAACTCTCCTTCTCATTACATGTCCATAACATCTCAAACTTTGATCATCTCTATTTTCCAGCCTCTGAACATCCAATCACTCCATAAACTTCCCTTTCGTAATATGATATTCCTGCGACATTCCTTTTGTAATATGATATTCCTACGACATGACTCCTCCATTTTTTTCAAAGTATTAGTGTTTATTCTGACTGCTAATAGATATATTTACCAACAATATAGCACTGTCTTCCCACTTCATCTGTGCAGCTGCTACTTTATTTTTTCCACTGCCTCCAGTATGTCTCCTAAATAACAGACATGTTCTCCTCCTTTGTTTGCCCTTCTAACACCTGGTACTGCTCCTCCCTTCCTTCTGCATTTACTCTTCTTATACATTCAACCACTGAAATCCCTCACTTCATTTACATTCTGCCATTCTGAGCATGTATCTTTTGTGAGATCATCTACTTTCAATACATGACAAGTTCACTCTCACACCTCCCTCACTTCCATAAAGGCCTTTTCCTTTTTCTTTTAATTGCTTGGCTTTCCTTACATTTCTCTCTTACATATTTCAAGCATTTCTGCAACTTGTTCTTCTGATTCTGTAGCTAACTCAAGTTCACCTGTATACAACAGTTACCAGGGGCCTCCTTTTCTGAATTCCTGTTTAGCTGCCTCAATTACTATGATAAACAATAGACACAGTGCTGATCCTTTACGGAAACCAACATTTGTCTAAATTTCCTCAATTTAGATGCTATGGAGGAGAACATGTCTGTTATCTGGGAGGCATACTGGAAGGCAGTGGAAAAATAAAGTAGCAGCTGCACAGATGAAGTGGGAAGATAGTAGTATATTGTTGGTAAATATATCTTCACTCGACAACTTGTATTATGGTACACCAAAATAACTAGCTTACCTAGTCTCTCTTGTAACCTCTGCTTTTGTAATGACCATCTAATTACCTGTCTTGGTACTAGGTTATGTCTTCTCTCCTGATCCACAAATATGTATGTGGTATAACCTGTTTCTATTTCTGATGGTTCTGAGAATTTTATATTTTCATATTCCCAAAGGCTGTCCTAACATCTTCAGATGTTGTATTCTCTAACGGTCCCACTGCCATGTCTATATACTACAGTCCATACATATTCTCAATATTTCATATACCAACTCCAAGGTTTCCTTATTCTTTTTTTTTCAGCTTCTATTTTTACAATTTCATCTTCATTATATTTTACTCCTTTCACATCCATCTTCAACAACTTTGCTATTCGAAAATTTTATCTTCCCTCTTTTGTGCTGAGATTCTAATTCCACTCCTCTTAATCTGACTCACTATTTCATCCTCCCAGCCTGTCATCTGCCACAGCCTGAAGGTATTCTTCATTTTAAATTTCCCTCTGGTAAAAAATATTATATTCCACCACCAAGCTTTTCCTTCCTGTATATAAACATAAATTCATTCCCAAATGTTATAGTGTTTACTTTTTTTACTGTCTTTTATGTGCCCTCATTCAGCATACAGTGTATTCCAAGTCCACATTTTTATTCTGACTTACTGATACTGTACTTTCTTAGTACTGTACTTATAAACTTTTTCATTTTTAATTAACGAGTTTTTACTCATATTCTTTCTTCTCTGGCAACTCTACTCACAGCAGCCTAATAGCAGTAAGTGTGCCTTGCCTGGTTTAAATGTGCAATCTTTTTCTTCGCTGCTTGCACTTTTCATCATATGGAAATAAATAAGTTTCATTGCTTCTCACCAGGCTTCTTACACTGTACTGCTTACTCATCCCGTTTCTTTCTCCACACCTATATCTTTCCAGCAAACCCTCAGAATCAAATCTGGATGATGCACCACTGCCATTGCACAGAATGTTTCAGTAAATTCTGGCTTTCTTTAATTTAGTCTCCCTACTTGTGAAGTATACAATGAGAGGCATGAAATACTGTATGTAGAACATTAACATGAAACTTTAAATTTGCATCATTATTACTGTTTCTGAGGCATACACAGATAGAAACCTCTGATTTGCATTATTATTACTGTCACTAAAGTTTTAGAATTGTCTTCCTGGTTATATTTTTTCTAACTCTTATAAAATGCCATCTCTCCATCTTTGTGTTAGTAAGGGAACCTCATGCTCATTATCACATTTAGAGATTTAATAATAAAAAACTTTAAAGGTTAAATTGGTCAACACACGGATGCAAAATATGGGCTGTTTCTATGCCAATGTAACAAATATTTTAAAAAATAAGAGGCTTTATCATCAGCCAACAATACTCTCTGTTCATCCAGGACTGCAAACTGATGTGAGAAGAATGCAAGTGATGCCATTTACACCAATTATCATTTCCAAGTATTAATGACAGTATATTCCGTAATTAAAACTTGAGTGAAAAACCATTCAATTTATATGAAAATGTTCCAAGTTCATTTGTCAATTACATATAAATTGCACTGTCATAAGTAACTGTATGCCTCCCTATTTCTCTCTTGCATTGAGTATTATACGCCAAGATTTACTACAGTTAATTTCCCTTACAACATGTGATTAATACCACTATGTATCATTAAATAAAGTGCACTGCATATTAACTGAGCGTTTCAACCAATGATATATGATAGCCTAAGCTCAAGTAGCTTACATGTACAAACAAAAATTTGGATGAAATGTTCACTTAATTTTTAAAGAGGGTATACCAAAATTTGAACAAAACAGTACCTACTTGCTCTATAAAATCACCTGACAAATGAATATACATACTCACATATCCATACAGTACTTTTTTATTATTGTTTATCAAGCTTGAATCTACTGTTGAATTTGTTACTGTATTTAGCATCCTGCAACACCCTCTTCAAATATTGTCATTACAGGCAGTCCCCGGTTATTGGTGGGGGTTCCGTTCCGACGGCATGGCGATAAGCGAAAATAGCTGATAACCGAAAATCAGTGATTTTCGGGCACTTATCGGTGCCGAAAATAGCCGATTTTTGGTTATCAGCGCCTCTGTTAGGTATGTATTGGTGCCAATACGAGATTATCGGTGCTGACAAGCAGAAATCGGCGCAAAAAACTGCCGATTTGCGTCACTAGGCAAGCGCCAAAAAACTGGATTGCCAACAACTGAGCCCGCCAATAACCAGGGAATGCCTGTATTGGTACATACCTAAATATATTTAGAAGAGGAATCATCATAAAAGTTATAAAAAAAATAGCTACATCAACATGACCCAGAAATTTCAGCAAACCACCTCCTTCCAACAATGTAAACTGCACTTTCGTAAGCAATTGTGTGAATGTCTTTCTTTCTCTCTTGCATTGTGTACTGTTATTTTATTCCAATAATTGTACCCTTCAAAAGATATCGTATATGTTTTGTAATCCACCCACTCCTAATGCAATACTGTTTTGTTTCACCATACTCCTCACTTAAGCAAGTCACAAAAAATTTAGAATCAAAATATTGAATGTATTTAAAATGTGTCCGAGAGTAGCAAATGCAGAGATGGTAGGCTAAGTAATACTGACTGTAAAAACTGATATCATTTATCCGATTTTGTTATGAATTGTATTATTGTAAAAGTTTATATTCTAATATATAATATATATTTTTGTATTATCACTTTTGCATTTGCTTTTTTTGTCCATAGTTATATATATATATATATATATATATATATATATATATATATATATATATATATATATATATATATATATATATATATATATATATATATATATATATATATATATATATATATATATATATATATATATATATATATATATATATATATATATATATATATATATATATATATATATATATATATATATATATATATATATATATATATATATATATATATATATATATATATATATATATATATATATATATATATATATATATATATATATATATATATATATATTATAAAGAACTATACTTTATAGCATCAGTGTCTATGTGTTACTAACTGTTACTTAAGAAAAGTACTTCAAGTTGAAAATTAATTCTTGAATAGAGGACACAAAATAATTGTATGGAAGAATAATCAACAAATTTGAAAAAATTAACTCTCTTGATAAGGCTGATGAATAAATTTATCAATCTTCAAATAAACGATTATGATATTCATTACTGAATGGCACTTGGTAATATTCTGATTACCAATTCATTATTACTATAAAGAAAATGGAGTACAGTGTAAAAACACCCAAAGAATAGCTCAGCAAAAACACACCTCCATTAGAACAACTTAACCAGGTTACTATGCAGCAAATTACACTAGACATAACAGGTCACATGACATGAAGTGCATGCAGACATCCACACATTAATTGTTTATGTGAGTGGGAGAATGTCTAGAGGGAGGCATAACAAGTCAGTTACCCTGAAAACAAAGAAGCCACCTTACACGGTTAGACAAGCAAGTATCGGTTATGTTCGTTTCAGCATCCGCATGTCTAGTGTACTTACCGGATTATTCTGTCAAATATGAAAAGGGATTTGTGTTTTTCTAGGCTCAAATGTATCTGGTAAGTAGCAAAATCTGATAAGCTGATGTGCCAGAGTATTTTGAAATCCTGTATTATAGATTGATTTGTTATATTACTAAATGGTTTCTTTGGTCTTATCACAAAAGCCTGAAAGATATTTCTTTGGTAAGATTGTCAGCAGCTCATTCCTATGTGTGAATAAAACTCTCCTGTCTGAATTCAGGATTACACCAAAGATTTCAGAGTATATGAGCAAATGACTAGTTTTAAAGGAATGATTCTTCTTTCTTTATTTCTTTTGCCATTTCTTGCACTTGACTCTGAGTAACAAAGCACAATCTTGGGGAATACTTGCTGGGGTTGGGTTATTCATACCTATGCTTATTACAGTTAGCTGTCCACCATCTTTGCACAAATTTTATTTCACAGTACAAAAAATAAAATAGCCATCCAAGATAAGCAACTGTCCTCCACATGGGCCCTCTTAGAGAGAAAACATTACTGCTCTATCAAAGTTACAGTTGTCTATTTAAAGATCAAGTCCAACCCAAGGGCCAAATTTAACAATGGATTTTGATCTTGCTTGACCACAGCCATAAACTGAGTACTGTACTATGGATGGATGATGAGGCATGTCTCTCCAACATTACTTACCACCCAGCTATAAATGTAATGAACACTGTGTTAAAATTTTCACTAATTTATTACCTAACAGTTATTTTGAAGGTTTTCTGAAGTACCAGATGATTCATTTGAATGCTCAAGTGCATTATACCACATGAATTGCATTAACTTTATACTGCATGATAGTTAATATATACAATGTCCTGTACTCTATAATTACGAAAGCACTAACTTTATACTGCATGACAGTTAATATATACAATGTCCTGTACTCTATAATTACAAAAGCACTAACTTTATACTGCATGACAGTTAATATATACAATGTCCTGTACTCTATAATTACAAAAGTCCAAGTATAAATAGCATTCTTAATGTCTCATAGGCTCTCAGTCCATAAAACTGAACTTTCACAAAAGAAGCAGAGTCCAACTTAAGATTTTTACCTTGCTTAAATGTGATATTCACACAAATTCAATTGGTATTCAGTCAATCTGAGTTATTCAAATTATAAATTAATCCTGAAAGGGTTAAAATAGAAAAATAAACTTCCTGAAAATGGGGAAGAAAATGAGCTAATCAGCTTGATCAAATTTAAACACTTGAAAAATGAAAGTAGAATTTAGGTAAATGGCCATCCACCAGCAACCTAGAAGTAAGAACAATAAAAACTATAATCATTTTTCGACTAAAGATCATCCTAGAAGTAAGAACAATAAAAACTATAATAATTTTTTTACATAAGATCATGAGTGTTTGTTTTATAAATATTTATGTTCATATCAGTCAGTAATTTCTAGTGGTAATTTTCATTTAGAATTTCCCAAGTTAAGGGACAAATAAAGATTATTATAGATCTTGTTCAAAGAACTTTACATAAATGAGACAATGTAATATAATGTAAAGGATTATAAATTTAGAAACTAAGATCTATGAAAAAATATAGTAAATATACACAACTAAAATAATTCTCCAGCACTTACAACTCCAGAACATTTTTACCATCCACTGCATCTATTTCTTACTACATTCATTTTAACAGCAAACAGTTATAACTAACTATTACTAAGGATGGGATAAAAATGCATATGTATACAATACCTTGGATACTTCTCTTGTCGGTTTATAAGCCATCTAAGAAAAAACCATGGACTCTGATCAGAGGGGTCTGTGAATACTGCTTCAACAACAGTTTTCAATTCCTGAAATACAAACAATAAATTACATGTTTAGCATTTCTATCGACAACTTCTGGGATGAAAGTATTTACTAGTCAATTTATCAGGCAACAATATTTGTTAAAAAACTACAACAAATGTAAACCTTTATTGCTGAAATGGCTATCTAACTTCAACCAATGATCAGCATCTGACTCTGCATCGTACCCAGTAAGCTTCATTACTATTGTATTCTTGTCAAAAGGGAATAATGCTGTTCTTATCCTAGTTTTTAACATTTCACATGAATTTATCTGGTAAAAATGATCTTGAAAAATCTGGTCTCATACAAAGCTAGCTTATGCTTGATATAAAATTTAGTTACAAAAATTAACAACCAACACTATCAAGCTGAAAAATCCTCAGATTCACAGGACTGGACAACTTTGTACAGAGAAACATACTATTCCTCAGTTATTCTGTATTTTCAAAAGTTTTCTCTGACAACACTGAAAAGCAGCCACTTCAGGAACTGCTTGTTTCCCATCAAGGTTATAACTTTTTACTTCACTCAAAGTGCTTATCTTTTTTTAATGTTGAGTTGTTAAACTGTGCACTATTAAACCTTCATATGTTTTTGTAGTTGTATTATCACTGTTAGTGATTGCTCATTATGTGGGCATTGCACAGTAATAAGAAAAAGAAACACTGCCTTGGCCAGTATTGAAATAAGGCCACGCACTTTGCATTTAGCACATTGGGAACATGTCTTTGGCCATCTTACTTGTGGCTCCTGTTCTGATCGGTTCAGTGAGTAGTGATATTTCTTATTCAGCTACAGATTCTTTGGATTCATCCCCTGCAGCTCACAGAGTACAGAGTTGTTTATTGTTACAGAGTAGAATGTTTCCTCCAGTAATATGCCTTCTTGAGCCAAGCCTCTCTCCTTCCCAGAGAGTTGAAACAACAGTTCTTTGCTTCTGTTCATGAGATGATGAAACATCAGTGACAGAAAATGATTGCTAAACTTTTCCATTCTGCCTTACTACCATGACCTAGGCTGTGATTGGAGCCATACCACAATATTCTTAAAGAACATGCCCCATACTCTAGACTGTGTTTCAACGAGCTACGAGTTGAGACTTTTGAAGCTGTCGACTTTCATGATCATCAGCTTCATGATTTTAATCCCTTCTTCCTCATTGTAACCTATCAATTCTTCTTCAAGGGATCTGAACTGCTCTTTTCCTAGGGACCCTAGCCACATAATACTAAAGGAACCAAGCCAAGGTGCTTCAAGGAGCTGAAGCCACTCAACACTGAAAGGATCCAGACTGAATCTCTCTCATATCCAAGGACTACACCAAATATGAAAACCCTCTTCCTTGGGACAACACTGGTTAATAGGTAGATGACCATCAGTTTATCTCAAAAAAAAAAGAAAAAAAAAAGTTATTCACATAAACCTATCATTCATGTAAAGCCATCATTTACAGTCTGAATATTTCTAGGCAAGCACATTCTTATGTTTTCCAAACAGATGAAGCAGAAGAGATGAGAGCAACAATTCATGCATGCACACCTTTCACTTACTGGTAGGTAATAACTATCCTCCTCAGTGTTGCCATAAAGTGGATGTGAAACAGATAGGATGATGGGATGGGAGATGAGCACTTCATGTATGATTGATGGGTTTGTATGAAGACAATATGTTTAAGGTTATAAAATCTGAATTTGTTTTATCACAGGACAATCAATCATACAAATCCAGAAAGGCCTTGCACGAGGCAGGTTGAGAAGTTAAGAGAACGATTTGTGAAACTAATGAAGAGCACTTTTTCTTGATTGCCAAAGCAAAAGTTATGTTGACCAAAACATAAAAGTGCAGACAGTGAGGAGGATAGTTACTTCCCACCAATAGGTTAAAAGAGTAAAAGAGTGCAAGTGTGGCAAGTTACTCTTGGCTCTTCTGTTTCCTCTGTCTATAAGAAAGAATGTAAATGTCTGGGGCCATTCAGATAACAACTGAGGCTCTATAACTGAAATGTATCAACACCTTAGTAGCCATCTCATCTTCTTCTTTTCATGGCCTAACAAGTTCTCACATTTATGAATCTTCAGAGACTTTTGCAATGATCTTCAAGGCATCCATATTCTGTGAGTGAAGGTTCCTCTTGGCCCTCCTTTTAAAGATTCTTTTACTTCTGGATGTGAAAATCTGAAGGAAGGGGAAGGGGAAGGGGAAAGCCCATCTTGTCTTCATTTCATCAGGACATGACAGGTAAACTTCCTGAAACAGATGCTCTCTTCTTTAGTCTGCAAGTCTTTCAATTGTGCCTTTCTGCCTAACCAAAGATCTCCACTGCCAGCAAGCAAAGAGACTGATCTCATTCCCCATTGATTCTGCACATACACTACGGTGATGCTATTAGCCTTGACCCCAATGCAATGACCCATTGAGACAGTCATGAACAAGAAGACTAAGAAGACTGCCCAAAGTTCTAGAAGTTGCTGTGCCTGTTTCTGAGCTCCAATGATCATCTCCTTTCACATGTAAATCCAACAAATGAGCCCCAAAACTCTGGTTTGAGGCATCTGAGAACATCAAAAGTTCAGCTCAGGTGGCACCAATGGAAGTCTTCAGTATGTTCTTGCAACCAATGAGGATCATGAAGAACACATGAAGAACATCTCTGGGGTTGGCATAGGGGAGGACATTGCAGCTGCTGTAGTTATAGGGAATGGATGAAAAGCAACTGCAAGAAACCAGCTTCTAAATTTATACCAGGTGACCAACCAACACCTGCAAAGACTTCGCCATAGGTCAACGATGATGAAGAAACTCCCAGATAGTCTCCTGGAGATAAGAAACCATCTCCAGAAGGGTGGATTAACTAAATGTGCTGATCTACATGCCTAAGTACACTCCATTTGTGTAAGGCTACAGGTCTAACTTCTTCAAAAGATGCTGCAAGTGCTTCCTCAATGCCTCCCTTGATGAAGCCAAAACCTGCTGGTCCAGATACTGATGGAGACAGGCCAACATGATGAACCCTGAGGAGCTGTACACACATTGCAATAATGGCCTGAAACTGGAACATGTGGCAATGCCAAAAGGAACCTTAGAAACTTCCTGGAAAGAGCATGAACCAGGATGCAGAAGTAAACATTCCTTAGGTCTACTGAGGAAACTAATAACTTGATAGACTTCAACATCTCCTTCAAAATTTACTGAGATGGTCTATAAGACAACAAGGAAAAATTTACTGAGTGATGCCAGCATTCCAGAACATGGAAGCAAGTTTGTCATCGAGGAACTGCATCTTCACTGGATTAGAATAACAGTTCTTGAGGTCGACTTGTTGGGACAGCAAGGAAGGACCCATATAAAGAAACAAAAAGCAGCAGCCACTGCAGAGAACCTCCAAGACCCAAGGTCCAAGTACCAATAGAATCCCAACCCCTCCAAAACTGCTGGGGGCAGACTCTGAGTGGGAGGGTGAGGAAATCAGAGGGGACAAAAGAGCCTCATTTCTGTTGGCCACCTTTACCTGCAGACTTAATATCAATGATTAGTAACAATAAACTAACAATCTGCTCCCCAAATTCTTACAAGAATTCTTATACCTAATACAGTACCAAGGAAATAACCTATTTAAAACTTAATTTAAAAAACTGGAGTGGCTATTTATCATTTGACAATTAAGATACCACTGGTAATGCTGATAACAATAATGGTATAGAAGTTACCCATTTCTTAATAAACCCAGATGTTATGGGCTGACATAAAAAATACCTTAAAATTCATCCCCTAATAATTCTTTCTCATTTAGTTTGCAACATATATAACAAAAAGAAAATTTTAGAAGGAAATTATAAAAACAATTTTATAAAATTAAAAATAAAAATGATCTTATCAAACTGAAATGACTACCTTAATAAGAATATCAACAGGTATTGGATGTGGAGTGCTAGCTGATGGAGGATAAACTACAGGTAAAAGCTTTGACCTATAATGCCATGCTGAATAGTTACTCAAATTGCGTTCAATGAGCTGTTTAGATATTTTGAGCTCATCCTCTGGTTGCTGGTGGCTCCCAGTTGTAATAAACCTTCGATAATCCCAGCAATGAACTGCAAAATGAAATGAAATTTGTGAATACTTCCATTCATGGAAATAACATTAGCATTACAAATGCCATGATATAGTCAAAATAATAAAACTAAAACATCCATAAAAACACATAAAAGAGCTCTACAGTAAATCTTCAACTACAGCAATGATTATTGTTCTCCTGTCAATCCATATACTGTACACAATTACAATAAAACCAAGTCAACAATTTATCACAAACAATTCAAGCTTAAAAATGTAGGAGAAAAATTATTGTTTAATAAACACAAACATGAAGTTTTCATAATAAAACTAATATTGTAATACTTACTTGAACACCTGAATTACCCTGGTTAGCCACCAGCCCAAACTACATCCCCATAACTTATACCCATTAATTGGGTAATTGACTGTCAGCATTACCAATGCTTACTGGAAAATCTTGTCAAAATGAGTTACCTGAAACACCATTGGCAATGCTGCTGCAAGTCCCAGCCGAGTGAGGTGGGTTCCCCAACTGTGTAATTCACTAATCAAATTGAAGTGGGGAGGAGGGTGGGAATCATTCAGGTGTTCAGGTAAGTATTGCAATACTAGTTTTAATACGAAAACTTCATATTGCAAAACACTCCCTGAACACCTGAATTAGCCCGAGTAACAAAATTTTAAGGAGGTGGGATCAATCTAATTTCAGCCTGACCTGCCAAACAGGAAGGCAGGTAACTCATTATTCACCTACTCTGCCTATATGCATGTATCCTCACCTGGTTAACCACTTGGCAGGAGAGAATGCCTGTAGGGAGAGTACCCTCGACATCAGTCTCAAGTCTCGGTACTGAGTCGAGCTACCTCTCATGTGGTATTCAAACCTCCTCATGGGTAGAGAGTAGCAAAAAACCAACCTAACATGTGGCTAATCACAGCCTCCCATGAGTAACGGAGAATGACAAACCTCCCATGTGGCTGATCAAAGCACTCTCATGTATGGAGGGGTACAATGAACCTCCCATGTGGCTAATCAAAGCACTCTCATGTATGGAAGGGTACGGTGAACCTCCCATGTGGCTATTATAGCCTTGCATGTATGGAGGAGAAGTTGAATGTGCAGTCTCTTCGGGTTCTTTGCCGTATGTTGCAGCCGACATCTGTGCAGACAGGGAGTTTTGGAGAAAAGTTCCTATCAACCTGGCTCAGCCTAGTTTCATCGTGCTAATGTCTTGCCTAATGCTCCCCTTATGGATCTGGATCAATGGAGATTTCAAAATTCCTAGACTAGCTTGAATACCTAACTTCCACCTGTGCCCCCGCCCCCCGACATTTTCATGCATTTACAAGATCGTGTTGACTGCCACGAAAGGACCTAGCGAGTAACCCTTCTTCGATGAAAATTGGATGTCCCTGAGAAAAGGTAGTGAAAACCGACACCCATTTCCAAGTGGCTGCTTCTAAAATCGCTGACACTGAATAATTTCTAAGGAAGGCCGAAGATGTCGCCATTCCTCTACTACTATGCGCCCTTGGATGCGCAAATGAAGTCAAAGGTTCCGAAGTTGATGAAGAGCCTTCCGACGCTTGCTGGATAACCTCCTGAAGAAAGAAACTGATTTTGTTTTTGGAGATCAAACGCAAAGGACATTTAGGAGAAATGAATAACGTTCTTGGGCAAGGCAAAAGTTTCTCGGTCCGAGACAGATAGACTTTTAAAGCCCTAAGTGGACATAATAGCATCTTGGAAATGTTGCCTCCTACAAAGTCTTCTAAGGATGCGACCTTGAATGCCCTTGGCAAAGGATTCATTTCAGATTCGGACTTTGCCATGAATTCCGGTAGGTAAGAAAGCAAAAATATCTTTCCCCAAGAAGGAGACTGTCCTGGTTACCGCCCGAATTTCTCCAATTCTCTTGGCTGTAGCCAGCGCAATTAAAAATAGAGAACTTTCTTAGTTAATTGCCTTAGGGGCAGAGACTCTAAAGGTTTGAAGGCTGCTGATCTCAAGAAATTCAAAACCACTGCTAAATCCCATGAGGGGGCCTGAAGAGGAAGAATTGGGCACTCTATTTTAAAAGATCTTAACAGTTCATGAAGAATCTTCCTGGTTGAGAGTTCTGGAAGGTGAAAGCGGAATGTACTGCTCAGCATTGACCTGTACCCAGCAATTCTAGAGCAAGAAGGTCTCTTGTCTCTCTTTAAAAATAGCAGGAAGTCTGCTAATTTCGCAACTGACCGGCACGAAATACAATGCCCTTGTTTTTGGCACCATCCATGATGCATTGCCCACCTGGCCTGGTATAACTTCCTGGTTGAACTCCTTAAGCAGAAAGACAGTTGTCTAGTCACTGCTTTAGAGAGTCCCGCATGACAGGCCGCTCGCTGGACAGTCTCCATGCAGCTTGCTTCAGCACACGGAGGTTTCGGTGGAAGTAGTGGAAGTGCAGCTGTTTGAGTAAATCTCTCCTCTCTGGGAGGAATACCGGAACTTCCGTCAACAGGTCCAGGAGGTCTGGAAACGAAGGTCTCTGGGGTCAGAATGGGCAAACCTAGGTCATCTGCATGTTCTTGCAGCTACTGAGTTTTGCTAGGACTTCCTGTATCATCCTGAAGGGAGGAAATGCATACGCTTGTTGTCCCATGAGTGCAACATTATGTCTGTCCCACAGGGCATGGGATCCGCTACTGGGGAGAAGTAGACTGGAAGGTGATGGTTCATCCTGGTGGTGAATAGGCCTACCGTCACTGGCCATCTCTCAAGCAGAAGTTGCATTTCATCCTGCACTAATGTCCATTCCCCTCCGAGAACTTCCTGTGACTGACTCAGAGTGTCCACCAAGACATTGAGCTTTCCTGACGTGAATTGGGGAATGAGCGAAACTGTGTGTTCTTCACACCAACGAAGAACTCTCTGTGCTACATCGTTCAACACCTGTGATCTTGTTCCCCCTCCTTTTTGAGATACGATACTGCTGTACCGTTGTCGCAGAACAACGCTACAGTCTTGTTGCTCACCTGTTCTGCAAAGCAACTTAGAGCCTCCTCGACTGCTCTTAATTCCCTGTAATTTATGGACTCCTCCCAATCCAGATTCCTCCAAAGGCCCTGAGCCTGAGATTCCTCCAGGGTTGCACCCCAACCCTGATCTGAGGCATCTGTGTAACAGATGTAAGTCTGGAAGGGGGGGTCCAATCTTACGCCAGTGGTCAGATGATGTTCTTCTGACCATCACCGAAGATCCTTCAGGCAAGAATCGTCCCAGATTATTGACGCGTTCTCTTCTCGAAAGTCCCAGTGATTCCTGAGACACACCTGCAGAGAACGCATCCAGAGATGAGACCCTGGAACAAAAAGGGATAGGGAGGCCATCTGGCCCAGCAGGCTTTTTCATAAGCTCACAGGTTGAACTTTGTTTGACATGAAAGTTTCCAGCTGGCTTAATATTGCCAGAACCCGCTCCTCTGTCGGGAAAGCCCTCAAAGACGCGTCTGAATCGTCATTCCCAGATACATCTTTACTTGAGTTGGAAACAGAACTCTTGTCAAAATGATTCTTATGCCTAACTTCTGGCATAGGTTCAAAAGAAAATCCCTTGCCTGCAGAGCCTCGCCTTCCGACGAAGCTTGAACCAGCCAGTCGTCGAGGTATCTTCTCATTCGGACGCCCCGACAATGCATGATGTCCAAAACAGGAGACACCCTAAGGTATTCACCCTCGTGAATACCTGAGGTACTGTGGTCAGACCGAAGCAAAGGACTTTGAACTGAAATGTTCCAGTTGGACCTGTGAAACGAAAGAACTTCTGAGATTCCCTGATGAATAGGAACCTGGAGATATGCGTCCTTGAGGTCCACTGAAATCCTCCAATCTTCCTTCCAGACCGACCGCAGCACCGACTGGGAAGTTTCCATGTGAAACTTTGCCGAGGTTTCAAACTTGTTGAGGCCCAAGAGATCTATGATAGGTCTCCAAGATCCTCCCTCTTTGGGGGCCACGAAGATCTGGCTGTAGAACCCCGGAGAAGGGGGAGCGGGCTCTAAGGCCCCCTTCTCTAAAAGGGCTCGGATCTCTGCCGCCAAAGGTAACCCCCCTGATGGAAGAAGAGGAATAACTGGGAAGATGTACTGGTGGGTCGGATAGCGGAGGATGAGAGTGAAAAGGGACCCTGTAACCCTTCCTTAAGACCTCCACTACCCAACTCTCCTCGCCCCACCCCTTCCAGATGTCCCAGTAAGGGGCAAGGCAACCTCCTCCAGGTGCAGGTGAAGGGAATGTCTCCTATTTCCGAAAATCCTTCTTACGATTGGAAGGTTTCGGATCCAAGGCAGAACTGGAAAGCTTGGATGAAAAGCGTACTTTCTTAGGAGAACTTCCTGAAGACTTGGAGCGAGAGCGCTCAAGGAGAAGACATTCTAGACCCCTTCGGACACCTGGCACTCTGCGCTGCAACCCTGATCATGGCCTGCTGTGACTCCACTGCTGAGGTAAACGACACAAAGTTGACCATCCCTGAAACGTCTTCCTCTCTCAACGAACTGCTGCTGAGCGCCAATGGAACCCTCAGCAGTGCCCTCTTGTGAATGTCAGGAAAGTAAGGAGGCAGATGGTTTAGAGAAGTCCCTCCTCTTCTTCCCAAAGAACGTAGTACATCCTGCGGAAACATTCGCCTGGTGTGCAAGCCCCATGGAAACCAACGTGGTGAGATTGTCGAAAAGAGTCGGGTCTGATGGAGTATAACCATCCTGTTTGAGGAACCCCATCAGACTGGATAGCATCCACAGTGTGTGATAACCCCTCCGACTGGTTGCAGAAGGTGTCTTCCAAGATACTGGCTTCCCTGGCCGAAATAGATACTAGACGGTTCGATGATGGAACCTGAGATAGAGAAGCCTCTACCGACTTGTTCAGCGGCACCCTAACACCCACAGAAGGGTTACCCGCGACCCTATAAAAGCCCTTCCGAATAGGAAGCAGGGCTGAATCCTGCTTACCTGATCCTATCAAGGATGCCAACCTATTGTCAGCTCCTCTAAAAGCCTGCTCGACCCTGCCAAACCAGATTAGATTCTTTGGTGACTGCTCTACCACCGGTTTTGTTGCATAAAGCGATTCGAACATAGCTTGGTTGTGCTGTATTGGCTCCGGATTCCTTGGACTGTGGATACAGCAAGTGGATAAAGTCCAACATCTGTCTGTACTCAGACTCATTGGCCGAAGGAAAACTAGCCTCTGGTATCTGATCCTCCTCTTCACAGGAACAGTCTTTGTCGAACTGGTCTGACCGAGCCGAAACCGGAAATGAGACAGGCTGACCCCTAGCAAATGTTGAACTTAATGATCCGGAACAAGACACCTGGATGCACAAGACGGACCCCTGGTGAATCAGTCCTGAACATATTGGGAGTCACCGAAATAGGTTGCGCAAACCCCGGACCCTCCAAATACGATGATGCAACACTGGGTCGGCCACACCTGGGCGGACAACGCCCACTCCTTAGAACGGAGAGACCGCAACACCCACACCATGCAAACCTGGACGTAGCAGAGTTGCGTGAGACTGGGAATCCGGAACAGAAGGTCCCCTACTTAAAGATGAAGAGGGAAAGTGTCCCTGATTACCCGAAATCAAACCCGAACCTACATAGACCGCCTTAGCCGGAGGGACAAAGGAACCTGTCAGAAAAGCTGAGAAAGGAGGAACTGAAGGAAGAAAGAAGGAAGATGCTACACTCGGAGTCACCACCGGCACTCCTGCTGACGATGTTGGGCAGGTAGAGAACGTCCCAACTGGCCCTGAACTCGAAAGGGTTTTGAAGGGAAGATTACGAGGTACCAAACCCAAAGAAACATTAGAAGATGAAACACCAGACAGCTTAGGTACCAGGGCGACTGCGGAAACTATCAGTACGGCAACATTAAATGCTGAGGCAGGCGAGCCGCCAACTGCCGCAGCAACTAGATCGGAAGCCTGAGAGGGTATGAGATTCGCTGCAGATGGCACCGAAGACAAACCTGCTAAAGGCACAGATGCCGGATGAACTAGCAAAGCACCTGAAATGTTCCCCGAAAGATGGCCTGAAAGGGAAGGTTGAGAAAGAGCAGCGAAGGTTTGGAAGCAGTAGAGAATAGGGAAAAATCTGAGGTTACAGAAGAGGCCATAGATTTTAGAGAAAGAAAATATACAGACTCCGGTCCCCCTTGATAATCTTGTAACACATCATTTGTGAATTCCGGAAAATTCTTCATTACAAGATCATGGATATTCGAAAACCCTATATTAAAACACTGTCTGACCAATGACCTATACCCTTTGGAAAGACCCAATAAATTAGCATTATATTCTGCTACATTTAATGTCATATCAAATGAATTACCATCACCAACCGACAAAAGTTTTTCCCCAGAAGGAAAAGGAACTCTCGAAGAGGAAGGGAAATTCTCCAACCTTCCTGAACCTGACAAACTTACAAATAAATCTAAATCCTCCTCAATAGATTTAGCAACATTTCGTTGCAAGGAGACTGCAGCTGGAAATAGAACCGCAGCTGGATCTAACAAGGATCCCGGAACCGTAATTGCACCTGCTCCCAAAGAAGACTGCACCTTCAACTTCTCTCCTACACTCTTTGCTACCTCACTATACCTATTCGCCTGCATCAATCCTATATCTAAATTTACCTCTGAACTTACACTATCTGAAGAAAGGGGAAAAACTGCTGCTAACACTGCCTGCTCCGTGGTGGGGGGGGGGCGGCAGATCCTACCTTTGAGGTTTGCGGTTCTCCATGACCCTCAGCACCTGTTAGGGCTGGTTCTGGAACAGGCAGGGGAGCTGAAAAAGAACGTTAGTTTCTATTTCCCTAGCACTCGTATTTTGCTCTTTGAATTCAGATAACTTTATCATGAAACTAAAAAATATATTTGTCATGCTAGCTGATAATTTATCCTCTAACTTTCTAAATAACTCCGATTCTAAAGCTTCTTTGTCTAGACTCTGAGTTTCTACAGCTGGTTCCCTAGGTTTGCTCTTGGAAGCTAGAGAGTTTCTATGTTTAACATAATCCTCCATCTGATCTTTTGGCCATGACCTACATTCGTCACATCTCAATGTTAAGCTACATTGCACCTTCCCACATGCTATACAAACTGAATGTCTGTCATGTTTGAGGGTACTCATCCTCCATTTGCAAGCTGTGCACGATCGGTGGGTTGCAGTGTCTCCAGCATAGCAGTCTCAGTTGCAGTAGCTGTAGCCGAGGTTGAGGCAGTTGTGCTATCCAAAGGAGGCGTCTTTTTATCCAAACTATCCATGGTGAGTCCAAATTGGGCCAAAGTCCAGACAAGAGAGAAAAATCCGATGCCAAGCGAAAGAACAATCCAGGAGAAAAAGATGAAAATACGGTCCAAGTCATTATCCAATTTCAATAAAGTCAGTATACGGAGTCGGGCTAATAACCAAAAGTTCGCCTGAAGCAGGAAACACCCATGCAGCAAGGTGAACGGAAAGCAATTGGGGAACCTGGCCTCACTCGGCTGGGACTTGCAGCAGTGTTGCCAACGGTGTTTCAGGCAACTCATTTTGACAAGATTTTCCTGTAAGCGTTGGTAATGCTGACAGTTAATTACCAAATTAATCGTAAATGGGCTGGTGGGTAACCAGGGCTAATTCAGGTGTTCAAGGAGTGTATTGCAATATTTCATTTTACATATCCTTTATAGTAGTGCCTCAAACAGCTCGGTGCTAGCAGAGAATAATTTCTCCATTAGAAAAGCCAAAAAATGAAGAAAAAAACCAAACTTTTCTCCATCAGTATATCATTAGCTGCCTCAGCAAATAACTGAAAGGATGCACAAAATGACTTATCCTTAATTACTGCTATGAGTGGGAGTTACTTCACCCATCAGTATAAAAAGATTCTTCCTCTCCATGTAACAAACAGGTTAACAATACTCATATGATGATCAAAATAATGCTACATTAAGATATAATCTTAAAAAAAAAATCACACATGCCTAGTACTTATACTGTAATTCACCCAATTTTGTAATAACATAACTGTCCCAGACATTGCAGTCCTCCCTAAAAAGAAAATGGTTAGCAGCTGGCAATACTTTGTAAGCTTCGGTGGGTCCCAGGGCTTCAAGCAAGTAAAGGTTTCATTCCCTGTGCTGTCTAATCTAAAATCTGCTAAAAATTGGTGGACTTGAAGGTGGGAAATTGCATCATATGTAATGAGTTTTCATGAAAAAATTAGTTTTCAAAAAAATTGTTTTACAAAAAACATTAATGATGATTTAGCCTAATTTCCAATTTAGGTGGGAAGCAATGAGTGCTTTAGCACCATCTTAACCCTTTGAAATTTTGGGGGCTCCAAGACTCACTGGTCTAGTTTACTATCCCTGACCTTAGAGATAATTTCTTATTACTTGCTAGAATATTTACATAACACTGGTTTTGGTCTCATTCTAGTGTCTAAAAATGAAAAAAGTAATATTACATAGTCAGAATAATTCATTCAAGTTAGCCATGGTAAAACCCTCTTTAGCTTTTGTAAACAAATATTAAAAACCTATACATATCTACACCATGAAAAGAAATTCCTTTCTATTAATATATCAATTGTATTAATTTATTGCTATTTATGCAAATTATCGTATGTAGGAAATTAAATAACAACGTCATAAAAATACAGAAAAATATTTTTATTCAGTTTCAAACAGTTTTCATGATAATTCTTTTTGAATAGCCCCTACTTGCATGACTGATAGCATTGAAACGTTCCCCAGCATTCCAATGCTGCCAAACAAACAGTGTAGCAGATGACAACATTTATCCTTTAGGAGTGACTTTCTTTCTTTAAATCTAGTGGCAAATGACTTTAGAAAGAGTATGTCACAGAGAAAGCCATAATGGATAACATATTATGATTATGGCAATGCAAATGATGACTCTACAAAGTTGGGAACTTCTCCCTATGCAAGGGCCATCGCCCTGCTGCTACCCAAGGACCCAAAGCATGAGTCTCGTCACCTATTTGGTATATCATGAAAATAAAAGTTCATGAACTGCTTGATTCCACTAAATGCATGCCATGCCAGCTGTATCGGCATCAAGATATAGTTTAAAAGCTCAACGAGATCTGACTCCACACAAAACTTCAGCTTGTACTACTCTGCCATTTGTCATTTCCTATAGGCCCTCAAAAATCAATGAAAAATAACATTTATCAGCATCACAAGAACATAAGATAAAAGATGGAATAACTGTTTTACATTGCAAAGGAAAGCAAGCCTGGGTCTTAAACACAGCATCCTTGACGCAGCTCTGTCATCATATGAGGTTGTGCAGTAACCTTGATATAGTTTAGGCACATAATTTATAATGCATAACAAGTATCATCTAATGACCCATACTAGCATCATAAGTGCCTGAATGGTTCAAAATGAATGATCAAGGAAGTGCGTCAAAAAGGCTACACTAGTTTAATCAGGTCAAAGGGAAAAATTTGCTGGGTGGCTAATACTAATAACAAATGCCATGGTTCTTTTTCAAAGCACAAATGGGGTAACCAATACACTATCTGAATCTCTTAACTATTACATAAAAAATAACACACCAACTTTACCCTTGGAACAAAAGAACAGGGGAAGAGTGCCAGATATCAAATATAGCACAAATGCTTCCACAATGGAAGAAGCAGTGGAATTCCTTAATTACAGTCTTACAGCTTCATTCATCTACTTTTGACTTACTCCTGGGTAAAACCATACTGTTCAAGGCAGTAAAGCATAAAAAAAATAAGAGGTTTGTACACTGCATGGACACAGAAATCCAAAAAATTATTTTCAAGTTACTAAAGAAATATGAAACCAATGAGTTAGATGATCTCGGTAAACATGTGATTAAACAATATTGATAACTAAGTAGAAAACCATGCTAAACTTACAGTTCCTTTCATCTAGCTTCAAGTATCGATTACATAACTCCAGTTCATCATTCCATGGGGGTGAGGGAAACTTTTGCATAATCCAGCACCTATGATGCCAAGCTCCATAACTTTTAGGGTTTTTCATGAGACAGCTTTCAACCATCATAAGTTCTCCATTAAGTAGCTTTGTCCAAGCTTCATCATCATCACTAAAAAAAATTTATGGTAATAAATATATTACTAATGTGAGGGAACAAGTTTATAGAATTTCAATAATTTTATTAAGGAAAATTAAATAAGAACTGTTTATGAATATGAAAATGAAATTTTTCATGAAAACAACAAAATTTATCTTTTTAATATAAACCCAACAGTTTATATGACCCTACCTGGATGGTCACACCTCCAAAAGACCCACCATATAATGAAAAAGAACACTTCCTTTAAATAACACTTGCCCTGTTGACTGTCCATCCAGGAACCCCAGCACCACCATCTATTGCTAGTCATTCTTCTGTGATGTCTGTATTAGCAACAAAACTAGCAGGTAACCAAATGATGACTTTGTGTAACTGATGTATTAAGTAAAAATTTGTTGCTTTCACAAAAGTTTTCATTTAATATAAAGTACATCAGTTTACATGAGCCATAAGAGCTATTTAAGAGAAAAGGGCTCTTGCAGATAGCAAATTTTAGCTTCTGGGGTGTTGGAAAGGTAAACTCATGAGTAAATGTAATTTGGAAACAGAAGTTCTCCAGTGCACACTAACATGGGGGGTCATGTAGTTAAGACTAGTAAAGCCATGTTTTGCACTTCCTTCAAGACTTGGGGAAATAATGATACATTTACGCCTTCCATGAACTGTTATCACAAGTACCCTGGGCCAATGGAGTAGAAATTGATAGGTTTATGATAGATCTTTTGTAACTCTTATGCTGTAGGAAATCTCCAAGAAGAAAAATTAGGAATGGCTTCTACTTCCATGTTCCTCTTAAAAGCTATGGAAACTCAGATATGTACACCAAATCTCATGATTCCTAACTTTATCCTCAGATACACTGAACTTGGGAGTGTTCTTGTGTGCATTCCAAATCACCAAAAAGAAAAGGAGTTCCTATTGATTGGAATGGAACATAAAATTTAGGCCAAAGGCCAAGCACTGGGACCTATGAGGTCATTCAATGCTGAAGGGAAACAGAGTAAAAAACCTTGCAGTTGTACTATGAAACAATTGTTAGGAGAGGGTGGAAAGTAAGCTGAAAGAAGGAATATACGAACGGAGTTACAGTAAAAGGAATGAAAAAAAATGCAGCTAGGGGCTGAAGGGATGCCACACAGAACCCTAAGTACTGCCTTACAGTGCACCACATGAGGTGCAATCATAGCACTAACCCCCCTACAGGGTTCCTACTGACTCTAATCTTTAATACTTCTGCCACTAAAAACAACCATGAATCTAATTTTCTAATTGATTTTATTCTCCTCAAGTATTCTTACAGCCCTCGCCATGAAAGGGTCAAGATCTGCTTATCTACATGAATACACTGGCAAGACAGGGATAACAAACTGTGGAGCAGCCTAGTTTTGGAAGGGAGTTGCTGAATCTTGGTAGTGATTCAGGGGACATAAGGTAGTGATTCAGGGGACATAAGAGATATCTATCCGTTTTTTTTTTTTAACATTAAGTTTAATATTACACCTCAATGTAGGTGTATAGGAGCTGGGGGGAAACAGTGCTGGAACTTAATGGCTGGCATCAGTAAGGACTCCCCACTTTCTTAGCACCTGCAGAAGTCAAGTATGTTCTCCTGTTTTCACCAAGAACACTTGTAAAGTAAGGACTGGTCTGTCTTTAAAAAAAATTTCTATAATACCCTGGTGCCTCCTCTGCATCAAAGAGTTCTTTGGTGGCTTCCACAAAGTAGGACAAAAACAAAAATGACACAGAAAGGCTCTAGTTTTGACATACTTAAAAGAGTTTACTATACTTTCACTTCTGGCAGAAAATGTAACAGAACTGCCAGGATTTAACCGAAAATCTGTCAAAATACATTCATCCTAGGCAAAGCTTGTAGCCCTATAGCTCATCATTGTCACAGGTCTCCATCTCTTGATCGTCTACAAGTGCTGTCTGTCTACATGCTCCTTGTATTAGATGGATGATGTTGGCAAAGGTAGTGATCAAGGTGACGGTAGACTTCATGGGGACCAACAGCTGACTTTCTGTAGTCCCAAATTTTTAGGGGGATGAAGACCCACTATCAACCCCACCAACCTCAACAAGTATTTGCTTTTGACTCTTTTCTAGATGGAGACAGTAACCTTGGTATAGTGCTTCATTCTGAGGGATGAAAACTTAGTGCCAACTGACCTTAGGGACATTAACTTCCAGATCTCCATTTATCATTCCTTTAGTAAATCCTTTTGTTTCTCATGGCAGGGCAAGATATCCCAATCAAGAGCTCTGTTTTGGACTAGCTGATTGGGCCCGAGGAGGGGCATCATGCTGGTGAGGCATCTACATTACTAGGTGGTGTTGGCATCACCAACCTATGCCATCAACTAGGCCAAGTCAGACTTGCTTCCTCCCAAGGCAATAATCTACTTAGCAATGGATGTAAAATCTCAAACACCCTAGTTTGACAAACCATAGACAGGGAACAGAGGTGTTACCAGATACTGCAGCAGTTTCTCAGCCTGTTAGCCCTTCCTCCTCAGAGGCTACAGTTGACAGGCCACCTATCCTCTCTGAACAAATTAGTGCTCCACAGCCTCTTTTGGACGAGTTCCCTGCAATGTCAGCTCAACCCCAGTTAGCTGGCAACCAGTTTTCTGAGGGACAATCATGTTGAGGCCTCTCAAGAAATCAGGTTAGACTTCAAGACACCACTAAGTTCGCCTTGATGAAGTTGTAATCTTCCATGAACATGACTGATTAGTTGTCTCTTTCTGACCCCAAACAGACTTGGTTTCCAGCTTTACTAGCTCCTTTGGTGATTATCTGTGGGCAATATCATTGTGGTAGAAACTAGTGAGATGGCTGCACTTTTGGTGTTATCACCAACCTCCCTACCCCTCAAGCAGCATAAGGTTCAGATTGTGCACGGCAACAACAAGTTTTCAGCCACATACACACTCAGAAAGAGGAAAGGTTAACATAGAAGTAGTGGGTTTGTACATGAAAAAATTACATTTTTATGATAAAATAAGATTTTATATATACAGGCAGTCCCCGGTTAATGGTGATCTGGTTTATGGGGCTTATCTAGCGCTGAAAATCAGCAATTTTAGGTGCAGAAAATCGCCGATTTCCACTTACTGGCACCGATAATTGGGGAATTGGCACCAATACATACCTAGCAGAGGCGCCGATAACTGAAAATGGGCTCTTTTAGGTGCCGATAAGCCCCGAAAATCACCAAAAATCGCCGATTTTTGGTTAGCGGCAATTTTCGGTTATCATCACATCCTCAGAACGGAATCCCTGCTGATAACCGGGGACTGCCTGTACTTACCAAGTAATTACAAAGCTAACAGTTGCCTCTACTTTAGTGGGTGCTTTGCAATGTAGATCAATCACATGTTGCCAAAGCTAACACTTCAAAAAGACACACCAAAAATGTGTGTGTGCCTTTGCCCTGGGTGCAGTGCAAAAAATATAACCAAATAAAATTTAAAACCTACACCATAAACACGTTAAAATTCGGACAAACTGATGGCACTAATAACACAGTGCCAATCAGGCTTCCCAAGAAAACAACAATCCTCATTCAAGGAGAGTGGATAGAGGAAAAACAAAGACATTACTCCTATCCCTCATTCCCCAACACCACGCCAGCTGCGATGTACGGGCCTAGGGTACTGCATCTTTCATATATTGTTTCAACATCGCGCAGGTAGAACATTGCAACCCCTGACTTGCGTTTCCAATATGTGGACTGCAGGATATAAGTCAGCGATAGGTTACGTCTGAAGGCCAGCGAAGTCGTGACTGCCCTAATTTCATGTGCCTTGACCTTACATAAAGGAAAGAAGTCCTCCTGAATCCTCGAGTGTAATTCAGAAATCAGTCCTCAAAAAGAATGTTAAGGCATTTTTAGATAAAGGGCGGCTGGGGTCTTTAACCGAACACCACAGGTTCAGAGAAGAACCTCAAATTCCCTTGGTTCTCCTTAAGTATTCATGATGGGATCTAACTGGGCAGAGGACTCTCTCTTGATCCGCTTGACCTAGGATGTTAGACAGGCTCTTGACTGAAAAGGAACATAGCCAGGGTCTAGCAGGGTCTTCGTTCTTTGCCATGAATCCTAAGGTCAAGGAGCAAACGGCATCACCTTGAGCACAGCCTACCCTCTTTTCAAGGGCATGTAGCTCACTAGCCCTTTTAGCCATAGCTAAGGCCATCAGAAAAAGGGTCTTCCTCTTCAGGTCTCTGAGAGAAGAAGATTCCAGAGCTCCGAAGTTGGGCCCGAGAGCCATTTGAGAACTATATCCAAGTTCCATGCTAGTTCAGAATGTTTTTCTTGCTTACCAGTATTTAAGGATTTTATCAAGTCACTTATATCTGGATTTGATGAAAGGACCTTTCCTTGAAAAACCTTTTGCTCTGACAAGCTCCCTGGCACTCGGAAGCCTGTCAGAGAGTGGGATTGGATAAGCCTAGGTGAAAACGTTGACAGTAAGGCTGTCTGAGAAGATTTCTCTTCTGAGGTAGAAGCCTTGGATAACCTACCAATAGGCTTAGAAGGTCTGGGAACCATTCCTTGTGTGGCCAAAAGGGGAGCCACTAGGGTCACTGAAGTGTTGCTGTGGGTGCTGAACTTCTTCAACCTTCCCCTACCATGCTGAAAGGAGGAAAGGCGCAGACATCGAGATCCGACCAATCTTGCAGCATGGCATCTGTTGCCCAAGCTTACGGATCTGGTGTCAGGGTACAGTACAGAGGGAGATGATGGTTTCTTGACGTTGCAAACTGGTTTACCAATGGTTTTCTCAACAGCTTCCACAGGTCGGTGCACACCTGTGTATTTAGTGTCCACTCCATCAGTGGCCAAAAGGGGAGCCACTAGGGTCACTGAAGTGTTGCTGTGGGTGCTGAACTTCTTCAACCTTCCCCTATCATGCTGAAAGGAGGAAAGGCGCAGACATCGAGATCCGACCAATCTTGCAGCATGGCATCTGTTGCCCAAGCTTGCGGATCTGGTGTCAGGATACAGTACAGAGGGAGACGATGGTTTCTTGACGTTGCAAACTGGTCTACCAACGGTTTTCCCCACAGCTTCCACAGGTCGGTGCACACCTGTGTATTTAGTGTCCACTCCATCAGTAGAACCTGTCTTGCCCTGGATGAGGTGGGTTCACAATGGTGGTCTTGTTGCTCTGTGCCCATAGAAAAAGTCCTTGCCCACTTTGCACAGCAAAAAGGAGTGGGTCTCTCCTTGGTTCTTGACATAGGCCAGTGCACTCATGCTGTCCGAATGGACTGCATCTGTCCTGTCGAAGGTGTCTGTTGCAAAGCACTGAAGACCCAGGTGTATCACCTTCAACTCTTTTACATTTATGTGAAGGTCTCATACTGTCAGAGACCATAATCCCGACACCTCTAAACCGTTGAGAAGAGCTCCCAACCCAGACCTGACGTGTTGGATTACAACATTAGGTTGGGGTTAACAGGAGACAGTGACATCCCTGTCATGAATCTGTTCTCCACCAGCCACCACCAAAGGTCCTCCTTGATTTTGGGAGTGATTTCGAAGACGAACGAATCTGGAAAGACTTTCCTCTGCCACTTGGCTCTGAGGTAAAACTGTAGTGGTCTGGGGTGTAACCTGCCAAGAGGAAAAAACTTCTCTATTGAGGACAGTGTTCCTAGAAGGCTCATCAAAGCATTGGCTGAGCAGGATGGACAAGAAATGAATTTCTGGACTTTGCTGATTCAATTGAGAATCCTTTGTTGGGATGGAAAAGCCCGAAAATTCAGAGAACCTATTACTATCCCCAAATATAGAATCGATTGAGTGGGGACTAAGTGTGACTTCTTGAAGTTTATCAGAATCCTAAATCTTGCACAAGCTGAAGAGTCCTCTAAAGGTCCTCTGTGCACTGGGCTTCTGAGGGGAGTGTAGGAGCTAATTGTCCAGGTACAAACACGTTTATCCCCAGGAGGTGCAACCACTTTGCTAATGGAGCGAGAACACAGGTAAAAAATTGGGGGGCCATGGAGAGGCTAAAGCACAGAGCCGGAAACTGGAAGACCCTGTCCTGGAACAAGAATCTCAGATACTTTCTGTAGTCCTGGTGAACTGGAATGTGAAAGTATGAGTCCTGCATATCTACTGTGTCACGTTAAGTGATGGTTTTGCGGGAACTGCTGGTTTCCCGCTCGTTCCCTTTGTGGATTGCTGCCTCCCTTACCTTCAAGTTTTTTTTTTTTTGTTTTGATGTTCGTTCGGTGAGCCAGTCGGGTCTGGTAGGGCAGCAAAAGTAGCGGCAGTGGCAGCAGCAGCAGGCAGTTTTTTGGAGTCGACGTTGGTCGAGTTTTTGAGCAGCAAATTGGAGCACGCGGCTAGGTAAGTGGAGCACGACGTGAGGTGGAGTGTGACCATGAGTAGTCGTGTGACCACGAGCTGCTCATCTTTGATGACAGCGTGAGGCTGTCCTGACGTCTCCATCGGGGTATTCTGGTTTGTGGGGTCTTGTCCCTGTTGTGCAGCTGAGGGCTGTCTTGGTGACCCGATGGAGGACGTATGTTTGGTATTTTTTCTGCCTGCTGTTGTTTATTTTTGCCTTTTTTTTTTTTTAAAGCTTTTTTTTTGTTTATTTTAACTGGATTTTGTTTAGTGCTGCCTTTTGGCTTTTTGTATTTATGGTTTTATCTTTTTGCCAGACCTGACTCACTTGTAAATATTATAAATAAATTAATATTAAGCTCATTTTATTGTTTTTGTTGTTTTCCCTCCTTTGTTTGTTGCATCTGCCGTCAGTCATGACAGCCCGTCCTGAGTATATTAAAGAACCTGCATAACGGCCCACTCGGTCGTTACAATGGCGACACCGTGACAGGACGGCTCTGTTTTGGCTGGCGGGTTGTTCTGACATTGGAGGATCATGAGTGTAAAAAAAAAATAATTTTTTTTTTTTTTTCTTTTAGGTGGGGAGGTGTCACGTTAAGTGATGGTTTTGCGGAACTGCTGGTTCCAATTTCGTTCCGTTTTGTGGATTGCTGCCTCCTTACCTTCAAGTTTTTTTTTGTTTTGATGTTCGTCGGTGAGCTGCCGTTTTTCTTTTCGCCAGTCGGGTCTGGTAGGGCAGCAAAAGTAGCGGCAGTGGCAGCAGCAGCAGGCAGTTTTTGGAGTCGGCGTTGGTCGAGTTTTTGAGCAGCAAATTGGAGCACGGCTACGAAGTGGAGCAAGAGGTGGAGTGTGACCATGAGTAGTCGTGTGACCACGAGCTGCTCATCTTTGATGACAGCGTGAGGCTGTCCTGGCGTCTCCATCGGGTATTCTGGTTTGTGGGGTCTTGTCCCTGTTGTGCAGCTGAGGGCTGTCTTGGTGACCCGATGGAGGACGTATGTTTGGTATTTTTTTTTCTGCCTGCTGTTGTTTATTTTTGCCTTTTTTTTTTAAAGCTACTTTTTTTTGTTTATTTTAACTGGATTTTGTTTAGTGCTGCCTTTTGGCTTTTTTTGTATTTATGGTTTTTATCTTTTTGCCAGACCTGACTCACTTGTAAATATTATAAATAAATTAATATTAAGCTCATTTTATTGTTTTGTTGTTTTCCCTCCTTTGTTTGTTGCATCTGCCGTCAGTCATGACAGCCCCGTCCTGAGTATATTAAAGAACCTGCATAACGACCCACTGGTCGTTACATACTGTGTCCATCCAGTCTCCCTGGTGGATAGCTGACAGAACCAAGCAATTCGTTTCCATTTTGAATATTGTAGTTTGAATAAAGAAGTTCAGAGCACTGACATCCAGGACAGGTCTCCATCCCCCAAGTAATGGGAGCCAGAGATCGGAGTTACAGGAAAAGTCGGAGGACTTGAGGTAGGGGAAAAAAGCGGTCACAGGTGTTTGAAGGCACATGTAATTCAGCCCAAGCAACCCCTGGAGACAAAACCTGACTAGCAGAAGCCTTTGTTACAGCCCTAGCAGTAGCCTTCCTTGGTCTGTCATGCTGCAATTTCTCTAAATGTGCGTGCAGAGTCTTCCACTTCCCCTTATCCCAGTCCTTACATTCCTTACAGCAAAGTTCCAGCGAGCAAACTTGCTCCCTAAACGAACTACATAAGGTGTGATTGTCAAACTTAGCTGAAATTAACCTAGTCTTACAGCCTTTACTAAAGTACCTGACGCTAGACAGGCTAGAATCTGACATGATTAGTCCAAGCAAAATTAGTCAAAGTCGGGAAAGTCACAATCAGGAATCCTGAATTAGCTAAGTTAATTAATAGAGCATGCTACTGTTACGAACCCATGAGTTCGTATTTGTACATATATTTATATATGTTGTTTGTGTTCCTGAATTGGTATTATTTGCCTTTAAGGGTTTATTTGTTGTCACTTGTCAACGGTAGTTTAGTCACTCGTCAATGATAGTTGGTTGTTTATCAGTTGTTGACATCCGTATATTTGTTGCTGCAGTGGTTACTTAGCTGCTTTACTTTCATAATCATGGCAGTTTAACCCTTTTGACTAATTGTTCATTGACGGCCGAAATTATTTATTAATATTTATTATTATCGTTTAGTTGTTCTCTCGTATAATTGGCTGGTTAAGACTGATACTTATTTCTCCTTTGGTGGTTGGCTGATGGGCAACCGAGTTGATGAGTGGCCTGGAACTGCAGTCGGATGTAGAAGTCACCACCTGACTGGATTTGAGAAGAAGTCACCTACTTACTCCCGTGAGGAGAACCTGACTGGATTTGGAGAGAAGTCACCTGCTTACTCCTGTGAGAAGAACTTGACTTGGATTTGTAACTTGACGAAAGCGGACTTTGAAGGCTGTGGTTTTGGTGGATCCCTCGTGGTGGCCCCGAACTGGATCCTGCCCTTGCTGGAAGTTGTTCCTGAGTTTCCCTGATTCTGAAGGTAGCTTCCCCGTCAGAATTGCCATACGACGTAAAACATCACGACAGAGCTCGCTATCGAACTACCAAGACCCAGTAATAGAAGATCTTGGACCTATCCATTGTCATCCAGATATCTGAAGACCATGTGACAGAAGATCCTGGACCCATCCATCGTCATCCGGATACCTTATCTATCTAAGGTCCTGTGTCGTCTTACCAGCCAAAGCTAATTATTATTGTTATTATTATTATTATTATTATAATTTATTTTTATAGTTATTTATTCTTATTATCCTTCACTTCTTTCTTGACGTAGCCCTGGGATCCCAATTGAACCCATAAAATCCATTCAACATCTTTGGGTTTTAAATTAAACAATTTTTGTTACTGCCTTGAGGCTGATACGTAACAAATGGCATCCTCAGCGGATCATCCAGTGCTCTTCAGGTTTGAGGTGAAGGATAGAATTTAGGAGTTAGGGTTTAGTATTTTTTTTTCTCCATCTGGTTCTTTTTAAAAAATGGCAGTTCTAACCAGTATCGAAGATGTACAACCATTTATAAATAGGGAAACATTGAGGTTGACATTGAATCATTAAAGAAAGATGAACTTTTATTAATAGCAGAATATGGTGGGCTAGATGTAAGTAGAGCTGATAGGAAGCAAGTAATCAAGTCGGTGGTTATGAAATATCTTTGTTTAGAGGCAGATTCTATTGATGAGGATAAACCAGTTCCAGTTAGGAAGGATGAAGATCCTAAGCCAGTTCAAAGTAGGAGAGGTAGTAGAGGTAGCCGAAGTAGCCTTGTGGAGGGTGATAATGTTGATGATGATGATGAGGTCAGTGAGACTGGTAAAGATAGGGATGAAATAACTAAATTACAGTTGCAGATTAAGTTGAAGCAATTAGAAAATGAGGCTAAGGAGAAAGATAGAGAGGATAGAGAAAAGGAAAGGAAACATGAGGAGAGACAGAGGGAACATGAGGAGAGACAGAGAGAGCACGAACTTAAACTAGCTCAATTGAAGTTTGGAGGTAGGAATAAGGGAAGTGATGAGTCTTTTGATTTGATCCACAATATTAAGTTAGCGCCTAAATTTAGTGAGAGAGAAGTCAGTAAGTTTTTTGCCAGCTTTGAAAAGGTGGCAAAACAGATGAAGTGGTAACCACTTTAGAAAACTGGACTATAATGTTGCAGGTAGTGTTAGTTGGGAAGGCCCAGGCAGCATATTCAGCTTTGTCAGTTGAGGATAGCTCTAATTATGAATTAGTGAAAGATGTTATTTTGAAAGCATATGCCTTAGTGCCTGAGGCCTATAGGCAGAAGTTTAGGAGTTAAAGAAAGCAAGTGATGAGACTTATTCAGAGTTTGCTAGATGCAAAGAAAGGTTATTTGAAGACTGGTGTAATTCCAGGAAAGTAGGAAATATGCAGGATATGAGGGAGCTAATTTTGTTGGAGGAGTTTAAAAAACTGTGTACCAAAAGATTTAAAAGCTCATTTAGAGGAAACTCAAGTAGAAACATTAAAAGTAGCCGCTAGAACCTCAGATGAATATAGTTTGACCCATAAGAAAGTGTATGAAGGGGAGACAAGAGTTGAGGCAGGAAAAAGTAACATGTCCCTTCCTAGACATTTTAAGCCTTCGTCTCCACGTAGACATTTTAAACCTCCCTCTCCCAATAGTTATAATTTTTATAGGAGAAGTAACCTACCCCATAGGGAGATAGTATGTTATGGGTGTGGTATGAAGGGTCACATTATGGCTAGGTGTTATAAGTTAAAAGGTAATCCTCCTAGTAAGAAAACGATGTTAGTTGGGGCAGATAAGGGTATTAAGCTTAGAAAAGCGAGAGAGATAAAGGATAGGGAGTTATTGAAGGATTTCGGTCCTTATGTATCCCATGGTACAGTAGATTTTATGAATAAGCCAGGTAGTGAGGAGGAAGTAGTAATTTTAAGGGATACTGGTGCAGCTCAGACATTATTGTTAGAATCTGTGGTACCCCCAGATGTTGAGATTTGTGAAAATGAAGTAGTATTATTAGGTGGCTTTCCTGATAGTGTTGTGTCTTGCCCATTGATTACTGTTAAACTTAAGTGTAGTATAATAGAGGGTGAGGTAAAATTGGCAGTGGTTAAGAATTTACCTATTCCGGGAATAGGATTAGTGTTAGGTAATGATTTAGCCAAAGGTAAGGTGGGAACTGATCCCTTATTAATTTGTAACCCAGTAGACAGTGAGTTTGAGAAACCCTTAGACTTTGTAGATGAAGTTCTTCCAGTTAGTGCTGTTACCAGAGCTCAGTCGAAGGAGTTAAAAGCTGAGGAGGAGTGTGAGATAATAAAGTTTTTTGAGGACCAGGAGAATGGCAAAAATGAGTTAGAATTAAATGGTGGAGAAGTAGTATCTAGTATGGAGGCCGATGAATGGTCTAGGAGTCTTTAGTTAGAGAGCAGAAAGGTGACCCTGAGGTTAGTCGTTTGAGAGAAATAGCAGAGAGAGGAGGTAAGGAAGGAGATTTGTATTACTTGAAGGAGGATATACTGTTTAGGAAATGTAGTTCTGGAGAGTGGAGAAGAGTTGACCAGATAGTAGTGCCTGAGAAATTTAGAAGTCATATAATGAGAAGGGGACATGAAGATATATTTGCAGGACATGTATGCGTATAAGCAAAACTTTAGAACGTATTCAGGCGTAACTTTTATTGGACAAAAATGAAGAAAGACATTGCTAGGTTCTGTAAATCATGCCACATATGTCAGTTGACTGGTAAACCCAATGAAATAGTGCCCAAAGCTCCACTAATACCTGTTCCTTCTATTGGTGAACCTTTCCAGCACATCTTGATAGACGTGGTTGGCCGCTACCAAGAGCCAGTGCTGGCAAAGAATTCATTTTAACTATATTGATAGAGTTTCTAGATATCCAGAAGCCATTCCATTGAAATCAATTAAGGCTCCGTAATTGTTAAATGTCTGGTAGATTTCTTTTCACGTTATGGTCTGCCTAAAACCATCCAATCAGATCAAGGCAGTAATTTCATGTCTAAATATTTCAAGGATCAGATGAAGCAGTTAGGAATCAAACATATAGTCTCTACAACCTACCATCCAGAAAGCCAAGGAGCCATTGAAAGGTTCCATCAGACTTTGAAAAGCATGATTAAGAAATATTGTATAGATAATCATAGTTCTTGGGTAACAGATCTACCATACTTATTATTCGCTGTTCGATCAATGCCTAATGACTCTCTAGGTTTCTCTCCTTTGAGTTAATTTTTGACACCATGTAAGGGCCCATTAGAGGTGCTTAGAGATAGTTGGGAAAGTGAGGAACCAAATTCCAATATTTTAGAGTGGGTGTCAAATTCCAGAAGTAGACTTTTTGCAGCTTGGGAATTAGCTAAGGATACTATAGTTAAGTCACAAAGAAAAATGAAAGAGGTGTTTGATATGAAAACCAAGTGTAGGACATTTAAAGAGGGAGACAAAGTCTTGATATTATTACCTTTAGTTGAGAATCAATTGCAAGCTAAGTTTGTGGGTCCTTATGAAATTGAGAAGAAAATTAACGACTCTAATTATGTGGTTAACACACCTGATAGGAAGAAGAAACAGTGGGTTTGCCATATTAATATGCTTAAATTATATTGTGAAAGGAAAGTAGAGCCTAGTATGTTAGTTCAGAAGAAAGCGGAAGAGAGTGGTGAGGAATTTGTGGAAATAGGATGGACTAGTAGTAATTTAGGAATATTAAAAATCTGAAGACTAAATTATCACATTTGTCAGAGGCTCAGAGAGTACAGTTAGTAGATTTAATTTCATTCTATGAAGATATTTTTAAAGATGTTCCTGGCAGGACTCATTTGATAGAACATGATGTAGAAGTTGAGGGTGCAACACCTATTAAACAGTACACGTACAGATTAAATCCCTATAAGAGTGGCATTGTAGAAAAAGAAGTAGAATATATATTGCAGCATAATTTAATTAGACCTAGTTATAGTCCATGGAGTTCTCCAGTGGTTTTAGTGCCTAAAGAAAATAATCAGTTTCGACTCTGTTTCGACTATCGAAAAGTCAATAATGTTACAAAAACTGATACCTATCCTTTGCCCAGAGTTGATGATTGTATAGATAGAGTAGGTATGGCCAAATTCATCTCTAAATTCGATCTATTGAAAGGATATTGGCAGGTGCCACTAACTGAAAGAGCTAAAGCTATATCTGCCTTTGTGACACCCAATGGCTTGTATGAATGTGATGTTATGCCATTTGGCATGAAGAACGCCGCATCCACATTTCAGCGGTTAATGAATCATGTCACTAGAAATATCAGAAACTGCGTTGTGTACATTGATGACGTAGTTCTCTATAGTAATACGTGGACTGAACATATGCAACAGATTAAAGAATTTTTGAAGCTATTCGAAAGGCTAATTTAGTTATTAATCTGAGTAAATCTGATTTTGGTCATGCTAAAGTCACTTATCTAGGGCACGAGGTAGGCTATGGTAACATACGCCCTAAACATAGCAATGTGGAGGCAGTTATGAGTTTTCCAGTGCCAAAAACTAGGAAAAATGTTATGCAGTTCTTAGGGTTAGCTGGGTATTACCGAAGATTTGTGTCAAACTTTTCTGATACAGCTCAACCACTGACCAATCTATTAAAGAAGAACGTTGCTTTTAGTTGGAATGATTCATGCCAGGATGCTTTCAATAAATTGAAATCTATTCTAGTTAGTGATCCCGTATTGAAGTCTCCTGATTTTTTTTCACAACCATTTAAATTAGCTGTGGACGCATCTGATGTGGGTATAGGTGCAGTATTAATTCAGAATAAAAATGGTAGTCTACATCCTGTAGCTTACTTTTAGAAGTTGAATCCTCATCAGCGGAAATACTCAACGATAGAGAAAGAGGCTTTAGCTTTAATTTTAGCTTTAAATCATTTTGATATTTATTTGTCCTCCAATGTAGGCAATATTGTAATTTTCACAGACCATAACCCATTAACTTTTTTAAGTCGTTTTAAAAATAAAAATCAGAGGTTAACTCGTTGGAGTTTGATTCTTCAGGAATATAGTTTGGAAATTAAACACATCAAAGGTAAAGAGAATGTAATACCTCATGTTTTATCGCGGGCGCATGAATAGATTTTTGCAGTCCTTGATAGTTGTTTGAATAGATGGTCTGGAAGTCTTATTGGTCGGTTGAATCGTGGTTGCCCCGTCTAGCCTACCAATGGGACTTTTAGTAATTATTATATTAGAATAGGTATTTTATTTTTAAAGAAAAGAAATTGTTTTTCCTTTTCTTTCTTAAGGGGAGAGGATAACCCATGAGTTCGATTTGTACATATATTTATATATGTTGTTTGTGTTCCTGAATTGGTATTATTTGCCTTTAAGGGTTTATTTGTTGTCACTTGTCAACGGTAGTTTAGTCACTCGTCAATGATAGTTGGTTGTTTATCAGTTGTTGACATCCGTATATTTGTTGCTGCAGTGGTTACTTAGCTGCTTTACTTTCATAATCATGGCAGTTTAACCCTTTTGACTAATTGTTCATTGACGGCCGTAAATTATTTATTAATATTTATTATTCTCGTTTAGTTGTTCTCTCGTATAATTGGCTGGTTAAGACTGATACTTATTTCTCCTCTTTGGTGGTTGGCTGATGGGCAACCGAGTTGATGAGTGGCCTGGAACTGCAGTCGGATGTAGAAGTCACCACCTGACTGGATTTGAGAAGAAGTCACCTACTTACTCCCGTGAGGAGAACCTGACTGGATTTGAGAGAAGTAACCTACTTACTCCCGTGAGGAGAACCTGACTGGATTTGGAGAAGTCACCTGCTTACTCCCGTGAGAAGAACTTGACTTGGATTTGTAACTTGGAAAAGTGCGGACTTTGAAGGCTGTGGTTTTGGTGGATCCTCGTGGTGGCCCTGAACTGGATCCTGCTCTTGCTGGAAGTTGTTCCTGAGTTTCCCCTGATTCTGAAGGTAGCTTCCCATCGTGAATTGCCATATTGACGTAAAACATCACGACAGAGCTCGCTATCGAACTACCGAAGACCCAGTAATAGAAGATCTTGGACCTATCCATCGTCATCCAGATATCTGAAGACCATGTGACAGAAGATCCTGGACCCATCCATCGTCATCCGGATACCTTAACTATCTAAGGTCCTGTGTCGTCTTACCAGCCAAAGCTAATTATTATTGTTATTATTATTATTATTATAATTTATTTTTATAGTTATTTATTCTTATTATCCTTCACTTCTTTCTTGACGTAGCCCTGGGATCCCAATTGAACCCATAAAATCCATTCAACATCTTTGGGTTTTAAATTAAACAATTTTTGTTACTGCCTTCGAGGCTGATACGTAACAGCTACCAAAAAGCAAAGAGTACTTCACCCAATGAAGAAGGTCTGCAACCAACCAGTCAAAACCAGAAAACCAGAGCTGCTCAATAACCAAGTATTTAGTCACTGACCACCGGAAACGAATTAAGCTCTTTAGCTGTGTTTTGCCTACCCTCCCCGAAAGTGAGTGGGGCAGTATGCCTACACCCAAAACAAAAGAACACCACTGCAAATTTTGAATTTTGAGCTGCTGCGTAAGGTAGAAACTAGTAGCTATGTAATTATTTGGTAAGTTACTTATATAAAACAAAGTATACAGGACTTGCAGTGAGCATCTTATATTTCCCCAAGATCAATATAGGAGAAGTTAAATATGAACAAACATTTATGTTTGTCTCAAATTACTTCATATTTTCAGAAATTCAAAACAGTACATGGTATACTGCACAAACCATTTCATATTTAACAATATTTCCCTTCTGAAGTTCCAAAGTGTTGCTGCATCAGGATTTGCAGTCAGGAGCTGAGCTGTTAACTTCAAGCCTTCCTCATCGTATGATCTAGAAGACCGCTGGAATGTTAAAACTAAATAATACAACAGTAGAAGTGCATTAATGTTATAAGTTAATTGAAAAGGATATTAAAGCTTATCTATACAAACCAGACCCTTTTATATAGAAATATTCCTCAGTGTGAGCTGGAAACAACAAAATGGTTATTGAAACATAACAAATGGTTAACCGGTGCGTGTGGGGGTATCCCCTACTCATAAGTCATATCCCAGCACTTTTTTCTCCTGCCTGAGGACCACCTAGAATGGTTGAAGTGGAATTGTGATACAAGGCTTTGGTGTGAGTGGGGGGAAATCGTAAACTCATATCTCATATCCCAGAACTTTTCCCTTCGGTATCAAGGCTATGTGGGGTGGTTGCATATGCAATAAAAGGCTCCGGTTTGTATACTGTACCTTGAAAAACACAAATGATTTAAAATTAGATATTCATTCCTAAGGAAATACATACCAATGCCTTTTACTTGGAGATTTATTCCTGAGGTGGGGGATTAGGGTAATAACTGACTGGCCAAGATGAATCTCTACCCAAATACATCATGTTCCTGGTCATGAGCAGGGGAATGAATGTCTCTTGTAACCTCTGATGGGTTCCAACACACTACATATTATTCCCATCTTCAAACGAGTATGACAAACAAACTGGTTCAAATGAGAGATCAATGACCTGATTCCAACCTCCAGTTGACTTCTCCACCAGGAGAGTTAACTGTAGAAGCCCTAGTGCATTCTTTTCTAACATCACCCTCTTCTCTCCTGACAAGTTAAGAAATTTGTGTAATCCTGAAGACAGGTTGGAAACTGAATAGGCATCCAAGAAAGGGGAGAGCAACGTTCCTTGTGAGATAACCTGCAGCTGTCCTGACAGACACAGACTATCCAGGGCCCTGACCACCACTGCTATCACACTGCCTAATAGCATGAAAGTCATCCTCCTACTTGCTGCAAAAGACTGAGCCTTCCCTAAACCTGACTCTGAAGGTGAAGCCAACCTCGAAGGCTTGGTCGCAATGCCCTTCAAAGCCCCAAAGGACTTGAAGAACACTGCACAGTAGATTAGTGTTCCAGCTATCAGAAAGCCTCCCTTTCCCCTGCCGCATCAACCTCACTTTCAAAGAGAGTACACAGGAGTCCAAGACCAATCTGTTCTGCAAGGCAAGACTACTCTCAGATGAAACCTGTCAAGAAAAGAGAATTGATATAGTTTGTCTTCACAAGATAAAGTTAGTACTCTGATGTGAGAGGACACTGCTTTCATCCAAGGACGAGACACCAGTGACTATGCAGTAAGTCAGTGTTCAACTAAATGTTGAGCAACAGTGCAACATGGAAGGAAGACATGGTGACTGACTTTGTGGCTCCCAACTCTGCATATGAAAAGGTATGTTCCTGTTGGAACCTCTCATAGAGAAACCTCTCATGGGGAAGGTTGTTTCCCTTGAAGGGGAATGGTCTGCATTCCCTACCAAGTAAAACTTCTGCAGGCATATCAAAGACAAGGTAAGTAGCTTGTTCGATCTGCTAGACAACGGGGAACCCTTCAACCTGTATATCAAACTGTTTGTGTCCTATAAAACATCATGCGTAGGTAAATATGCTCATGAAAGAGCCTAATGATCTCATGGAAATGCTTCTCATGGTCAGACTGCAGGGGCTCTGAAGGAGAAAAAGCCTCAGTTCCTATCAGGTCCCTTAAATAATGGGCTGAATCTTCTCACAAAGGAGAAGCAACAGACATATTAGCTTATTTGTGGAATCATGATAAGGAATGATCAAACCTACTGGTACTGGCAGAAGAATCATTACTGAGGTTGACCCCTGAATGGAATGAGCATATTTCAAACTGTGGTCAACCACCCTAGACTCTTTTGTACGACACTGCCCAAATCCACGCTAAACATGAATGCTGTCATGCACATGCACATTATAAGTCTTAGATGAGATGTGGACATTTAGTGATGACACAATCACGCTCACACAGGTATTTACAACACCACGAGGTATTGTACAAATGAGCCCTGTTGTGAAACTCCACCCTGTGCCCCCCACCCCAACCCCAATATGAATACATTCTGGAGACAGTGCATGTGTAGGACAAGACTTACCACTTTGTGCTTACAGAGCAGTTCCAGCAGCAACTGGGTCAACCATGCCTATGGTGGATGTCTTTGATTGTATGTTAGTTTTATAAGTTAGTCATTATTTTATTTTCTGCATTGATGAAGTGTATGGGTATTGCAGAATGTATAAAAAGAAAGCACATGTTTAATTTTATAAGATGTTTTTATAGCATAGCATTACTTATGTTTAAAGAGTATGTTATTGTTGTGACGTCATAGGAAGTGACGTCACAGGACGAAAATGGCGGGAGGGAGAAAAATGTAAACAAACCAGAAGCGGGAGTGTTGAAAGCATGGTGGAAAGAGGTAGAGAGAGCTCTCTGAAGGTTAGGTCGATAATGGTTGGGTTGTAAGTCTGTTTGTGGTTTTTGTTGTCGAAAGCTGGATTGCATAGAGTAAAAAGAACAACGTGAACAGGTGAGTGGATCACATAATTGAATGATTTAAGGATAGGTTAGGCTAGAAAAATTTTCAAGTGGTAGCAGAGCGTGGTTCGTTAAAAATGGACGGATCTGATGGTAAACTTTGGGAGATGAAATGGAGGAGAGACTGTCCGAGATTTAGCGGGGCACAGGGCGATTATAAAGGATGGAGAGGACAAGTCAAGATTGGCTTGTGGTGTGTGGAGAAGAAGTGAAATATCCGGGGATAGCGATAAGGATGAGCTTAAAGGAAAGCTTTAGAAGTAACAGAAGGAATAGATAGAGATGAACTTAAGGATAGCGAGGGTTCAAAGATAATCCTGTCCAAACTAGATGAAGTGTATCTAAAAGATACGTTAATGGAAAATTACAGTAAAATGAAAAACTATTTTAAAATAGAAAGAGAATCTAGTGAAAAGATGAGAGATTTTATAATTAGGTATGAAAAGGCAGAGTCAGAGTGTAGTAGGGCACTAGGGAAAAGCATGCTTGAAGGGGAAGCAAAAGGTTTTCATGTACTAGAACAATCGAATCTCACAGAAGATCAAAACAAATGGTATTAGCAGCTTGTGGTCGAGAAAAGTTGGAATATAAAACAGTGTCACAAATAATGAAAAGAATATTTGAGGGATTAGGGAATAGAGAGGAGGGGAATGGTTAGGATCAGAAGGTTGTGAGAATTTTGGGAAAGGGTGGAAAAGCCAAAGATATCGGGAAAGGTGAATCGAGGTAGAGGTGGAAGAAATCCTTTAAATAGAGAAGGGAAAGTAACACTGTGTGCTATATGCAAATCGGAATGGCATTGGGCCAGAGATTGTCCTCAGAATTTTCAGAATAAGAAGAAATCAGAAACTGGACAAGAAGAAAAAGTTTATATAGGAAAAGTTAGCAAAATAGAAGAAGAATCTTGGGAAGAGGTTGATGCAATTTTAGACACAGGATGTAAGTCAACAGTTTGTGGGGAATTGTGACTAGCACGCATTGTTGTGGGTTTGAATCAGGAAGAATTGAGGAGAATGAATGATACTAAGAAAGAGTCTAATAAAGTATTTAATTTTGGTGAGTCATCATACAAGTCGAAAGGAGTAATGGAAATACCGGTGATATTGAAAACAAAAGTTTTATTTGAAGACAGAAATTTTGCAGGGTGATGTACCATGGTTAATAGGTAAGAAAACCATGAGTAAAATGGGGATGACCATAAATTTAAAAAGAGAATTGTGTTAAAGTAGAAGTATTAGGGGAAATGAAGGTAAAGTTACGAGAAGACAGACAGGGCCATTTAAGAATACCAATTTTGAGGAGGAAGGTAGAAGAAGAATTATTATTGGAGGGTGGAAGGAAAGAGCCTAAGGGAAATTAAAGGTACAATGATGAAGTTACATCTACAATTTGGCCATGGAAGTGGAGATAAAATATGGAAGCTAACAGAAGAAGCACAGTGGAGTGACGGTTTGGGAGAGAAGGAAAAAGAGGAAATAAAAAGTTACTAACTGACTTAATCGCAAGTTGTGAAGTATGTAAAAGATATAAAAGAAATCCAGCTAAACCAGTAGTGGGATTTTCTTGGAGTAAGACATTCAATGAAGTTGTAGCAATGGATGTGGGAGAGATAGAAGAGAGAAAGTTCTTGGTAATGGTAGATATGGCAACAAGGTATTGTCAGGCTTTTTGGATAAAAGACAAGAAACCAGAAACTATTATAAAGACTCTTTTTGATGGGTGGTTTGCGATATTTGGGGCACCTTCTAAAATATTATCAGACAACGGGGAGAATTTCAAAATGAAAAGTAAGGAGGATGGCAGAAAGATGGAATATTAAAGTATTAGCCACAGCATCAGAATCTCCATGGAGCAATGGATTGTGTGAAAAGACAGTAGGCATAATCAAAGAAAGCTTAAGAAAGATGAAAGATGATGAGGAAGTGGATTGGTCCATAGCATTAAGATGGGTAGTGAGTGCCAGGAACTGCTTAATAAATAATGGTGGTTTCTCCCCAACCAATTAGTATTTGGGAAAAATCCTTCCTTGCCTAATTTAATGGGAGAAGAAAGTTCAAGTCCTGCAAGCAGAGAGAAAGGTATGGAAGAAAGCATAGTAAGGGATACACTGAATGCAATGCATAAGGCCAGAGAAGTGTTTATCAAAAATGAGTCTTGTAATAAAATAAGAATTGCTCTAAACAAAAATGTCAGAGAACATAAATTTGAAGAAGCAGTAGTGGGAGACGAGGTATTCTATAAGAGAGAAAATGAAAATGAATGGAGAGGACCTGCTCAGGTAGTGGGAGTATCAGGTAAAACAGTAGTGGTTAAACATGGGATTCTCTAAGAGAAGTAGCGAGAATACATGTTACTAGGATTCAAAGACTATCACCAGAAAAGGAGAAGATACTTAAAGTAGACAAAACACACACTGTGAAAGATGAATCCCTTGCATCAAAGGAAGGGAATATAGATGAGCAGGAAGGAAAGATGATAATTGGCTGGAGAAGGAATGCTGATGTAGAAGAGACTATAGAAAGAGATTTGGCAGAGGAAACACTGGAAGATGAAGGGGAAAGTGAGGTAACAGAAGAAAGTGAGTTAATAGAAGAGATACCCAAATTCAGAAAGGGAAATAGAGTTAGAGCTATAAACAAAAATACAGGACAAGTAGAAGAGTGGACGATATTGAGCCTTGCAGGAAAAGATCAAGCAAATCTTGGGCTGATTCGTACAATGTAGAAGACTCACAGTCAGGTGACAAGGGATGGGTTGACTTAAGAGATTATAGTCATGTAGAAAAAATTGAAGATGAAGAAGAGGTTTTGCTAGATTCGAAAATAGAAATGTAATTGAAGCTAAAGAAAAGAACTACAAAGTTGGAGAGAAAACAAGGTATATGAGGAGGTAAATGACATTGGACAAAAGCTATATCTACAAGATGGATAGTAACTGAAAAGGTAAAAGGTGGGGGAAAGGATATGTAAAGCAAGATTGGTAGCTAGAGGTTTTGAAGAAGAAATGGCTGAATGGGAAAAGATGCTCCTACATGCAATGCCGAAATTTTAAAATTTTGTTTGACAGTAATAAAACTGAAAGATTGGAATTGTTATACGTTAGATGTAAAAACTGCATATCTACAGGGTGATGAAATACAACGAGAGGTATATTTAAAACCACCTAGTGAAGATGGTTGGAGTGGATTATGGAAATTGAAGAAAACTGTTTATGGGCTCAAGGATGCAGCAAAGGCATGGTATTGTAAGGTGGTAAAACTGGTGGAGGAGCTTAAAGGCGAGAGGAGTAGATTAGAACCTAATATATTCTTTTGGAAAAAAGACAATAAATTGAATGGTATTTTATGTACACATGTAGATGATTTTTGCTATGGAGGAACTGAAGGATTTTTAAAGGAAACAATTGGGAAATTGAAAGGGAAATTACAAGTAGGAGAACAAGAAAGTAAAAGTTTTAAGTATATAGGAGTAATAGTAGAGCATAAGGAAAATGGAATTTGTCTTAATCAGTGGCAGTATATAAATTCTATAAGAGAACCAGAAGCCAGAAGATTTACAGGTAATAGAGTATTAGGACAAAAAGGAGTTAACAGAATATAGATCAGTGGTAGGACAGTTGAATTGGGTATCGCCACATACTGTGCCAGAAATATCATATGATGTTAGTGAATTAAGTAAAGCTTTTTTAAAGAAGGAACGACTCAAGATATGAGAAAGCTGATTAAGATAGTGAGAAAAACTAAGTGCATAATGGGAGAAGTGATAATAAGTGAGTTAGAAGAAGAAAAGATTTATTGGGAAGCCTATGCAGATGCTTCATTCGGGAATATTGAAGATGGTCATACTCAATTAGGTTATGTGATATCATTGACAGATGGTAAAAGGAGAAGCCCTATATGGTGGAAACCAGAAAATCTAGAAGAGTAGCAAAGTCCACCATTGAAGCAGAAGCTCTGAGTGTTGGGGAGGCCATAGAAGGATTGATATATTTCAAACATTTGTGGGAAGAGATAGTAGGAGGAGAAAATTAGAAGCACTGGTGAAAACTGATAGCAAAACCCTAATGACTGCAATAAAATCAAGTACCGGAGTAAGTAGTAAGAGATTAAAAATTGATATTGCAGCAATAAGAGAAACAATAGAATCTGGAGAAATAAGTGAGGTGAGATGGATAAAGGAAAGCATCAGATAGCTGATGTATTGACCAAAGCTGGAGTTTCTGGGGAAAGCATTAGGAATTATGTAGAGGGTAAAGAATTGGAGAATAATGGAGATTAGAAGGGATTAGGATAAGAAAAGGCTGGAGGGAGGAGAAGGAGATAAGTGTGATTGTATGTTAGTTTTATAAGTTAGTCATTATTTTATTTTCTGCATTGATGAAGTGTATGGGTATTGCAGAATGTATAAAAGAAAGCACATGTTTAATTTTTATAAGATGTTTTTATAGCATAGCATTACTTATGTTTAAAGAGTATGTTATTGTTGTGACGTCATAGGAAGTGACGTCACAGGACAAAAAATGGCGGGAGGAGAGAAAATGTAAACAAACCAGAAGCGGGAGTGTTGAAAGCATGGTGGAAAGAGGTAGAGAGAGCTCTCTGAAGGTTAGGTCGATAATGGTTGGGTTGTAAGTCTGTTTGTGGTTTTGTTGTGAAAGCTGGATTGCATAGAGTAAAAGAACAACGTGAACAGGTGAGTGGATCACATAATTGAATGATTTAAGGATAGGTTAGGCTAGAAAAATTTTCAGTCTTATCTGGAATTAAGCGAACACTGATATCAACCTTCAGAGAAGGAAAACATTTACTGTATATGAGTCCGGTTAGGCTTACTGTGTGAAGCCTTGGAGATGATGAGAGAGAGAGAGAGAGAGAGAGAGAGAGAGAGAGAGAGAGAGAGAGAGAGAGAGAGAGAGAGAGAGAGAGAGAGAGGTACATGCATTTCTTCATCTTACTCCTTATCAGCAGAAGAAATGCACTTGCTTTTCTTCATCTTACTCCTCACAAGCAGAGGACAAGGTCGCTACAGGCAGACAAAGATCTCCCACGTAACAAAATGGCAACAAAAGGGTAAATAGATCTGATTTCTTAAGAAATAACAGCAGCAGCAAATCCAAAAAGGCAGAAACGGGGGGTCCCTCTGGGAATACCCAGGCCAGACCACATCTCCTTTGGGTACTAAAGGGCATCCACCAAACCTGGAGCAACTGGCAATGCTGGAGTAGGTGATAAACCATGCGCATATGCTGAGGTCTCCCCTGGGGAGACCTCTGCACGCATGCCTGTGCCGTAACTGTTGGAATGGGCAAGCTCGGTCACCATTTTCACAAATATAACCCCTTCACACTGAACTAGAGGGGAACAAGCAGGATTGGTGAGGTAGTCCGGCAGGAAGGTGACAAAGTGATTTGGTGGTGTCAGAGGTGGAGTATTCCTCCCTTCGGAGACACCAACAAAGCTTTTTGCCTCTAATACAGTAAGCTTCTTTCTTGCAGGGAGAGTCAAGAGCTGAAGATACTACCACTACAGCAAGAATAAAATTGGTGAGGATCAAAAGTAATGGAGGACATAAAAGCAGCCACACGTTCGAATCTTCCAGATCATCATTGCTCAACCATGCTCTTGTTAGCAACTTCTATATTACACAGTTAAAGCACTTTCACAATCACCAACATATAATACAATAGCTTTAACAAGGCGGTCAAGAGACCAGCGCAGCAAGGCATCCACTCTTGGTAACAGCAGAAGAAAGTGCTGGGTTCTGACAGGTGACTGGGGGACTGTTCTCCCCACCACCACCATCACCAAACTTGAATGACTATTTCCAGCTTACATTGAGGAATGTAGTACTCCTAAGTAAAAGGTAATGGCTTGTATTTCCTCAAGAACAATGCAACATTACTGAAGAAATATTTTAGTATTAGCCTTAACAAAAGCACAAGACTTCATGGCTTATCCTATTTAATAAACTGTATTAGCACACAATTACATTCCATAAAAACCTTCAGTTAAAAAAAAAAACTAGTAAATGAAGATGGCTTCTAAGGAAATCATATCATTACATAAATTACTGATGAACATGCAAATTACCTAACATAAAATATGTTATAGTACCTTTTCAAAAGCTTTTGTTAAACCTCCAAGATAAAGTTTTTTCTTCTCTTCTCTTTCTTTTTGTTTCTCTGCTGCTTGCTCTGCAGTAGTCTTAATTTTCAGTCTGCCATGCTGAAAAATAATTACAGAAATCAGTTAAAGTGACAGGAGTTTACACAGGATTATAGAGTCCTCTAAAGATACCAACACACCAAAAATATATTTTTATAATAAAATAAAGTCTTATATATACTTACCAAGTAATTACATTGCTGTAGTTTCAACTCGCGTGGCAGCTTAAATTTTGAAATTCACGGTAGCGCTTCTTTTGTTTTGTGTAGGTGACTAGCCCCACCCACTTCCAGAGAAAAAAAGGAACAACTCAGCAAATAGATTCAATTTGTTTGTGCCCTTATGTCCATGCAGAGGGGAGGAGGAGGGTTCCAATTCATGTAATAATTTGGTAAGTATACTGTATATAAAAATGATATTTTAATGATAAAATAAAGTTTGTTCATACTTACCTGGCAGATATATATATAGCTGTATTCTCGAAGGTCCGACAGAATTTCAAATTTGCGGCACACGCAGTGGCCGGTCAGGTGGTTAGTACCCATTCCGCCGCTGGGAGGCGGTATCAGGAACCATTCCCATTTTCTATTCAGATTTTCTAACGCCACTGTCTCCTGAGGGGAGGAGGGAGGGCAATATAAATATATATATCTGCCAGGTAAGTATGAACAAACTTTATTTTATCATTAAAATATCCTTTTGTTCATGAGACTTACCTGCCAGATATATATAGCTGAATACCACCTTTGGAGGGGGTAGAGACAGCCAAGAAATAGGAAAAAAACCAATTATTGGTAAAATTATTTTGGTTCCTTATCTGATAGCGTAGCTGACTGAGTGGTTACTGTCACTCTAGTCTGCTTCTGCTTTACTAGAGACCCCAGCGAGGTAGTGACCTATATAGCTGGCGACTTCTAGATGATCTGTCAACGGGGCGTGACCACAATGTGACTAGATCATAGCCCATACAAAGAGGACAAAAGAGCATTACTAACCACCTAACCAACACCTAAAGCGTTAGTTTGCAAAGGATTGGGAAGACTGCCTCCAGTAGTCGACCCAACAACCACAAAAACACAATTAAAAAGGGATAGGATCAGAGTTACCCCTTGTCCCCAAGGTTGCTGAAGCAGCAATGTATGGTCCCAATGAAAAGCAATTTCGTATGCTACCTAAACATCTTGCCAAGAGTGTGAGGCAAACACCGAATTGACTTTCGCCAAAATGTGGCACTAAAAATGTCACTGAGTACCATATTTTCTTGAACGCCATGGAGGTAGCAACTGCCCTCACCTCGTGGAGTTAACTCTCAACAACTTGAAGTTGGAGTCGTCACAACTAGAGTGTGCGTCCTAATGACGTCCCTAATGAAGAATGCCAGTGCATTTCTTGACATAGGTTTAACTGGTTGCCTCACAGAACACCATAAAACATCCAATGGACCACGAGTGTCCTGTGTTCTTTTAAGGTAGTACTTGAGAGCTCTAACTGGACATAGAACTCCTCAGGTTCCTGTCCAATAAGGTCTGCTAAACCTTTAATTTCAAAGTGTCTAGGCCAAGGGTTAGAAGACCTATCATTCTTAGCCAAGAACTTAGGGCTTAAAGAATAGACAGCATTGTGTTCCTTGAAGCCCACATGACGGACCTCGAACTTCTCTCACTCTCTTCACAGAACTATGAGGAATGCCGCTTTTTGAGTAACATCCTTAAGAGATGCAGAGTGAGAGGCTCAAAAGGACTAAACATCAAAAACATGATATTTTAATGATAAAATAAAGTTTGTTCATACTTACCTGGCAGATATATATATAGCTGTATTCTCGAAGGTCCGACAGAATTTCAAATTTTGCTGTGCACACGCAGTGGCCGGTCAGGTGGTTAGTACCCATTCCCGCCGCTGGGAGGCGGGTATCAGGAACCATTCCCATTTTCTATTCAGATTTTCTAACGCCACTGTCTCCTGAGGGGAGGAGGGAGGGCAATATAAATATATATATCTGCCAGGTAAGTATGAACAAACTTTATTTTATCATTAAAATATCATTTTGTTCATGAGACTTACCTGCCAGATATATATATAGCTGAATACCACCTTTGGGGGGTAGAGACAGCCAAGAAATAGGAAAAACCAATTATTGGTAAAATTATTTTGGTTCCTTATCTGATAGCGTAGCTGACTGAGTGGTTACTGTCACTCTAGTCTGCTTCTGCTTTACTAGAGACCCCAGCGAGGTAGTGACCTATATAGCTGGCGACTTCTAGATGATCTGTCAACGGGGCGTGACCACAATGTGACTAGATCATAGCCCATACAAAAGAGGACAAAAGAGCATTACTAACCACCTAACCAACACCTAAAGCGTTAGTTTGCAAAGGATTGGGAAGACTGCCTCCAGTAGTCGACACCCAACAACCACAAAAACACAATTAAAAAGGGGATAGGATCAGAGTTACCCTTGTCCCCAAGGTTGCTGAAGCAGCAATGTATGGTCCCAGCTAAAAGCAATTTCAGATGCTACCTAAACATCTTGCCAAGAGTGTGAGGCAAACACCGAATTGACTTCGCCAAAATGTGGCACTAAAAATGTCACTGAGTACCATATTTTTTGAACGCCATGGAGGTAGCAACTGCCCTCACCTCGTGAGCGTTTAACTCTCAACAACTTGAAGTTGGAGTCGTCACAACTAGAGTGTGCGTCCTTAATGACGTCCCTAATGAAGAATGCCAGTGCATTCTTCGACATAGGTTTAACTGGTTGCCTCACAGAACACCATAAAACATCCAATGGACCACGAGTGTCCTGTGTTCTTTTAAGGTAGTACTTGAGAGCTCTAACTGGACATAGAACTCCCTCAGGTTCCTGTCCAATAAGGTCTGCTAAACCTTTAATTTCAAAGTGTCTCAGGCCAAGGGTTAGAAGACCTATCATTCTTAGCCAAGAACTTGGGGCTTAAAGAATAGACAGCATTGTGTTCCTTGAAGCCCACAAAGCGAATATCGAACTTCTCTCACTCTTGAAGACCATGAGGAATGCCGTTTCGAGTAACATCCTTAAGAGATGCAGAGTGGAGAGGCTCAAAGGACTAAACATCAAAAACATGATATTTTAATGATAAAATAAAGTTTGTTCATACTTACCTGGCAGATATATATATAGCTGTATTCTCCAAGGTCCGACAGAATTTCAAATTTCAGGCATTACACGCAGTGGCCGGTCAGGTGGTTAGTACCCATTCCCGCCGCTGGGAGGCGGGTATCAGGAACCATTCCCATTTTCTATTCAGATTTTCTAACGCCACTGTCTCCTGAGGGGAGGAGGGAGGGCAAGGGAATATATATATCTGCCAGGTAAGTATGAACAAACTTTATTTTATCATTAAAATATCCATTTTGTTCATGAGACTTACCTGCCAGATATATATATAGCTGAATACCACCTTTGGAGGGTAGAGACAGCCAAGAAATGGGGAAAAACCAATTATTGGTAAAATTATTTTGGTTCCTTATCTGATAGCGTAGCTGACTGAGTGGTTACTGTCACTCTAGTCTGCTTCTGCTTTACTAGAGACCCCAGCGAGGTAGTGACCTATATAGCTGGCGACTTCTAGATGATCTGTCAACGGGCGTGACCACAATGTGACTAGATCATAGCCCATACAAAGAGGACAAAAGAGCATTACTAACCACCTAACCAACACCTAAAGCGTTAGTTTGCAAAGGATTGGGAAGACTGCCTCCAGTAGTCGACCCAACAACTACAAAAACACAATTAAAAAGGGATAGGATCAGAGTTACCCCTTGTCCCCAAGGTTGCTGAAGCAGCAATGTATGGTCCCAGCGAAAAGCAATTTCTTGTATGCTACCTAAACATCTTGCCAGAGTGTGAGGCAAACACCGAATTGACTTCGCCAAAATGTGGCACTAAAAATGTCACTGAGTACCATATTTTCTTGAACGCCATGGAGGTAGCAACTGCCCTCACCTGAGAACGTTAACTCTCAACAACTTGAAGTTGGAGTCGTCACAACTAGAGTGTGCGTCCTTAATGACGTCCCTAATGAAGAATGCCAGTGCATTCTTCGACATAGGTTTAACTGGTTGCCTCACAGAACACCATAAAACATCCAATGGACCACGAGTGTCCTGTGTTCTTTTAAGGTAGTACTTGAGAGCTCTAACTGGACATAGAACTCCCTCAGGTTCCTGTCCAATAAGGTCTGCTAAACCTTTAATTTCAAAGTGTCTAGGCCAAGGGTTAGAAGACCTATCATTCTTAGCCAAGAACTTAGGGCTTAAAGAATAGACAGCATTGTGTTCCTTGAAGCCCACATGACGGAACCTCGAACTTCTCTCACTCTCTTCGCATGAGGAATGCCGTTTGAGTAACATCCTTAAGAGATGCAGAGTGAGAGGCTCAAGGACTAAACATCAAAAACTTGAGCATTACGTCCAAGTTCCAAGCAGGGGAAATCAGCTGAGGAACCTTGGACGTCTTGAAAGACTCGTAAGATCGTGGAGGTCCTTATTGTCAGACAAAGCTAATCCTCTGTGTCTGAATACAATCGAAAGCATGCTCCGATAACACTTGATAGTCGGAACTGCTATATCGAGTTTTTTCTCTTAAGTAAAGGAGAAAAAATCCGCAACCTGGCTCACAGTGATAGAGGAAGAGGAAAAGCCCTTCTTTCTACACCAACCTTTGAAGGTTGCTCACTTCGCCTAGATATATCCTTTAGATGAAGAACTTCTGGCTCTAGCGATGGCCCGTGCCACCTGGCCAGAAAAACCCCTTCGCTCTGACCAAGTTTTCGATAGTCTGAAAGCAGTCAGGTTCAGAGCGGGGAGATTCAAAGATATCTCGTGAAGTGGGTTTGTATGAGCAGGTCTGCTCTCATAGGAAGGGTCCTCGGAACGTCTACCAACCAGAAGAGAAACTCCGAGAACCAGTGGTTCGAAGGCCAAAACATGGGGATGAGAGTCATCCTCGTCCCTTGTGAGGCCGCGAACTTGCGTATGACTTCTCCCAGAATTTAGAACGGGGAAAAAAGGCGTAAACATCTATTCCCGTTCAATCCCAGGGAAGAGCAACTATATAACTGCCCCAGGGTCGAGTACAGATGAGCTTTACAGAGGGAGCCTCGCTGTTCTTGAGGTCGTGAAAATATCCACAAGATGGCGACCCCAAAATTTCCAAAAATCTTGGCAAACCTCCTGATGAAGGGTCCATTCCTTCGGCAGGAGTTGATGGCGCCAACAGAGCAGGTCTGTTCGAACATTTTCGACCTCTGCCACAAAACTTGTGAGAATCGAAATGTTGCGAGCATGAGGCTCAAAGAATAATCTCTCTTGCAAGGCTGAACAGGGAACAAGTATTGTCCGAGTTTGCTAGAACTACACGATTGCAAACTTGGACCTCGAAGAATTGGCGAGCTAAAAGATAGCCGCCAAATCTTTGAAGTTGATGTGCCAGGACACCTGTTCCTCTCTCCAGGTTCCTAACACTTTCTCTCCCTCTAGTGTTGCCCCCAACCTGTTGACGACCCGTCGGAAAAACAACACTAGGTTGGGGTTCAGAAGCTTGAGGGAGATCCTTTCTGCAATTCCGTTGGATCGAGCCACCACCACAGATCCTCTTTATATAAGGAAGAATTCTCAATTCCTCTTTCAAGTCTTCCTTGCTTTGTCAGTTCTCCAACAAAAAGAACTGAAGAGGCCTGAGATGCAGACTCCCCAGAAAACAAACTTCTCCAGCGAGGAAATGGTCCCCAGCAGACTCATTCCTTCCTTCACCTAGCATGTTTCCTTTTCCAAGAAGGCCGAAACTTTTCATTACATAGAAGTTGCCGTTCTTGCGACGGAGACGCTATAAAAGCCGCTGAATAGATCTGAATTCCCAGACACAATGGACAGTGAGGGGATCAGCTTGCGACTTCTCCACAGACCAGAAGTCCCAGGGACTTCACGAGTTGCAGAGTCAACTGAAGGTCCTCCAGATACCTTAACCTTTCGCACTGCTCAATCAACCAGTCGTCCAAGTAGAGTGAGATCCTGACGTGCGACAGATGCAACTGCATCGCAACGTTTTTCATGAGACGGTAAACACCCTCGGAGCAAAATGTGACGCCAACAGCATCTGGTGTTCCAGGCGGTCAACCATCCAAGTACTGACCAGACCTTCAACGTTTTTAACTTCGCTGATCGGTTAGAAGCGGTGTTTTTTCAACGTGGTATGGGTTGTGCAGAGTCCAAAGCAGAGAGCCCTGAACTGGTACGTCTAGTCCCCAAGACAACCTGAGATACTTCACCGAACGTGGATGAATTGGGGCGTGAAGATAAGTATCTTGGAGATCCAAAGATACCATCCAATCCCCGGGATGAAGGGCTCCTAGTATTGACTGCGAGGTCTCCATCTTGAACTTTTCCTTCGGACCAAGTTGTTCGACCTGTTGACGTCCAAGACGGGTCTCCAGCCTACTGAAAGTTTTGGGACTAGAAACAATCTGTAGTAAAATCCCGGGAACACCGAGTCCAATATCTGTTCCACTGCTCTCCGCTCGAACATCTGTTGAGCAGGTCAAACAATTTTCTGTTTGACAGGAAGGCAGTTGGGAAACAAAAACAAAAGAGGAGACAGGAAGGGAATCAAGTAACCCTCTCTCTAACAGTAGGAGGGACCAAACGTCTGCCCTCACTCTTTCCAGGCTTGTGCAAAAATGAAGCCTGGTTGCAAAGGGAGTCTGGAGATGAAGGGAGTCACTTGCTACCTCTCTTGGAAGTGACATTCCTTCGGAAAAAAACTCTCTCGTGGTGCGGGTCTCGTGTTGCTTCCATGGGAAGCCCCTTTGTTATGCAAACATTTAGCTTTCGTTTACTTTTTGTATCTGAGATCGGTGCAAGCGTTATGAAGGAGATGCAGTTTGAATGTCGATAACTTTAGTTTTGAGAAAAAGGATATTTTTGCTTCTCTGTGTATTTATTTGCTTATCGTTACACAGTTTGATGTTTTTATGACATAATGAAAAGCCAAAAAAAAATAGACCTGCAAAGTAATATAACTTCGCTAAATGAAGCTAAATGAAGCGAGTGTCAAAAACACGGCTGAGGTTGGCCAGCCATGACGTTTACTTAGTCAAGCTCTGAGCTGCTACTGACTGACTGCCACTGACTGCCCCAGAAGCATTCCTGTCTTTCGCTGATGCATACTATGTCCACAGGGTTGCTATAGATCGCATTAGATATTATTTCATAGCTAAAAGAAATTACCACCGATATACTGACAATATCATTACATTATATGAAAAAAATGTAATCTGACTATGATAGGTTACTGTTTTGTTAATAACTTCTAACTGTGGCGAACTTTTTAAATAAAACTTTCTGAGAAGATAGTCAGGATATGTATGATGCCATATATAAAATATCCCAGAAAATTTTATTTCCGATTTTTCAGTCAAACTTCCTCCTTAAGACAAAGACAACTGCGAGGTGGAGAGAGGAGCGACGGTTGAAAAGTCTCAGAAACAGATCCTTAAGAAAAAGCCAGAGTCTGATAATCAGAGGAAGAAGAAGACGAAAAGTTTCTCTTCATACAAAGGCTGTGACGAAAGAGGATGTTCTTCCGCAGCTGGTGGGTCTTGAGTGAGTGGTGAAAGTAGTTCCGATGAAGGCCGATCGTGGCGGGAACTCCATGCATCGAAGAAGTCGATCAACTAGATTTAAATATGATAGTAAACATAAAAATTTGGAACGCTTACGAAAAGCGTGTCATCCTTGCGCTAAAAGAGCCATGCTAATCTTCTCTGTATCGTTCCAATTTAGTATATGTACTTTGAAGCAAGTACTGGCTAAATTAAGAAGGACATCAAATGTTGAAGCGGGTAGTTGTCGACATGATGAACAACTCAGCGGTGTCAACACAAGACTTGAAGCTATATCATTTGCTGAAAGCGGAGCGTCATGGCTTGACGTGCAAGAAAGGCTCCGGGCAAAGTACTAGAAGAGAGTCACAGCGTGGCGCTTCGAAGTTTCCTAAGGCTGGAGGCGGCGTCACAGGTGAGTGGCGCGTGAAGCGTGAGAAGCGCCTTCGAAGAGCAAGACGCGCGCTCCTGGCGCGAGACAAGAGAAAAGGCCAACACCTCAACTCGGGAAGACGAACAGGAAGCCACTAAACACTCTCTAGAAGACAGACGCTCTGTATCGTTCCCGAGCAAGGAGGATTCAAGGTGAAAGTCTGTACCTCTTAACAGGCAGATTCTGAATCTTGAAAGGTTCATGAGAGCATCCAGCTGTTGTTGCAAACCCAACAAAAACATGCGTTAAAAGAAGCCACTCTCTCGGGAGAAGGGCTGAACCTGAGAGAAGGAAGGGGGCGAGAGACGTATGCTTCCTTCCACAGGGGAAGAAGCTCTAGCCCTTGCCTTAGCGCGACAGAAAAGTAGAGTGATCATTCGAAAAACACTTTATTCTCTTCTGCAGAGGAATATCCACGCCAACTGTTTCAAGGGAAGAGTACAAACGTCTAGAGGAAGAGGGCGGGGCGTCCTCTCCTCTATCTATCTTAAGAGGCGAGAGTCCAACCGAGCTCCAACCCCGTGGCGGGAGGACGTGTCGGAGGACGAGAAGCAATCCTTCAGGATCGTGCCTGAGCACGATCCCTGGCAGCCTGGGTAGCGTCATCAGGACCTGCCAAGGGACGCCAGATCGGTGGGAAGCCCCGTAACCCTCATGCTTTCGACATGCCCCTCCTGGTCCTGGGAGTTCGACAGAGGTCCAGGCCTAGAGGCATTATAGGGTCGATCTGACGCCCCTCCACAACACTAGGGCACTAGCACTAACACTATGCGTTTGAATTGCATTCACTTTAGTTTCAAGAGCACGCATTGACTCCACACGAGAAGCCAGGGAATTACCTTCTGCAGCAACAAACTACAGGGTTAGTAATAAATTACTACAGGGTTACTAGTAGAGAAAACCCTGACTGTCCAACTAAGGATGCACTCTAGGAGGAAGATTTCCTCAGCCTATCACGCTCCAATTTAAGCATATAGGCTTCATATTTCTTCCACTCACCCTCAGACAATCCCACACATTCATTACCGATTATCATAGAGCATTGAACACCCTTACATATCATACGCAAAGAGTGAGGAACTATCCCTTCGATAGCCTCAGAACTTACATTCACCCAAGCTACAGACTCGATAGCTAGAGGTAAGACATCTTAATTATAAGAAAAGTCAAAAGCAAAATCAAAAAGGTCCACAAAGAGCGTATGCCAAGTCACAGATCCAGTCCAGGAATACCAAAAACAACCAAAATACTTAAGTGACAACAAATTTCGAAATCCAAAAGGCGGAGGAACTGACAACAGGTGTTGACAGTCCCAGCGACAGAGAAAATCTGAATAGAAAATGGGAATGGTTATCTGATACCCGCCTCCCAGGGCGGGAATGGGTACTAACCACCTGTTCCTTGAAGCCCACATGTGCCTCGAAATTTGAAATTCTGTGGACCTTCGGAGAATACATCCTTAAGAGATATATCTGGAGAGGTAAGTCAAAGGACTAAACATCAAAAACTTGAGCATTACGCCCAAGTTCCAAGCAGGGGAAATCAGCTGAGGAACCTTGGATGTCTTGAAAGAGCTCGTAAGATCGTGGAGGTCCTTATTGTCAGACAAAGCTAATCCTCTGTGTCTGAATACAATCGAAAGCATGCCCGATAACACTTGATAGTCGGAACTGCTATATCGAGTTTTTTCTTAAGTAAAGGAGAAAATCCGCAACCTGGCTCACAGTGATAGAGGAAGAGGAAAAGCCCTTCTTTCTACACCAACCTTTGAAGGTTGCTCACTTCGCTAGATATATCCTTTAGATGAAGAACTTCTGGCTCTAGCGATGGCCCGTGCCACCTGGCCAGAAAAACCCTTCGCTCTGACCAAGTTTCGATAGTCTGAAAGCAGTCAGGTTCAGAGCGGGGAGATTCAAAGATATCTCGTGAAGTGGGTTTGTATGAGCAGGTCTGCTCTCATAGGAAGGGTCCTCGAACGTCTACCAACCAGAAGAGAAACTCCGAGAACCAGTGGTTGAAGGCCAAAACATGGGGATGAGAGTCATCCTCGTCCCTTGTGAGGCCGCGAACTTGCACATGACTTCTCCCAGAATTTAGAAGGGGAAAAAGGCGTAAACATCTATTCCCGTCCAATCCCAGGGAAGAGCAACTAAAAAACTGCCCCAGGGTCGAGTACAGATGAGCTTTACAGAGGGAGCCTCGCTGTTCTTGAGGTCGTGAAAATATCCACAAGATGGCGACCCCAAAATTTCCAAAATCTTGGCAAACCTCCTGATGAAGGGTCCATTCCTTCGGCAGGAGTTGATGGCGCCAACAGAGCAGGTCTGCTCGAACATTTTCGACCTCTGCAACAAAACTTGTGAGAATCGAAATGTTGCGAGCATAGGCTCAAAGAATAATCTCTCTTGCAAGGCTGAACAGGGAACAAGTATTGTCCGAGTTTGCTAGAACTACACGATTGCAAACTTGGACCTCGAAGAATCTGGCGAGCTAAAAGATAGCCGCCAAATCTTTGAAGTCGATGTGCCAGGACACCTGTTCCTCTCTCCAGGTTCCTAACACTTTCTCTCCTCTAGTGTTGCCCCCAACCTGTTGACGACCCGTCGGAAAAAAAACACTAGGTTGGGGTTCAGAAGCTTGAGGGAGATCCCTTTCTGCAATTCCGTTGGATCGAGCCACCACCACAGATCCTCTTTATATAAGGAAGAATTCTCAATTCCTCTTTCAAGTCTTCCTTGCTTTGTCAGTTCTCCAACAAAAAGAACTGAAGAGGCCTGAGATGCAGACTCCCAGAAAACAAACTTCTCCAGCGAGGAAATGGTCCCCAGCAGACTCATTCCTTCCTTCACCTAGCATGTTTCCTTTTCCAAGAAGGCGAAATTTTTGGAGTACATAGAAGTTGCCGTTCTTGCGACGGAGACGCTATAAAAGCCGCTGAATAGATCTGAATTCCCAGACACAATGGACAGTGAGGGGATCAGCTGCGACTTCTCCACAGACCAGAAGTCCCAGGGACTTCACGAGTTGCAGAGTCAACTGAAGGTCCTCCAGATACCTTTCTTCGACGACGCTCGAATCAACCAGTCGTCCAATTTCAGAGTGAGATCCTGACGTGCGACAGATGCAACTGCATCGCAACGTTTTTTCATGAGACGTGTAAACACCCTCGAGCAAAATGTGACGCCAACAGCATCTGGTGTTCCCAGGCGGTCAACCATCCAAGTACTGACCAGACCCAACGTTGCTTAACTTCGCTGATCGGACGAGAAGCGGTGTTTTCAACGTGGTAAAATGTTGTGCAGAGTCCAAAGCAGAGAGCCCTGAACTGGTACGTCTAGTCCCCAAGACAACCTGAGATACTTCACCGAACGTGGATGAATTGGGGCGTGAAGATAAGTATCTTGGAGATCCAAAGATACCATCCAATCCCCGGGATGAAGGGCTCCTAGTATTGACTGCGAGGTCTCCATCTTGAACTTTTCCTTCCGGACCAAGTTGTTCGACCTGTTGACGTCCAAGACGGGTCTCCAGCCTACTGAAAGTTTTGGGACTAGAAACAATCTGTAGTAAAATCCCGGGAACACCGAGTCAATATCTGTTCCACTGCTCTCCGCTTCGAACATCTGTTCGAGCAGGTCAAACAATTTTCTGTTTGACAGGAAGGCAGTTGGGAAACAAAAAAACAAAAAGAGGAGACAGGAAGGGAATCAAGTAACCTCTCTCTAACAGTAGGAGGGACCAAACGTCTGCCCCTCACTCTTTCCAGGCTTGTGCAAAATGAAGCCTGGTTGCAAAGGGAGTCTGGAGATGAAGGGAGTCACTTGCTACCTCTCTTGAAGTGACATTATAGGGAAAAAACTCTTTCTCGTGGTGCGGGTCTCGTGTTGCTTCCCATGGAAGCCCCTTTGTTATGCAAACATTTAGCTTTCGTTTACTTTTTGTATCTGAGATCGGTGCAAGCGTTATGAAGGAGATGCAGTTTGAATGTCGATAACTTTAGTTTTGAGAAAAACGATATTTTTGCTTCTCTGTGTATTTATTTGCTTGCCGTTACACAGTTTGATGTTTTTATGACATAATGAAAAAGCCAAAAAATAGACCTGCAAAGTAATATAACTTCGCTAAATGAAGCTAAATGAAGCGAGTGTCAAAACACGGCTGAGGTTGGCCAGGTGTGGGACGTTTTACTTAGTCAAGCTCTGAGCTGCTACTGACTGACTGCCACTGACTGCCCTGCGGCATTCCTGTCTTTTCGCTGATGCGTACTATGTCCACAGGGTTGCCATAGATCGCATTAGATATTATTTTTCATAGCTAAAAGGAAATTACCACCGATATACTGACAATATCATTACATTATATGAAAAATGTAATTTGACTATGATAGGTTACTGTTTTGTTTATAACTCCTAACTATGGCGAACTTTTAAATAAAACTTTCTGAGAAGATAGTCAGGATATGTATGATGCCATATATAAAATATCCCAGAAAATTTGATTTCCGATTTTTCGTCAAACGCTCCCCTTAAGACAAAGACAACTGCGAAGGTGGAGAGAGAGGAGCCGAAGGTTGAAAAGTCTCAGGAAACAGATCCTTAAGAAAAAAGCCAGAGTCTGATAATCAGAGGAAGAAGAAGACGAAAGAAGTTTCTCTTCATACAAAGGCTGTGACGAAAGAGGATGTTCTTCCGCAGCTGGTGGGTCTTGAGTGAGTGGTGAAAGTAGTTCCGATTCGCCGATACGTGGCGGGAACTCCCGCGAAGAAGAAGTCGTCAACTAGAGTACGATAGTAAACATAAAAAAATGTGGAACGCTTTCACGATTAGCGTGTCATCCTTGCGCAAGAGCCATGCTAATCTTCTCTGTATCGTTCCAATTAGTATATGTACTGCCGAAGCAAGTACTGGCTAAATTAAGAAGGACATCAAATGTTGAAGCGGGTAGTTGTGCGACATGATGAACAACTGGAGCGGTGTCAACACAAGACTTGAAGCTATACGGCGAAGCGAAAGCGTGGAGCGTCATGGCGTGACGCGCGAGAGGCTCCGTGGCAAGTACTAGAAGAGAGTCACAGCGTGGCGCGAAGCGTCATGCTAGGGCGCGAAAGGGTCAAGGTGAGGAGCGCGTGAAGCGTGAGAAGCGCACGAAGAGCAAGACGCGCTCCTGGCGCGAGACAAGAGAAAAGGCCAACACCTCAACTCGGGGAAGACGAATAGGAAGCCACTAAACACTCTCTCTAGAAGACAGACGCTCTGTATCGTTCCTAGAAGCGGGAGACGAAGGTGAAAGTCTGTACCTCTTAACAGGCAGATTCGAATCTTGAAAGGTTCATGAGAGCATCCAGCTGTTGTTGCAAACCCAACAAAATCTTACGCGTTGGAGAAGCCACTCTCTCGGGAGAAGGGCTGAACCTGAGAGAAGGAAAGGGGCGAGAGACGTATACTTCCTTCCACAGGGAAGAAGCTCCAGCCCTTGCCTTAGCGCGACTGGGGGGTCGAGTAGAGTGATCATTGAAAAACACTTTATTCTCTTCTGCAGAGGAATATCCACGCAACTTTCGGGGAAGAGTACAAACGTCTAGAGGAAGAGGACGTGAAGCGTCCTCTCCTCTAAGCTTCTCTTAAGAGGGCGAGAGTCCAACCGAGAGCTCCAACCCCGTGGGCGGGGAGGACGTGTCGGAGGACGAGAAGCAATCCTTCAGGATGCGTGCCTGAGCACGATCCCTGGCAGCCTGGGTAGCGTCATCAGGACCTGCCGAAGGGACGCCAGATCGGTGGGAAGCCCCGTAACCCTCATGCGGCTTTCGACATGCCCCCTCCCTGGTCCTGGGAGTTCGACAGAGGTCCAGGCCTAGAGGCATTATAGGGCCGATCTGACGCCCCCTCCACAACACTAGGGGCACTAGCACTAACACTATGCGTTTGAATTGCATTCACTTTAGTTTCAAGAGCACGCATTGACTCCACACGAGAGCCAGGGAATTACCTTCTGCAGCAACAAACTACAGGGTTAGTAACAAAATTACTACAGGGTTACTAGTAGGAGAAAACCCTGACTGTCCAACTAAGGATGCACTCTAGGAGGAAGATTTCCTCAGCCTATCACGCTCCAATTTAAGCATATAGGCTTCATATTTCTTCCACTCACCCTCAGACAATCCCACACATTCATTACCGATTATCATAGAGCATTGAACACCCTTACATATCATACATAAAGAGTGAGGAACTATCAAAGTCTTCGATAGCCTCACCTTACATTCACCCAAGCTACAGACTCGATAGCTAGAGGTAAGACATCTTAATTATAAGAAAAGTCAAAAGCAAAATCAAAACGGTCCACAAAGAGCGTATGCCAAGTCACAGATCCAGTCGAATACCAAAAAACAACCAAAATACTTAAGTGACAACAAATTTCGAAATCCAAAAGGCGGAGGAACTGACAACAGGTGTTGACAGTCCGGCGACAGAGAAAATCTGAATAGAAAATGGGAATGGTTCCTGATACCCGCCTCCCAGCGGCGGGAATGGGTACTAACCACCTGACCGGCCACTGCGTGTGCCGCGAAATTTGAAATTCTGTCGGACCTTCGGAGAATACAGCTATATATATATCTGGCAGGTAAGTCTCATGAACAAACTTAATTTTATCATAAAAATATCATTTTTATATAAGTAACTTACCAAGTAATTACATTGCTGAATCCCACACTGACAGGAGGTGGGATACATGGACATATTTTACCCCAAAACATTATTAATGGTAATGAATTTGAGAACAGAAAGTTGCTAGCATTGATACAAAGCTTGTTGTTTCCTTACCTGGTATGAGAGCTACTACAAGTGGGAGCTTTGCAGTGAAAGACATTTCCATTGCTAGTAAAGCATCAAAAGTTGCCCCTGCCCTGGGCGCAGTACCACAATAACAACCAGACAAACAAACGCTGTCACCTACATCACCATCCACTAAAAAACTGGTGAGCACTCCAGGTACAGTACATGGTACCCCCAGGCTCCCCTAGAACTTGGCACCCCATGTTAAGGCGAAGAGAACAAGGACAGAGAGAAAGCTTCCTATGTTTCATCCCCCAAAACCATGCCAGCCACTGACAACAGACCCAGGATACTGCAAGTAATGAGTTGCGAAGAACGGACCTAAAGTACTGCATTTTTCATACACCGTTTCAATATCCCTTAAGTAAAACATGGCAAAGACTGACTTGCACCTCCAAAATGTTGCTTGCAAAACGAGAGAGACAGATTACGTCTGAAAGCCAAAGACATTGCCACGGCTCTTATTTCATGAGCCTCTACTTTACATAAGGGCAGTAAATCATCTTGAACTCTCAAATTTGCTTCTAAATCTCAGGTCTTCAAAAGAATGATAATGCATTCTTGGACAAAGGACAGCTGGGGTCTTTCAGAACAGAACAAAAAGATTCTGAAGAACCTCTAAGGTTTTTGGTTCTTTCAAGGTATACTCTCAAGGTTCTTACAGGACAGAGGACTTTCTCTTGACTGGATGGGCAGAGTACTTCAAACAGGCTCTTGATTGAAAAGGAGCGAGGCCACAGGTTAGTCAGGTCCTCATTCTTGGCCAAAAAATCCAAAATCAGTTAGTATACAGCATTGCCTTGTGAGAAACCTACCCTTTATCAATGGCATGAAGCTCACTGGCTTCCTTGGTTGCAGCCAAGCCATCAAGAATAAGGTCTCCTTCAGAAACAAGACTGTAAAGTCTGACGATGAATCCAAAGGTTCAAATAGCCGGTCCTGACAGCCACTGAAGGACCATGTCAAGCAACTTTTTCTCCCAAGGGTTTTGACCCCTTACTAGTATTCAATTGTTTTATTAAATCGCTGATGTCTTGGTTCGAAGACAGGTCTACTCCTCTATGTTTACATACTGAACTCAACATCTCTCTGTAACCGTTGATGGTAGATGTTGAGAGTCCTTTTGAGGTTCTAAGATGTAATACAAAATCTGTGATTTGGGTTACAGATGTTTGAGAAAGGAGATATTTCGCTTCCGGCACCACTTCCTAAAAACTGCCCACTTGGATTGGTAGGCTGCAGTAGAAGATTGTTGCCTACACTTAGCTTGTTTAGCCTCTGCAGCCTTCCTTGAAAATCCTTTTCACTCTGATTTCAAGCTCCCTGACAGTCTGAAGCCTGTCAGAGTGAGAGTGGATAACCCTTGATGGAATTGGAGAAAGTGCGGCTGTTTGAGAAGATTTTTCTTTTGAGGAAGTAGCCTTGGGAAGTGTCAAAAGGCCTAGCAGATCGGGGAACCACTCCTTGTGTGGCCAAAAGGGAGCGAGTAAGGTCGTTGACATGTTGTTGTGTGCGCTGAACTTTTTCAACACTTCCCTCACCATGCTGAAGGGAGGGAAAGCGTAAAGGACAAGGTTCCACCAGTCCTACAGCATGGCATCCGTCGCCCATGCTTGCGGATCCTGAGCTGGGGAACAGTATAACGGAAGACGATGGTTCCTTGACGTCGCAAACAGGTCTAACAACAGTATCAAGAAAAGCTTCATACAGGTCGGTGCACACCTGTGGATTGAGTGTCCACTCAGTCAAAAGAACCTGTTTGTTATGACTAAAAATTTGTGACAGGACATTCATCCTCCCCTGAATAAAAGGGTCACTAATTGGGTCTCATTGCTCCACCCACAGAAGAAAATCCTTTGTCATCTGTCGGAGAAGGAAAAAGAATGAGTCCCTCCTTGATTCTTGCTGTCTGAACAAATTTCCATTGTCTTGATGAAGGTTTTGCGTTGCAAAATGCTGAAGTGCAAAGATGAATCACTTTTTTCCTTTACATTGATGTGGAGGTTTCTTAAACAGGAGACCTTGTTTTAAAACCTCCATATCACTGAGAAGGGCTCCTCAACCCAGGTCTTAAGCTTGAAAAAAGTATAACGTTAGGTGGGGTTTGTTGGAGCCTGAGACTTCCCTTTGCAAATCTGTCTTTTGCCAGCCACCAGTGAAGGTCCTCTTTTATTTGGGGAGTGATGTTGAAAATGAACGAATCCGGGAATGACTTCCTTTGTCATTTGGCCTTGAGGTAAAATTGCAGTACACTTGTGTGTAGCCTGCCTAATGGAACAAACTTCTCTATGGAAGAGAGGTTAAGAAGACTCATCCAGAATTTTTTGGCTGAGCAGGAAACAGATTACTAAAAGTCTTGGACTTTTCTGTGACAATTTAGGATCCTTTGTTGGGATGGAAAAGCCTGAAAACTCAGAGTCTATCACTATCCCCAAATATAGAATAGACCTGGGACTACAACAACTTCTTGAAGTTTATTAAAAGACCTAAATCTTGAGTGAGACAAAAGAGTTTTCTGCAGGTCCTCTGTGCACTGAGATCTTGAGGGAAGCATAGGAGCCAATTGTCCAGGTACAGAGAGATGTTTATCCCCATGAGATGCATCCACTTCGCTAGGGGAGCAAGTGCACGGGTAAAAACTTGAGGGGACGTGGAGAGTCCGAAGCAAAGTGCCCAGAGCTGAAAGACTCTGCCCTGGAACACGAATCTCAGATACTTCCTGGAATCCGGGTGAACTGGAACGTGGAAGTATGCATCTTGCATATAGATTGTAACCATCCAGTCTCCCTGATGGATGGCATCCCAATACCAACTGGTTCATCTCCATTTTGAATTTGTTGTTTGAACAAAAGGTTCAGGGCACTGACATCCAGGACAGGTCTCCATCCTCCTGATGACTTGGGAACCATGAACAGGTGGTTGTAAACCCCTCCGTGTTTACATCTTGACTACTTCCATGGCTTTTCTTGTAGAGTTGACACTTCAGAGAGGGCTAAAAACCTCTCTGAGTCTACTGAGTAGGCTGTTAAGCTGATGGGAGAGGTTACTAAAGGAGGTTTCTCCTGAAAGGGATTGCATAGCCCTCTTTCAATACTTTCCAGCACCCACGGCTCCACATTCTTCTTTTCCAGTCTGTCCAGAAATGGAAAGTCTTGCTCCCACTGGAACATGGAGGACAGGAACTCACTTTCGAGGTGCAGTTAGACTTATTAAGGGTTTCTTGGTTGGTCTGGAAGTTTGGGGTTGGTTCTATGTTGGGTCTAACAAAACGACCTCTAGAACTTCAAAGGGCTGTTGCTGACAGGGTAATGACATTCTAGTAGCTGTGGTAGAAGCAGTGGCTCATGTGGGAACTTAGTCCTTTTGGTGGGTTGAGCAAAGAGGTCCTGAGTTGATTTCTGTTGTAGCTCTACTGAAACCCGTTCCAGGGTGTCCTGCGGGAGTAGACTATTCTTGTCCAGGGGGCAAAAAAGAGTGAAGAATGTTGCGATGGGGTGACTCCTTTTGCTGTGAACGAGCATTACAAATTTCGTTTTTAAGGACTCCTGTTGTGAAAATGGTCGCCAGCTCTAGTGCTCCATCTCTTGGTTCTGTCAGCTTGACAGCCAGCACTCCCAGCCAGTCTGATGCCAGTTCTCTTGAAGGGACGTACAGTCATTCTATTTTCTTGGCTAGAGCCCCCACCATCCAGTCCAGAAAACTGAGGACCTCAAGGACTTTAAAGATGTCTTCAAGCAAAGGTCTAATTCCGAGATGGTGAAGAGAATTCTGGCCGACAAGAAAGCAGAACGACGAGAAGCATCTATGATACTGGAGAAGTTCCCTTGAGAGGAGGTAGAAACTCCCAAGGACAAAGCTTCTCCAGTTGCATAAGACAGATACTTCTGCCTTCAATATCAAGTCGGAGAGCAAGAACAGCTTTCTTGACGAAGATAAAACCATATGTGGAAGTCTGGCAGTACCTGGTGGTTGTTGCATCAAGAAGGCCAAACCCAGAGACGAAGGGATGGCTGGAGAGAAGAAAGACGGGTAACAGATCAGGAAAAACCTGAGCAGTGCCGAGTAATTAGATGTACACATCTCTTCTACAGGTTCCTTGATGGAGGAAGCGGGTGATCCTGGGGGGTTCACGGTCTCTTGCACTACCGGAGTTGGCTTTTGAAGAAGGCTCAGAACTTTATCAAGCCAGAGTTGAAGTGGCGCCACAACAAAGGATCTTGAGCAACAGACAGATATTCATCTGAGGAATCAAGTACTGGAGTCTCTCCTTGGAAAACAAGATGCTAGAAAAGGTGGACTTCAAGAGGTTTGCCCACAGAAACTGGAACTTGGAACTGGGTGCCCACTTGCTGTCGGAACAGACAATGACTACTTGAAGCAGCAACACTCTAAAGGCATTCTTCGCGGACACTTGGCACACAAAGGATGGGTGCTCGGTGATTTGACGTTCAAACTCCATGCTGTCATACACGGGCTCTTCCAACTCGGAATCTGGGCGCCCACGAACTGGAAAGGCAGAAACTGCATGCTCATGTCATGGGCGCTCAGATCAAGTGTGCTCATATGATGGGTGCTCGGACACTGGGCGCTCTAGAGATGATAGCTTGGACACCAAACGATCTTCAAGTTGGCGCTTACACACAACACTATCGTACACTGGGCGCTTGGACGCTTTGCGCTAATAAGCTGGACTGGCACACACTCTTTTGGGGTTGGAGTGCACTTTTGCAACTGAAGGGTGCGAGAATCTCTCGCTGGCGACTCCCAAAAACTACGAGAAGGGAGAGGGCTACGTTCTCTCTCTACAGCTCGCTTACAAGAAGGGGGGGAATCTGTTTCCAAGGAAGTGCCCGGCCTTTTCAATGGCCCAGAAACTTTCACAAAATGGCCACTGAGCTTCTTGGGTGCGGGAGGGTCCGAATCACTTGATGATAGGGCATGTACAGCCATTCGAACGCCTTTCCAATGGCGTTCTTCCGCAGCCTGGGATTGGCAGACAACAGGCTCGGATGAGGCGACAACTGCTTGTGGGCAAACCCCACCGACCTCCCTTGGACTGCCAGTTTGCTTCCTCCCAGGTGAGCAAGGGGAGTTTAGCAGGGACCTTGGTATGCGAGTCATATTTTGCAGAAGTGAGTCTAGTTTTGCAGCTTGTGCTGCAATACCTAATGCTAGACAAACTAGAGTCACACATAATAGGTAAAAAATCCAATTAGGTAAGTCACAATCGAAGATATAATCCAGAACTCTAGCTAAGCTAAATAGCCGCACTACCAAAAGCAAAGAGTACTTCACCAAAGACGATCTCCGACCATCTGGTGAAAACAAATCAAGAGCTGCTAATAACTGGTGTTCAATCATTAGCCGGCAGAAACGAACTGAGCTCTTTAGCTATGTTGTACCTATTCTTTCCCAAAAGTGGGCGGGGCAGTATACCTACACCCAAAACAAAAGAGTACTACCGCGAATTTCGAATTTTGAGCTGCCGTGTAAAGTGGAAACTATAGCTATGTAATTATTTGGTAAGTTACTTATATAAAAATGCTATTTCTGTTTTGGGTTTATATCCAAGCTTTATAAAGAAAGTTTTTCAATTTCTTTATTCCTTATCGGGGGTTATCTATATATATATTTTACAGTTTTTGCCACTGTGCAGCAATGGTTACGTTTGGTTCCCTGTTTTTTAGTCAGCTGTTCGTCACTGCATATTTTGCAAGCATAGTATTAGGATATTTTGTATTTTTTGAGATCCACATACAGTAAAGCCCCATATTCGCGGTCTCACGATTAGCGGACTCACCTATTCGTGGATTCCCAATGGAACACATATACACATTATTCACATAAAATTCGCCCGTTCACGGTATTTTTCACTGAGAAATATTCACTTATTACTGTATTTTAATCTCATTTTCATGACTAAATGCACTTTTTGTCATAAAATTATTAAAATACTCAGGTAGTGCTCAAGTTGCGATAATTAGCCTTAAAATAACTCAATTTTGCAATGGGGTAAGCAATTAATACCAATACGACAATATTTATAAAATATTTTTAAATTTCGTGTGGGTGCAGGGAGTAGTGTACAATCAGGCAGTGAGAGAGACCAAATTACAATAGACCAACTTCTTTTCCTCCATCTCTTTAACCCATCTTCTAGTTAAAAAAGTAAAAGAGAATGATAAAAGTATTGTTAGTAATGTTATACTCTTGCATAAATGCGTACAGCCAAATCAGATAACAACAGCCGTTTTGCTTGTATTTCAACCATCGTACGGTAAGACACAATTACCGTAGTTATAGTACAAATGAAGTTAAGTAAAATAGGACTGATATATTTTTACATTATACCCTTATTCACTATGGATAAAAGATCGGCAAGGAAATATACTGCTAAATTTAAGCTGCAAGTTGTAGCTGAAGCTGAGAAGCTGAGAAAACAATGTTCAAGCTGCTAATGGCTATAAATTATCGTGCATCGGCAACATGGATGAAACTCGGCTGTAATTAAAATTGGACAGAAAGCATTTTAATCAAAACTACTGGGCATGAAAGAACACATTACTGCTATTTTTACGCCGAAAAACGATAAATATGTAAAGCTCGTATTGTGATGAAATCAAGTGAAAATAGTGAACAGAAATCTTTATTTTTTTTACACAAAACAAACGGCCCCAAACGGCCAACGTCATCTATTAAAGAAAAAATTGCTAAGTTAATTTCAACGAGACGTAATTAAGTTATATTTCGACTTAAAAGCACTTCATATAAAGAAAAATAACCTTGCCCCATATAAATAAAATATCTAGAGTTTCATTTATGTTAACTACAGGTAAGAAAAGCACTCTGAACTGAGTTAAATAAAGCAAAATAAACTTAACCTGTAATTGATTTCTAAACCAAAACATTGATCGCAATTTATAATACAAAAGCAATATAAGAGTATATACAGTATTATTGGATACAGTGAATTAAGCATAACATTTTAAAAGATCCATGGAAAAGATGCATATTCCTTATGTTGACGTTTGTATAATATGACGTGAATATAGTGTACAGCATAATGTAGGCTAGGCTACCGTATATGTATACAATATACCATAGTGTAGGCTAAGCTAATTCTTGTTTGTTATTCAATTTCTCTTTGTATTGAATTATCCTAAGTCACTCTGCATGAACCTCCAGAATTAGCTGATATTAATAATTACTATATCGTGTATGTATAGAGTATACTTTATACTGTAGGGTAGGCTACCATACATGTATACAGGCAGTACCCGTTAACGGTGGGCTCGGTTAATGGAGATCAGGTTTTATGGCCTTTGTCTAGCGACGAAAATTGGCAATTTTCGGAGCCGAAAGTCGCTGATTTTTGCTTATCGGTGCCGATAATTGGGTATTGGCGCCAATAAATACCTAACAGAGGCGCAGATAACCGAAAATCGGCACTTTTTGGCGCCGATAAGCCCGAAAATCGCTGAAAAAATGCTGGAAATCGCCGATTTTCGGTTAACATCACACCCCTAGAACAGAACCCGCACTGATAACTGAGGACTGCCTGTACATGGTACTGAATACCCTAGTGTAGGCTAGCCTATATTTGAGGTATGTTTTTTCCACCAAAGGATGGGTTTTCTTCCAACAAACAATGGGTTCTTTTGGAACCTAACCCCATCGTAAGTGGGATAATACCTGTGTAAGCATTTTTAGTTTTTTTTTGTGTTTGAACTATCAAAATAGGAGTTCTAAGTATTTTTAGAAGGGTTCTAAGTATTCGTGGGTTTTAGCTATTCGTGGGGGGGTTATGCATCTCCCGCAAATACCGGGGGTTTACTGTACTTCCCCTTAATTGTGCTAAAGTTTGGAAATTTCTTTGACATTAAACATGACTCATCTTACTTGTGTGGGCATGGAAGCTAAACCCTGTGGATTGTTTAGATCATATTTGTCATCCTTGGGCAAAATCCTGTAGCTGCACTGCCCTTCCTGTAGGGGGCAAACAGTGTTCCCCTCAGCAGATCTTGGATCAGTGAGTGTAGAAATGTCTTTCAGACTTCTGGACACCCTTGTCCATTAGGCTGCCTACTTCTCTTGCGATGGCTTAGCTTAAGTACTGTTCATCTCCAGTGTCTTTACGGGATGCTCTATGGGCAAGAACCCATAATGGCATACAGCCCACTCAATCAAAAACAACAGCAACAACAATCCACTCTGCCACCACACATCTCCATCTCCATCCAATCTCTTGTCACTCTTAGGAAGGATCTTGTCTACTCATAGTCTGCTCTTTCAGGGTCCACTTTTATTTTATTCCTCTTACTCCTCTCCCACCTCATCCCCAATTCCAACAACCCCTTCCCTCAAGACCATTTGCTCAGCAGAAGTCTTTTTCCTGGTCCAGCTCAAGATTATTGCCTTTGTGTTCCATGATTAGTATTTCACTTTAGTTAATTCATCCATGTTTACGTTGACTGCAGCCTTGCAACCATCTACTTCAAGGACACTACCTGGATGCTAACTTTCTAAACAGACAGTACCACACATCTTAAACTAATATCATAGACTACATGGAAAATTCTGATAAATATAAGCCTGAAGCTCATCCTAACCACTTGGCATGGCTTCACATATATACATAAAGTCTTAGTCATTAAATTTTGAGAGCCAAGAGAGTAAAATGGACTGAAGTTCCTAATAGTTTACCAAAAGGGAGATGTCAATCCAATCTGTACATCTTGAAAGTGTATCAGAGTACCAAGACAAGCTATTGGATGGATGTCATAAGGACAGAGGATAAAAGAAAGACTTATTGAACAAGTAATGGTACTGCACTATAACACAAGATCTAGAGAGTTAAGGTAATGGAAAATATGTCTGAAGAATAATCATTCACTGGGCCAGGCATCTAGTCCAAGAGGCCAAGGGAAGGCTCAAGGTCTGCAGCATGCTCAATCCTACCTATGGTCTCCCTCTCATCAGGAGGAAGGGACCACTGCCACTGATCCTTGAACAGGGAAGGAGCTCACTCAAAGTCATATGGAAACTCTTGTGACAATACTTCTTGGAATTCTTCTTGCGTGAGTAAGAGGGGGCAGAAGAACTTCATCTTATTCCATCCACCAATCATGCATCCAACATACAGTGCAATGGGAACTATTCAAAACAATAATCATAGTCACTACTGGAATACAGATTGTGACTGATATAGCAGGGGTACTTTCTCCCTGTAGGACGACTGCTACAGGAGGCTCAGTTGCAGTGCACTCCTTAGGGTTGGGGAACATGATCCAATGCAGCAACATAAAAGTCCTTTGGCAATGACTAGTAAGACCTAAGTGATCGAGGAATGCCAAAAAAATTGGCTCCCTGGGATACCTGGGGAAGGCAACATCTGCAATGATGTAGTCATCCCGGGAGCAGCCAGCATAACAGGGAATGTGCATGAGTTAGGGTTTCACCTGGGCTGCACACCTCGCTCATTAATAAAGAAGTGCGCGTGGCAGCTGCCCACCTTGGACAGAGCATGAGAAGAATGTGATGAAGTAGCAAGGACAGGGGTGAGGCACCCAAGCAGAAAAAAGCTAAAGAGGCTTAGTAGAATCAAAATGGGGAGTGTTTCCTACCAGTACACTAGCAAACACTATTCAGACTTTTTCCACTTTTTACCAAGCATTTTCCATTGCAAAGGAAACACATTCAAACATTACTCACAGGGTAATTTGGAGCCACAAGACCTACTACCCTTGCAAGAAGAAAATTGTTGGAGACCCAATAACATGACACAACCTCCCTTGTCTGGTACAATGCTCTTCTGTTTTCTTGGTGTCTATAAAAAAAAATTCCAAATACACAAGAAAAAGCTTAAAGCTTCAAGAGCCAAGGAGTCATGGCAAAGTACAGTAAGACATCCATTCTTGACTTGTAACCATGTTTCAGTGACTGATTCCAACTCATGCTGACAAACTCCTACATCAGAGGTGAATATTTGTATTCCTGCAGGGAAACTATCTTCTAGATAAATTTGGCCAGCTGTAGGCTATGCAGGCAGGATTGCCTAACCTTGGCTAGCCAAAGACAGAAAAATCCTTTCAGTACTGATTATAATAAATTATGTGATATTTAACACTTCATTATAAAAAAGACTTTGTGCAAGATAATTTTTGCCAAACTGCAGGCAACAGTATATGTTCTGGGTATGTTACAATAAACACGGCTGTGTTTGGAAGATACAGTATTCTTTTTAGACCTATGATTTTTTCAGCTAACAAAAGGTTTCTTATAATGTAACCTCACTGTGAGTAGCAGTGGAACTGTCTTGAATTCACAGAACAACTCACTAACTAGCACAAAAAGAATGGTTAATACTGTATCTAGGAATAATTGTGAGGTATGAACTAGCCTCTACAGTTCATGTGACTCATTTGCTGTTTAACAACTCTGATTATTTTTTGTAAGTAAGGAAAGCATTTTATTTCTCATTTTCGAACATATTCCCAAACATTTCACCTGGACTGCAAGCGTGATTTTAGATTGTAAAATGGAATACAATTAATGGATTTCTTTTACATTTTTATATTTCAATGAAAAAAATTCAAGCATGTGGACATACTAGCAAGGTGTTGGTGAGCAAACTGACATTAGTTTTTCCTTGTGTTTTAAACAATTCAGATTATTCTCTGTTTTTGACAACTGCAACTCAAGTAAATCAACACATACAATATGAGCTTTTAAACAAATGGGAATTATGCCGCACATTTTAGCAAAAGCTAATGGCATACAACAGTTGGCCATGAAAGAGCAGGGTAACATGATTAAATCAGACTACAACACAGTTCACGCTATATGATTATTCATAGTGTATCTGTATATAATAGTAATAAAAATGACAGAAAAACATGAAAAAGTCTTGATGCTAAAAGTATATGAAATTTCTTTGATGAGTGCCTGGACCCTCTCTTTGCCATGAGTAAATACAATTGATACATGTTAGAAGAGAAATGTCTCAATCAGTGCTAATTGCAGCATCCATTCTACTTTGTAGTTTCCATTGCAAATGTACATGTCAATTTCTGAGACGTAGGTCAGATGAAGACGATAACTTTTTTGTTCATGTAATGCCTCTACAGGATCATGTCAAGATTAGCAAACCCAACCTCTCCATGTTAAGAACAGTGAACCCAATGATCCCCACGTACAGAATGGCCAACCCTTTCTGGTCCGAACTCCAATTCCACATGAGGGCTAGTACTAAACACAGCGAAACAGTGATTCATCTACACTGTGTCACTGTGTTTATTACTAGCCCCTGGGGGGTCAAATGTATTTCACTTTGTTTAGTACTAGCCCCTGGGGGATCAAATGTCTGGTACCAAAGTGTTCATGCTTAGAACAGCGAACTCAATTATTCCCATGTAAAGAATAATGAACCCAATAATCCTCTTGTAAAGAATAGTGAACCCTGCTGCGAGTGGGTTCGTTAATCTTGACATGATCCGCTCTCAGTGTGAAGTGCATCTGTCCTTCTATGAAAGTAAAACTGAGGTTTGTCTACATTCATAATGCTTATTCCAAATAATCTGAGCTATGATATGCAACCCCTGACCCTTAGGAAAGGTAGGGTTATGGTGAGGTGCAATACATGATACCTGTGACAAGTTAGGGATACAGCTTCTTATGATACACTGTCCCTGTGATAGGATTGAGATGTGGTGAACTGTGATACAAGGGGCCCTATTACAGGTTAGGAAGAACCACATACCCTTTGATATGTTAGGGAGGTTAGTGACACAGCACCCTATGAAGCACAGCCCCATATGATAGGTTAGGGATAGGACACCTTTAGTTAGGTTAGGATGCAGACCCTGTTCTTCAATGTTTGTGCATAGCAAGCTAATGGCCCTGGCAGTTATGATACCTACCAGATACCACATTAGTTTGTATCCCCCAGCCAAAAATCTTAGTTTCCAACTGTGAGGCTGTGGTCCCCATAACAATTTACCGAAATCCCTCTGAACACTGAAATGTGGCTATTCAAAATAGTTTTTATATGATGCGTTGATTTTTTTCATTTGTCATAAATAAAACTTTTTCAGTTCGGATTTCTCCTAGTTTGTGGAATTTAAACTCTTAAATGACTCAACTGACTTGCAAAGGGTTATAACAGCTTTGTAGAATTTACACTGGGCTACACTAGTTTGAATAACGTTTTCACTAAAGTGTAACACCCTGGGCTAGGCTAAAGTGACAAATTTAAATTAAACAGGACACATACATCAAAGTAGCTAAATCAATCGACCTTACCTACGCTAACATAGCCTACCTTTATCTTCCAAAGGGCTTAGCCTTGCCGTCACTGTTAAAAGCAGCCTAGGCTATTAGGCTATTCTACCATGCAAGGCAAGTCAGATTAAACTTTATTTCAAGGGCATCACTAATTAAAAACTTGCCTAAAACTACAGGAGACCTTCGTCTTGGGAACTGGATAATTCTTACACGTTTAGATTAGGTCCTAAGCCTTTGTTATGCTACACCCTCAGCTAAGATTCCGTGACAGACGTTATTTTTACTCTGATGTGAGGAGGCAGACTTCCACCAGAATTAGTCTTTCTTAATGTTAAATACGAATTACTGACGGGAAAATAAGAAAACTCACCATTGTAACGTTTAACACAAGTCAAAAGTCACTAGCGTAATGTGTCAGCTGACGAATGACGACCACAACAAAGTTTAGGGATAGTTCAACACAACCAAATATGCTCTGACCAAACAATAAATGTCATCCGAATAAAATCCATTAAATTACCAGTAAAGAGAAATTTCAAATATCTAAATTCTTTCTTTATTTTTTTTTAAATAGCAGATATCCCCAGATATTTCATAGTGTTGTAAAAGTCGTAGTAAACGTAACCGGCTGCTTTATCTACGTACAGCACAGTCCAGACGCTAAGCCTTCAGTGCCCAAAAATTATAGATACCATGCACTAACCGATTGCCGGAAGATAAGAAGCCAAAAGGAGAAAATAAAATATTAAGAAAGTAGAAAACGCAATAAAGAAACATAAATTTAGCATAAGTAAGGAAGTAAAAGAGAAAGCTTAGTTTCAGAGACACGAGACAAAGAAAGAAGAAAAAAAAAAGCCTAACACTATCTCAAGTGCTCTAAAGGAAGACTTTTTAAGAAAAAAAAAAAGAATAACAACACGAGTAAAGGTTTAATAAAAAAACGATTTAAGTCAAATTGTACCATAGTGTGATACTGAACATGTTGGGCAAGTACACAACAAATAAGGCAAAGCTACTTTTTGTAAAACTTGTACTGAAAAGTTAAAAAAAAAAATAAAAATACAAGACTCTGTGGAGACTTGACAAAATGAAAGGGCCAGTTGCTGTATTCACTGTTAAAGAAAAAAGTACACGGACAGAGTAGAAAGATGAAAAGGATAACTCCTTTTTTTTCTCTTTAAAAAGCAAATAAGAGCCTCGTCAGTAAAATTAGCTTAAAAACAAAGAAATACACGAGAACTGACTTATTCGAGATTAAGATAAATAAAGTACAATTTTTGTGCATGACTGAAACACATTATCAATATATAAAATGTTATTTACAACAAGCTTAAAGTGTCTTAGAACCATTTCCATGGTGAACTTTATTGGTGGTGTTAATTAATAGAAGTTAACAAAGAAGTTGCATATCATTTTTGCATTGCCTAATAAAGAAAACTAGTAATTTTTTAAATGTAGTGTTTGCAGAAGACCCACCGATATTTTTGTGTATGTTCACTTCTATTCTGGTAATAGCAATAACGTTCAGAATCAGTTTACATATCCCTGTTTTTAAGAGCATTACGTGTATGTAGCCCTGGATACATTGATGATGAAATTGATATGGTCAGGAATATAGGCAAGAAATTGAAATATTCTGACTCTGTATTGAGCAATGTATTAAAGGTGGCAAAAAAGAAATTTTATGATACAGAAAAGTAACTTATAACATAAAAAAAACCTACTTGCACTGCTATATAATTTAAAAATGATTCCCCACCTACTAAGGAAATTTGGAGTTATGTAACATTTAAGAACAATAAAACAATGAAGCATGTACTTATAAACTTGCCTGACAGTACTAAGGATTTGCATACCGAATTCCACGTATGTCTTGTAATAACTTCTATATTGGTCAAACTGGAAAAAAAACATTGGAAAAGAGTATAGAACAGCATAAAAGATTTGTTAAAAAATGCACAGGTGAACAGTGGAGTTTTTGTTCATGTGAGTGAAAACAATCATACAATCAACTGGACAGGAGCAGAAGAGATGGTTTATTCTAATAGTACACTGGAAAGAAACACCACTGAGTCTAGTTTTATAAATGGAAGTTTCTCTATGAATATGACTATCAGCCAGGGCATGTATAAACTTGATCTATCAAATTTAAAAGAAATATGCAAGAAGTTTAGATTTTTAAGAACGTAGCTGCTGGACGGGTAAAGGGGAAATGGACCCCGTCGGATTTGTAAAATTGGACACGTTAACTAATAAGGGTAAGACTCCGCCCACAAAACACCTGTCAGGTGCAAATGTTCGCTTTTCAACCACCTGTATGTTCGTATGTCTATTTATAGAATTTCTACCGCTTTGTATCAGTCCTCTGAGGATGGCTTAGCAATAAAGCTGACACCGGTCAGGATTTACGACTGTTTTGATTTCTTCCCTGTTATGTTTGTTATAATCACGTATCAATTGTGATTATAATTATCTATCTATCTATCTATCTATATATATATATCTGTCTATCTATCTATCCCTATCCCTATCTATCTATCTATATATATATATATATATATATATACTGTATATATATATATATATATATATATATATATATATATATATATATATATATATATATATATATATATATATATATATATATATATATATATATATATATATATATATATATATATATATATATATATATATATATGACTATTTATCACATCACCGTGATTCATATACAACCAGAAAGCTACAAACGTCCTTTAATATCAGTTCACTCTACCTCAGAAGTAATATATTTTCAAATATGTTACTGAAGAATTTTAGTTGATAATAAGTCCACCGTCCGTGAGGTCGAACCAGCGACGGACGAGGAATCAGGACTTCAGTGACACACTAACCAGTCGGCCACAAGAGAGGGTATAAGTGAATACCATCTCCCATCAACCCACCCGTCGAACTCAGGTGTTTTGCGTTTTTGGAGGCGATATCCACCCACCTCTGCCATGTTGACCGTGTAGTGCGTTTGTCGCCGCGTAGCCATATATGACTATTTATCACATCACCGTGATTCATATACAATCAGAAAGCTACAAACGTCCTTTAATATCAATTCACTCTACCTCGGAAGTAATATATTTTTCAAATATGTTACCGAAGAATTTTTAGTTGATAATAAGTCCACCGTCCCGTGAAATTCGAACCAGCGTGGACGAGGAATCAGGACTACAGTGACACACTAACCAGTCGGCCACAAGAGAGGGTATAAGTGAATACCATCTCATCAACCCCACCCGTCGAACTCAGGTGTTTTTGCGTTTGGAGGCGATATCCACCCACCTCTGCCATGTTGACCGTGTAGTGCGTTTGTCGCACGTAGCCATAATATGACTATTTATCACATCACCGTGATTCATATACAATCAGAAAGCTACAAACGTCCTTTGATATCCAATTCACTCTACCTCGGAAGTAATATATTTTCAAATATGTTACCGAAGGAATTTTTAGTTGATAATAAGTCCACCGTCCGTGAGGTCGAACCAGCGACGGACGAGGAATCAGGACTACAGTGACACACTAACCAGTCGGCCACAAGAGAGGGTATAAGTGAATACCATCTCCCATCAACCCACCCGTCGAACTCAGGTGTTTTGTGTTTGGAGACGATATCCACCCACCTCCGAGGTAGAGTGAATTGATATTAAAGGACGTTTGTAGCTTTTGATTGTATATGAATCACGGTGATGTGATAAATAGTCATATGGCTACGCGCGACAGACGCACTACACGGTCAACATGGCAGAGGTGGGGTGGATATCGCCTCCCAAACGCAAAACACCTGAGTTCGACGGGTGGGTTGATGGGAGATGGTATTCACTTATACCTCTCTTGTGGCCGACTGGTTAGTGTGTCACTGTAGTCCTGATTCCTCGTCCGTCGCTGGTTCGATTTCACGGACGGGTGGACTTATTATCAACTAAAATTCTATCTGGTAACATATTTGAAAATATATTACTTCCGAGGTAGAGTGAATTGATATTAAAGGACGTTTGTAGCTTTCGATTGTATATGAATCACGGTGATGTGATAAATAGTCATAATATGGCTACGTATGTACAAACGCACTACACGGTCAACATGGCAGAGGTGGGTGGATATCGTCTCCAAACGCAAAACACCTGAGTTCGACGGGTGGGTTGATGGGAGATGGTATTCACTATACCCTCTCTTGTGGCCGACTGGTTAGTGTGTCACTGTAGTCCTGATTCCTCGTCCGTCGCTGGTTCGACCTCACGGGACGGTGGACTTATTATCAACTAAAATTCTCTTCGGTAACATATTTGAAAATATATTACTTCCGAGGTAGAGTGAATTGATATTAAAGGACGTTTGTAGCTTTCTGATTGTATATGAATCACGGTGATGTGATAAATAGTCATATTATGGCTACGTGCGACAAACGCACTACACGGTCAACATGGCAGAGGTGGTGGATATCGTCTCCAAACGCAAAAAACACCTGAGTTCGACGGGTGGGTTGATGGGAGATGGTATTCACTTATACCCTCTCTTGTGGCCGACTGGTTAGTGTGTCACTGTAGTCCTGATTCCTCGTCCGTCGCTGGTTCGATCCCACGGGACGGTGGACTTATTATCAACTAAAAATTCCCCTTCGGTAACATATTTGAAAATATATTACTTCCGAGGTAGAGTGAATTGGATATTAAAGGACGTTTGTAGCTTTCTGATTGTATATGAATCACGGTGATGTGATAAATAGTCATAATATGGCTCGTGCGACAAAACGCACTACACGGTCAACATGGCAGAGGTGGGTGGATATCGTCTCCAAACGCAAAACACCTGAGTTCGACGGGTGGGTTGATGGGAGATGGTATTCACTTATACCCTCTCTTGTGGCCGACTGGTTAGTGTGTCACTGTAGTCCTGATTCCTCGTCCGTCGCTGGTTCGATCCCACGGACGGTGGACTTATTATCAACTAAAATTCCCCTTCGGTAACATATTTGAAAATATATTACTTCCGAGGTAGAGTGAATTGATATTAAAGGACGTTTGTAGCTTTCTGCTTGTATATGAATCACGGTGATGTGATAAATAGTCATAATATGGCTCGACGTGCGACAAACGCACTACACGGTCAACATGGCAGAGGTGGGTGGATATCGTCTCCAAACGCAAAACACCTGAGTTCGACGGGTGGGTTGATGGGAGATGGTATTCACTTATACCCTCTCTTGTGGCCGACTGGTTAGTGTGTCACTGTAGTCCTGATTCCTCGTCCGTCGCTGGTTCGACCCCACGGGACGGTGGACTTATTATCAACTAAAAATTCCCCTTCGGTAACATATTTGAAAATATATTACTTCCGAGGTAGAGTGAATTGGATATTAAAGGACGTTTGTAGCTTTCTGATTGTATATGAATCACGGTGATGTGATAAATAGTCATAATATGGCTACTCGTCGCGACAAACGCACTACACGGTCAACATGGCAGAGGTGGGTGGATATCGTCTCCAAACGCAAAACACCTGAGTTCGACGGGTGGGTTGATGGGAGATGGTATTCACTTATACCCTCTCTTGTGGCCGACTGGTTAGTGTGTCACTGTAGTCCTGATTCCTCGTCGGTCACTGGTTCGACCCCACGGGACGGTGGACTTATTATCAACTAAAAATTCCTTCGGTAACATATTTGAAAATATATTACTTCCGAGGTAGAGTGAATTGGATATTAAAGGACGTTTGTAGCTTTCTGATTGTATATGAATCACGGTGATGTGATAAATAGTCATAATATGGCTACGTCGCGACAAACGCACTACACGGTCAACATGGCAGAGGTGGGTGGATATCGTCTCCAAACGCAAAACACCTGAGCTCGACGGGTGGGTTGATGGGGAGATGGTATTCACTTATACCTCTCTTGTGGCCGACTGGTTAGTGTGTCACTGTAGTCCTGATTCCTCGTCCGTCGCTGGTTCGACCCCACGGGACGGTGGACTTATTATCAACTAAAATTCCCCTTCGGTAACATATTTGAAAATATATTACTTCTGAGGTAGAGTGAACTGGATATTAAAGGACGTTTGTAGCTTTCTGAATATATATATATATATATAATATATATATATATATATATATATATATATATATATATATATATATATATATATATATATATATATATATATATATATATATATGACAACAAATGGACGGAACATTTTTTGTGAGGTCATGAATAACAAATAAGGGGGATAATATGACTTACATACCATAAGGTGAGTAAGACCTGAATGTGCTTCTGAATGACTTCATGGATTTTGAAGTGGAATCAGTAATAAAGAAACTGAAGAGATGGAAACACCAGGCTATGATGAACTCACTACATAGACGAACTTAGCCGCAACTGAAATGGCACCTCATAAAAAACTAAACTGACTGGAAGCCATAGTTAAAGTACCAAAGAAAGGTGACTTGACTGAATGTGGTAGCTATAAGGAACCTGTCAAAAAGCTTAGAGATGAATAACCATGTTTTCGGAAAATTTGGAACATATCAAATATATATGTTTAAGATATATTACACCTTTGAATTAAGGTCAATATCTAGTCTGAAAGTTATACAGACTTTCAAAAACTGTAAGTCATAACTAAATTAGCTTTATTTGCATATAAACTGAAATCTTATGAATTACTTATATTTGCTTGTATATTTAGACTATACGTGGGAAATATATAAAATTTTTCAGTAGCTGTTTAAAAAAAATTTTTTTCGGTTTTCACAAAATCCAACATGGTAGCCTTGTCACATGAAGGACGTCATTAAAATTTCACAATGTAAGTTTTAGGAAAACGGGCATTATAGTGTTAACATTTCATCAAATTTCAGTCCAGCGGATCATCATTTAGATCTGCTACAAGATTGGTCACTAGAGTTATAATAATAATAATAGGCTGAACGATAAGGCTAATTTAGGCCCAGAAAATTTGTAACAAATCATCTACAAAAACTGGTAGCGAATTGTATATGACAGTTTTAAAAGCTTCAATTTATGCTGCATTTCCTGTTATGAAAATGAGATAGAAGCAGCACTCATCGTAGCAAGAGGCATGAATGCTATACCAGTCCCATTAAGAAAGGCAACACCTAAATAGAGAATAGTCTCTAACATGAAATAACTTTTGATCGAGTACAAGAAAAAGTCTAGTAAAAGATACAAGAGGACACTGGATTCATACTTCTGAAAATACGAAATAATAGAAAACCCGTAAAACTCTAGATTTGTGAACGAGGAAAAATTTTTGCAAGCGCGATTACATAAGAAGTTGCTTTGTACCAGTGATTTCAAGTTTAGATGCTGTTCTAACAGCTACTTACAATACTTAGCACTGGGAACGAATCCGATATAAAACTATTGAACGTGTTGTCATCTTAAATTAAAATCTTATAGGTTCATTGCCTGAAAAACATGAATAGATATTTTGCAGATTTTGTAGTAAAATATTGCAAAACAAAACGGGAATTGGTCAGAGATTACAAGCCATTTGCCTCAAATAACAATCAAAATTGTACACACACATACATACATACATACATACATACATACATACATACATACATACATACATACATACATAGGATAATACATACATACATACATACATACACACATATATATATATATATATATATATATATATATGTGTATATATATATATATATGTATATTTTATATATATTATATATATGTATATTTATATATATTACATATATATATATATATATATATATATATATATATATATATATATATATATATATATATATATATATAGTATATATATGTATACATATATATATATACATATATATAATATACTGTATATATATATATGTATATATATATATATATATATATATATATATATATATATATATATATATATATATATATATATATATATATATATGTATGTATGTAAATAATGTATGTATAAAAATGTATGTATGTATGTATGATATCGTGTGTGTGTGTAATTTTGAGAAAGTTTACGTGGGCATCTGTATGTGCATGTCCATAATCTCTTCTTAAATGGCTACATCTAACTAGTATAAACTGGTGTACTCTTAATTTATCCACGAAGAGTTTAGTACAAAGCATTACAGCTTGCAAAGTCGTAGCATTCCAGACCAGAATTTCAATTCAATGAATGAACCCATTCGAAACTTGGAATCTATGGTTCTGTGAAACAAGGAAGACCATGTCTACGTACTTAATTACTTTGGTAATTAAATAGAAGCAGAGCCCTAGAAACCACTAGTTATATTTATTCATCTAGATTTTGAGTCTGTATCTCTCCCCGTTTACAAAAATATTTTCGAAATTAGGAACTGTAATAGTTACAGGATATTTTCATACAGATGACCCCTTACAAGTGAGGGGTGATTAAGCATATGCAATGAGAGCTTGGCCAAGTACTTTGGTTTTTCACTTATCTTAAAAATGTTCTAAAAAGGTCAGAAATTTTAAAAACGTTATGAGGATTAAAAGATAAAATAATTTTATTTTCATACACAATTTTCAAAGAAATAAACTGTTCTGATTTTCACCCAGTCCTGCTTTCGTATTCAATGTGCAAGAACTGGTTTTACGTCGTTTACCTAATTTCGTTCCTTAATATACAATTCATAATGAGTATATCGACCGTTCAAATAATTAATAGCTTGATATCTTGTGAACTTAATGAAAAACCATTTCTTTTCTGCATGAAAGAGAAATTTCACGTGAAATCCAAAACTGTTTCATTAAGTCGGATATTCCCTTATTTTGAACAATTCTGCGATAATTAGACTCTAGGTGCTTTTTGACTTGGGCAGAATAGGGCTGTCTACTAGTATATGCATCTTTGTGTGTTTATGATGCAACAGAAATGATAATTGTAAGTTATACTTCTGTTTACATTAGTAAGGCAATCTGAAAATATATACAGAAAAAGAAAAAAAATGAGGAATATCAGAAACTATAACTTGATAACTGCTAAAAATATAACGAAAAAATATTAAAATAAAATTTCAGTGGACAGAATCCTTTTGGCACCATTCTGACAATGTATCTGTAATGTTTGTTAAAAGATCACACATAACGTTAAAATGGGCACAAAATTCAATTCAAGACAGGTCTTTGTTTCTATGAAAATTTTCTGAATAAAATGCTGATGCCAGATTTTGAGTACGTTTTGATGGCAAAGTGTAATTGTAATCGGAATAAGGAGTGAAGAACCCGTAGGATGATGGAGCAGATCGTAATTCCATGACGGCACAGATGTGTGCTTCTTGCTGGTCGCAACACGGTCACAATAACAAGCTGAAAAGCTTTTCAAAAAGAAAACTCATGCGAGCACATGCAATATTTTTAAACTGAGTTTCAAGTTCATGGCTTCTAGACACTTTTATGAACTATCCAATCAATGATTTTTATATTCCGTAAAAGAAAACTACTGGGCCGATTTGTATGTCCGTCCGCACTATTTCTGTCCGCCCTCAGATCTTAAAAACTACTGAGGCTAGAGGGCTGCAAACTGGTGTGTTGATCATCCACCCTCAAATCATTAAACACACCAAATTTCAGCCCCTAGCCTCAGTAGTTTTTATTTTATTTAAGGTTGAAGTTAGCCATAATCGTGCTTCTGGCAACGATATAGGCCAGGCCACCACCGGGCCGTTGTTAAAGTTTCATGGGGCGCGGTTCATACAGCATTATACCGAGACCAGCGAAAGATAGATTTATTTTCGGTGGCCTTGTTTATACGCTGTAGCAGCTGTACAGAAAACTCGATTGCGCCGAAGAAACTTTGGCGAATCTTTTGCTTGTTTTTCATGGCTTCAATCTAAACACTGTGAGATCCTGAATCAATCTAGATAGAAAGTTGTGGCAAACTCATGCGACATCTGACTATCATTCATTTAGACGTTTTTCTGTTAAAACGGATTTAAGATCAAACAAATTCCATGAAATTTTTTGTTTCAATAAAATATGTTTAGACATTATAGTTTCTCTCCAACAAGTATTTCCCACCACACAAAACTTGAAGGTTGTTGCGGAAGGGAGGAAAGATTCCTGCTCCTCCTTTGATGACAATAATAAGATGGAAGGACGGTTAAACTCAGGGCCAATCAAATTCATATGAAGTTACTAAATGCTGTCTTTATTTACAATCTATCCTCCCGGTTTAAGTTGAGATCAATCAGCTAAATGTCACATTGACTGTAACCTTGCAGTCTTCGGTGTCATCAGTGAAAGATTCGGTGTATTAAGATTTTGTTCAAAACAAAGAGCCAGGTTGGAGAACATTAACTAATCTCATCGCGACAGCGGAGGCTTGACAAATATTATTAAGAGGTTTTATCACAGTATAAAAGGTTCCACGAAACTCAAGCGTATTCTATTTTTTCAGGTTTAGACTGATAAAGGAACACGCAATTAGGTTAGGTCTTTCTCTTTTAGGAAAGTATGCAATAACATCTTATGTCATTACGTAGTATCGTTCATTTAAGTTGCCAGTTTTCTGTTGATATAAAATCATTTGTTAGTTATTGATTTTATTCAGTTAACTGGACTCACGTCTTTAATTGCCTTTCGTTTTCTGCATGTGGACCTTTTCTCATGTTTATGTCTAGTACTTAACTTTGTGAACATTTCATCTACGAATAAGTGAGTGTAAATAATAATAATAATAATAATAATAATAATAATAATAATAATAATAATAATAATAATAATAATAATAATAATAAACTTTTAAATATTATTCAGGGGTGCAGCAATGCTTTTTCCTTGTCTACAGACACCTTCAGATTCTTTTGTTCGTTACTCATAACTAATTTTAAGATTTTATGGTAATAACAGCATATTTTATAATTATAACAATAATGCTTAATAGTCTACATACAAATGATGTTTAAGTGTTAGCAGTATTAGCCTGAAAGAATCACGTTTGAGAATCTGTGATGGTTCTTGAGTCATGTTAAGTTAATTTTGAATGAATATTGAACACATAAGACTTTCTCTACACACATAAATGTATATATATATATATATATATATATATATATATATATATATATATATATATATATATATATATATATATATATATATATATATATATATATATGTGTGTGTGTGTGTGTGTGTGTGTGTGTTTGTATTTATGTATATAAAATAGCATCGTAGTTTACCCTTATAAGAGGTGGCTCCAGAAATAAACAAGACACAGTCGCTGTCATGTTCATCTTTTAACTGCTGAGACAAGGATTACAACAAGTAAAAAAAAATCCGTAACCCAGCTACATTCTATGCTTAAGCAGAGGGTTTATCGACAGCAAATACACCCCATTGTGCACTACATCATTCACACTCCTCCAAGATAACGTACAATCACTTGTTCATTACTTCACTCAGCCCCCTTCCTCTTCAATTCCTCCTGGATATTACACCTTTTCCGTTCTAATATCTCTGGCCCTCTGACTGCTTAACCTCTTCAGGATTTCTCTTTCTTTTTCCCAGAAGACTTGAGAATTAAACACCTTTTTTTACTAACCTATACAGTGCTTTTCTCTCTCTCTCTATACATGTAGTCCTATTCACGATTAAATGAGGTAAAAAAAAAAATCTCGCTGTAGAATTGCAGGTATCTGTTGCCTGAATATAATTTTTCTCTCTTACTGTCTCGTAAAACTGCTCTAAGCTTTTCAAACAAACTGATTTTACATATTTTATATCATTTAGGACAGCGTAATGAGATCATCATAGAACTGAGGAGTGTTAAATTGTCTTTCAATATAGAGATTCTATATGTTTCCATTAGCGCAGTGATCCAGAATAGTGTAGCAGTTTTATCAGGTGAAATCTGCTTTAAGTTTTACGCATATCAGTGAGTCCTTGCATGGCGCCTGATTAGCCTCTTCCTTTTTTTGGTATTAAAAAGGCATACGCAGGTAATTCAGTCATTCACATGCGACCATAATTCGTTCTCAATATTCCCAAAGGGTAGTTCTTATCACTTAATTTTGTGTAGTTGCAAATCCAGACAGTTATTTCTAAGTTAACAAAACTTGGTTTATTTCAATGTTCTGTTTATCTTTTACGCTCTTGATCCTCCACAGTTGGCGCTTGTACATCTGATAACAGAACCCCCTCATATCTGTCATCATTTTGAGCCTAAAAGTAAATGGATGTGTTCGTGAGGTGGCGCTGCTAATTCTCTTCAGTTCAATGTGACTCACGTATTCTTGCATGGAGTACTGTTCACAAAACTCTGGTGATTCTTCGCACATGTTTATTTTTTAGGCTTTCAGTCTAGTCAGTGACCTGGCTTTTACTCCCAAATTGTACTTAATGTAACTCCAACGGAAGACCGACCTACGCTTGCTCTAACTGGTTCCAATAGCATTGCTTTAGAAATGGCTCTCGAGAGTTTCTTGATTGTTTTACCGTCACCATCTGCGCATTTATGGTTACTTTAAGCCTCTGGGCACTAAAAATACTGCAAGACGATTCTATCTCTTCTTCTTACCACTTGCTTTCGGAACGAGGAGTTCTTTACCTTTCCCCGTTTGTCACAAATCATTCACCCAGCAACACTTCTATTTACCTTTAACCGAGTTTGATTTGAACAGCCAAGCTGTATTATCCGTCTTTTCGTTATGGAGAAAGCACTATTTTTTACGTCTATCGAGGTTGCATAAAAATGCAGTGTGAATGACTTTATGGATTTAATTAATTAATTAAAAGATTACCTCTCATTTAATATGAGAAGCGGGGTTTCATCATATAATCTCGACAGTTACTTTCCTGCTGCTAATTCTACTACCACCACTGTTATTGCCACAGCAACCACTGCCAAAATTACTGCTGATTGTTGACAGTATTGCTCATGTTATTAGGCAATTATTATTCATAAGATGCACACATTCACATGAAACCATTAACTTGCCAAATTAGGCTCCCGCTGAATAGAACCACAGAAAGACCTTTTATGGAAAGAAAGAAAAGAGTTTAAAGAGGATAGTTATAAAGAAAGACAGACAAATTACACACGCACACACACACAAAGGAAATAGTTTACATTATCTGTATTTCGCAATATTTCCAGTTCTCATATTCGTGAGTTTTATTCACCTAATGAATACCAAACCACTACTGGGCTCTTATCATCAAGGGAAAGTGATGGACACACAATAACTGACTGTTTATTGTCTTTGTCCATATTTTAAGGTTAATTTAAGATGTTGAGAAACGTTTCGTAACGACGACGCATCTTCAGTGAAAACAAGATAAAAAGCTAATTTGCTTTGCAGAGGAAATCAAATATTGGAAATCTTATCAAAACTTACTTACCTTATTGTTATTTTTTTCTGTGTGGGAATTCATCTGGTTGCATTGAGATCTTATTAAAAATTTTTATCTTTGTGCTGTTTTTTTTTTTAGATCTTTATGGTCTTATTAGTTCGTCAAGGTTTTACATTTTGCTTTAGAAATGAATTTAACGGGAATGCGAATGCAGCTAAAAGTTATTAATAAAATAACAAAACCTAATCTATCCTACAAGTGAGGTAAAGTCCAAATTACAGTATATCCCATTATCGAAAGGAGGGGTTTTCTTCATTCCCCCTTATAACCATGTCTGGTAACGAATGAAAGTGAGGTTTTTAACAACGAGGGTGGAGTCGGAAGCTCGTGGACTATTCCCAGAAACTAATCATAGGCCTTTACGCTTGCGCGGTCGAGGTGAAATTACTGGGTGTTAATAGCCATTCTTTCTCGGAAAAAATGCGATTTTAACCAAAATTGTCGATATCCTTAGGGAATGAGGTTAGCTAAGAAGGATTTCAAGAGGTGAGTTGGAAGTAAAAGACTTTAACTACATTACCTAGTAGAAAGTGAATTGATCTAACATACGAATCTTCACCAGGAAAGTAATGATGTAGCTGAGGTTCAAAATAAACCGTTATTTTGCTTCGTCATCCACAACAAAAGGCTTTAAGTCACTACGCGTGCGATCCTTACGTCGATCTTTCTTTACCATCTGCTGGTTACCGTCCGTTACAGACATACAGTAGATATACGAGTATAATATATCAGTGTCTAATAGCTATATAAGCTACCTGTATTGAAAGTATCAGTAGCGGAGATAATAACTCAGTTTGTCGTTTGGCTCAACATTTAATGTTTATTATTGTTTCCATTATAGCTTTCTGTATAAAAGAAAACTATTGTGACGCTTTGTCTGTCCGTCCGCACTTTTTCTGTCCGTACTTTTTCTGTCCGCCCTCAGATCTTTAAAACTGCTGAGGCTACGGGGCTGCAAATTGGTATGTTGATCATCCACCCTCCAATCATCAAAAATAACAAATTTCAGCCCTCTAGCTCCAGTAGTTTTTATTTTATTTAAGGTTAAAGTTATCCATAATCATACTTCTAGCAACGATATTGGATAGGCCAACACCAGGCCTTGGTTAAAGTTTCATGGACCGCGGCTCATACAGCATTATACCAAGACCACCGAAAAATAGATCTGTTTTCGGTGGCCTTGATTATACGCTGTAGCGGTTGTACAGAAAACTCGATTGCGCCGAAGAAACTTCGGCGCATTTTTTACTTGTTTGTTTTGTCACTGAAAAATGATTTGGATCAAGGTCAATTTTTCTCGCTGTTCGGATCATCATGACGGGAAAGAAATTGCTCCCTTTTCCTTTTAATTCTCCGCCTAGTATCTGAAGTATTAGATCCCTTCCAAGTGTAAGTACGATTTGTATCAAATTGTCACAGGAGATAAACGGTACAAAGCTGAGCGATTATTATTATTAGCGTGCGAGGTTCAAAATCCCGTGAACTTTGTCCTTGTTTGATTCTCTTTTCATTTAAATCTTCCTTTACCAATAAGGAAAATCCTAAATCTAAACTAAATACAAAAATTTACCCTTTTAGGTCTATCCAATAGTTCACTAAAAATCAATTGCATCTTTCAGCGATCTCGTCAGTTCTCGAAATTTCTCGTACAGTTCCGTTCTTGAATTGACTTGTGACGAAAGCTTTAGGGTGGCAAATTAAGAAAATGTAATATGTGCCTATCAATTAGACATTTCATTATCCTCTATACATATATTTATTTTATATCATATATATATATATATATATACGTATACATATGTATATATATATATACATATATATATACATACGTATATATACATATATATACACACATATATATATGTGTGTATATATATACTGTATGTATTTGTATATATATATGTTGATATATATATATATATATATATATATATATATATATATATATATATATATATATATATATATATATATATACACACACACACGCTTTTCTTGCATAAACTGATATAAAGCCGCTAAAGTTTATCCCGCGAAAAGAAAGTGTTGAATCATAAGGAACATAAAGTCAAATAGAGATCACAAGTAAATCTCAAAAAAAAAAAAAAAACTAGCGTTAAAATTTATCTTCAATCAGATCAGTGATAAGTTACAGCGAACGGAAACTGAAAGTCTGTTATTAATAGCTATATGTCTGTCACTTCTTAAGTTCTGCCAATTACTGCTGTCAATTCCTGCGTGACATTGGTGTTACGGCTGACCACATAATTGTTATGATGTGTGACACCGTCACATGCGAGCCTAGTGTTACGAATATGAAATATAAAATAAAAAAAATGCAATGAATAATAATAATAATAATGATAATAATAATAATAATAATAATAATAATAATAATAATAATAATAATAATAATAATAATAATAATAAAAAGTAGTAATAATAGTAATAAAAATAATAATAATAAAAATAATAATAATAATAATAATAATAATAATAATAATAATAATAATAATAATAATAATAATAATAATAATAATATGGGAACCAAGTTTAAAAGTTGGTGGTCCAGGGAAAACCTCTTTAAAACCTATCCACTTTTGCATTCCTTTAACGTTTCTTCTTTATATTTCTTCATATTCCTAAATATATATTTCTCTCAATCTATCAACGTCTTGAACTAACATTTACAAAAAATTTCACGTATTTGCTTAGAGAAATAATGATTTTATTTTGAGGTAAGAGAACTTCGTAAAATAAGCCACTATATTGTAAAATATATGGCGAAATTGTAAGATACACAAAAATTTTTCTTGGAGAGACCCATTCTTCTGTGCCGCCATAAATGAATCCGTTACTCCAAATAATTATTTTAAATGTCTTGAAAGGTGTGATGAACATCTCGGGTGTGTGTGTTTCAGTGGCACGTTATTTGTTTGCTTCGGTGATCATGGGTCTCGCGGTTTATTCTGCTTCCCAGAAGAAAATTTGTATGCTTATGAATCAGCTTCTGCTATGCTGGAGATGAAAGGAAAGTAGTATCTTAAATTTATAAATTAGCTTTCTTATGAAAGTGCTTTAAGCTGCGGTATGGCCGTAAGAAATCCCACTCCACAATCTCAGAAGTTTCGGACAGAATTTCAAGAAGATGGGATACTGGACGGGATGCAAATTCCTGAGATGTATGCTAGTATTGCACCAGCCCCGATTTTTTTGCCATGCCTCTAGGCTAGGATAGGTTGGGTTAGGTTAGGAGAAACCCTACAGTAATATGGGTGTGGGAAACATAATGAGATTATTTTTAAGAAAATTCTATGGTTAGTTTTTAAGATATGGCGTCCCGCTTTTTTCAGGGAAAGGTTCGGTACTCGGTTACGTCTCGGGGGAAAATGCGGACGGGATATAGCTTATAGGCCTACTGACACATTCAGAGGCCGATGGACCACAAAGTTAAATCTCTTCTCATTATATCCGTCATTTAGGAGACTTGAAGCTGTAACGATACTTAAGTAGCCTATAGGATAAGAAAACTGGAATGATAATCTTCCTTGAGCAAATAACAGTTACTTTATTTCCTTTGAAAAAAAAAAAAGACTTGTTCGATGCAAAAGCTGATTTCAGTTGACATTTTTTTATGTAAAGGGAACAAGGAACGTTTCATAATAGCTAAATGGGCAAAGCAAGGCAAGTGAACGCTCAGAATTTATAATAGAACAAGATGAAATAATTCAAACTATCAAATCTAGTAAGAACAGTTGAAGTAATACTGAGATAAAAAGAAGGAAGAACAAAATTACATGGCGAATTACTGACGAATACTGGATGGCGTAGGTAGGATTCTCAGTGGATAAAAGTCAACGACCAACCAATTACATTGTCTACAGTCTTTTACTTACGCGGATAAAATATCCAGCAGGTTATAAGGTGGGATGTAATCTGTTCACGGCTGAGTGACGAGAGGAATCAGGAATGTTTCGCCGTTTTAAATATCTTATTAAGACCGTTGTTTTCTCGGTGGCCGGAAATAAAGTCACAGGAAAAAAAAGTCACAGGAAAAAAGTCACAGGAAAAAAAGTCACAATTTTGGCTAGGAAAAAAAGTCACAGGAGAAAAAAAGTCACATTAATTTATGGTGGCCGGTAATAAAGTCACAGGGTAAAATTCAATATTTCTCGGGGGTCATTATCTTCATGATATTTACAGTCTTTTGTTTACGTTTTTACGGCAATCCCCGGCGGGCTTGTACTAAACACGCCGCAAAGGTGGATACATGGATACACACCGGGTTAAAACCTCCGGGTCACTATCTAGAAAGATTAATGTGACTTTTTTTCCTGTAACTTTTTTTCTGTGACTTTTTTTTTTTTACTGTGACCTTTTAACCGGGATTCGTTTTCTCGTTCTCCTATCCTTCTCCTTTTCTTAAGATTGAAACTCTACTCTGTCGCTATGACTCAGACTTGAGTTTGATACCGCATATGGGAATTTGGAATTCTGGATCTTTCCTAGATAGTGACCCCCAAGGGTTTTAACTCAGTATGTATCCACCTTTGTGGCGTGTTTAGTACAAGCCCGTTGGGGATTACCATAAAAACACAAACGAAAGACTGTAAATATCATAAAGATAATGACCCCAAGAAATACTAGTCCTAGATAACGACCCCCGAAAATCCTTGTATTGGGGGGGGTCACTATCTAGGAAAGATCCGGGAATTTTGTATTCAACTTTCTTCCTCTGACTAGAATTTTATTTTTTCCTTCCTAAGCTCATTACTTACCGAGACTTGCTGCTATATTATATACCTCTTTTACTGAAATGCGCCAGGTTGTTTGAAGAGGATTTGTATCAAGCCAAAGCAAGTTAAGTTAAGTGTACCTTAGTTTTACCAGACCACTGAGCTGATTAACAGCTCTCCTAGGGCTGGCCCAAAGGATTAGACTTATTTTACTTGGCTAAGAACCAACTGGTTACTTAGCAGCGGGACCTACAGCTTATTGTGGAATCCGAACCACATTATAGCGAGAAATGAATTTCTATCACCAGAAATAAATTCCTCTAACTCTTCATCAGCCGGCCGGGGAATCGAACTCCGGTCTAGCGAGTACCAGTCCACAGCTCTACCGACTCATCCAACGAAGAGCTAGTCAAAGCAAGGACTGAATAACTATGTAAATGGCTCCCCACCTTTCATACAATTGACGGCATAATCTCGACTGACTGACTGGTTAAGTCACGAAAATAACATCAATATTTTGTAGCCGCCCCCGCCCCCCACCAAAAAAAAAAATAAAATGGAATCAAAACTCCAAGCTCGTAAATACTGACCACATATCAAGACAATGCCTTCAAGAGAACATAAACTTCGTTTAATAACTTCCTTTTTCTCTGGCAGACTTTTAATGGTATCGCTTGAAATATGTATCGAATGGAAGGCTGTCCTGAACTTGAGTAAAAGACTTCCAATTTCAACCATTTCCAAATGGAAGAACTTTCAGACTTGCTAGTCAAAGACGCCAAGCTCCGTGTCGCATTGCTCAGAAAGAAATATTGTTGTAATTGGCATATAACTACAGTAGTTTTCATAACGGTTCTCTTGCCCTTATTTCAAAGGATGTTTTTAATCATTATCTTGTATTTCTATTTGTAGAAAACAAATCGTATTTCTTTCTGAGCAAGAACATTTGGAAATGGTTGGAAGCAAGTCTTTATCGCCAAGTTCAAATTCTGTCATTATATATATATGTATATATAAGAAGAATGTATTAAACAGTTTACTTTGAAGGATTGTCTTAATATATATATATATATATATATATATATATATATATATATATATATATATATATATATGTGTGTGTGTGTGTGTGTATATATAGTAATAAATATACATATGCTAAAATATATAATATATATATATATATATATATGTGTGTGTGTGTGTGTGTGTGTATAGTAATAAATATATATAATAAATATATATATATATATATATATATATATATATATATATATATATATATATATATATATATATATATATATATATATATATATATATATATATATATATATATATATATATATATATATACACGTGTGTGTGTGTGTGTGTGTGTGTATGTAGAATCTATTGGTAACTTTTTACCGGATGCATATGTAACTGTAACAACCACAATACCCTTATAGCATCGAAAACAGGTCTGTTTCGCAAGTTTTAAACCGTTTTATGTCTTTGCAATTCATTTTTTATCGATTCATAATATCTCATTAAACCCTTTTGTATCTTCAGCAGAAAATGGTACGCCACTTCACCCCTTACTTGTTCGAGAGTGGTTCTACCGGTTTTATTTCTTCATTTGGGATTTGTATATGCCCGCTTTGGGCCGCTTCGTGTATCTCAAAAGTAATTCAACTGACCAGTAGAAGCAATGCTCTAACCATATTTTGCTAGCTCTCGATTCCCCAGTCCTCTTGCTCTCTTCTCAAAATACAACTCTTGTATTTAGGATACTTACTGATCATACGGTTTGATTTAAGAGCAAAAAATTATCAACTAAATACAGTAGTGTCATTGGATGGGTGTTCTCCTGAACGCCATCAATACCCCGCATAGTATTTTTTCTGCTCTTTTTCTGTACTCACGGTTGTTAACCTTATTTATAATTGAATTACTCATCATCATCTTCCACTGCCCACTAGCAGCAAAGGGATACAATGGGCCTGGATTACATATGCTTACCCCAGCACAAGAACAATATAAATGGGACGAAAAAAGAGCCGTTCCAAAGGTAAATCTCGAACACTACTACTACTACTACTTCTACTAACTGGTGCCACAAACCTCTCTCATGACTAATATCCATGCACAGTGTCCTCATCCAGGTATCTCTTGGTCTTCAACATCCCTCTTATTCTCGTGGTATCCCATTGAGTTCATCATGCGTTAATCTAGCAAAATGGAAAAACTAATGAATAGAATTACGTTCTAAGATTCGTTTCCAGTAGAAATACAAGATAATGATTAAAAACATGCTTTGAAGTTAGGGCAAGAGAAGCATTATGAAAACTACTGTAGTTAGATACCAACTGCGGCAACATTTTTTTTCTGAGCAATGCGACACGGAGCTTGGCGCCTTTGACCAGCAAGTCTGAAAGTTCTTACATTTGGAAATGATTGAAGTTGGAAGTCTTTTACTCAAGTTCAGGACAGCCCTCCCATTCGATACATATTTCAAGCGATACCATTACAAGTCTGCCAGAGAAAAGGAAGTTATTAAACTTCGTAAACGAAATTTATGTTCTCTTGAAAACTTTGTCTTAATATGTGGTCAACATTTACCAGTTTGGAATTTTGATTCCACTTTATTTTATTTTATTTTGTATATATTTTTTCCCCCACAAAATATTCATGTTACTTTCGTGACTTAACCAGTCAGTCAGTCGAGATTATGCCGTCAATTGTATGAACGGTGGGGAGCCATTTACATAGTTATTCAGTCCTTGATTTGGCTTGATATAAATCCCCTTCAAACAACCTGGTGTCTTTCTTTCTAAGTGTCTGCTGAGTCCATGGATTTTGCTTCTCGGTTCAATGAAGAAACGAGGAAGTTTCGGTCCTAAATAAAAAAAAATCTGGTAAACCGTTGTTCGTCTACTTCTGAGTCTATGTTCAGTGTAATCCAGTTTTGCCTTAGCGGGTGGTTCCAGAAAAGGTTAACCATTCTAACTTCTGCGTGTATTTAAATTTCTGTATAAGCTACATAGTACATAGATCTCATAATTTCTGTCACTAGAAATTTGCACACGGAAGGAAAGTACGCTGATAATCTTTCTTAATCACTCATATGGTCACACACACACACACATTCATGACCATGATGAGTGATTAAGAAAGATTATTATTAACGTGCTTTCCTTCTGTGAGCAAATTTCTAGCGACAGAAATTATGAGATCTATGTTCTATATAGCTTATACAGAAATTTAAATACACAAAGAACTTAGAGTGGCTAACCTTTTCTGGAACCACCTGCTAAGGCAAAACTGGATTACGCTGGACATAGAATCAGAAACAGATGAACAAAGGTTTACCAGAATTTTTTTTTATTTATGACCGAAACTTCCTCGTTTCCTCATTCCTCAGCATCTTTGAACAGAGAAGCAAAATCCATGGAAGAATGAATCAGAACAATTTTCGAGATGTCATTGGTGTACGATGAGGCCTTTGTAGATTCAATGCAGCTTTAATAACTGAAAAAATTGAGAGAGAAAACGATTTGATGTAGTTTTACCAGGATTTTATGTAGTTGTACTTATACCAGCTCATACATGTGTGGTATAAGTATTTATTAAACATGGTCAGAAACTGGTAAGCATGAAATGTAATTTGTTCTATTTTTAATATTATATAGGTAACCTCATCAGAATTTTCTTGTGTCCACTTAATACTACGAGAGAGAGAGAGAGAGAGAGAGAGAGAGAGAGAGAGAGAGAGAGAGAGAGGACAAAAGACGGCAGAAAAGAAATAAGAAAGATTGTGATCCACTTTATAAGTTCTCTGGAAGCAGAGAATAACGGAACAACAGAATGGTTGTGGCGCACTGAGAACCCTATGCTGTTTTATCTTTTCGATTTTCTGCGGAATCGTAGGAATGAACTTTCATATCAAGCGTCTAAAGATCATTCTGGTTAGTACACTTCTTCCTCTTTACTTAGCCGTAAAGGATTTTGGTTTAGATGGGAAATTTGAGCAAATAAGATGCTGAAGGTTCCAGATATCTAGACGTAAAATGAAAATAAAAAAAGAGTGAATCACAGATTAAAGTGAAAACCGAGGAGAAGATGAAACTAAATGCAAAAACTGGCTTAACTAACGAGAACCAGAGAGAGAAGATGCTCTGTTTAGTTATCCAAGGTTAACACGAGAAAAAACCAGTATTCTAACTACGTGGAGGCAAAAACGGTTACCGTCTGCAAGAGCGGTTTTTGGGAGGACGCGACACCCAGCAACAGAGCCAGCTTCTGTTCCGAGTCATTTAAAAGTTTTTAATTTATGTTCCCCATAGACTGAAGGCCAAATTACTGGGTGTTGTATTGAAGGCTTATACACAGGAATGTACATATGAATTATTCTTATTAAATTTCACAAACAAATATACACATATACAAAATGTCTAACCAATGGCTGATCACCAAAACACGTTGATGCCGAAAACTAAAGACAATTCTTGTTTTTGTGTGAACTTTTATAACAGGTTCGACTTAGCTACAGAAAATTTGTAAATATTTTCGCATTTCTCAAGGCACCGAAGAGGAAATAAATCTTCGTTACAGAGTATCACAAATAATTTGAATAACTTTCAGTGATAAGGCTGTGATAAGACAAGTTAGTACTACATTTTCTTTTCAACATATCCTGCTTGCGAGGCACCGTTAAAGCTATTTATATCAGAGACTTACAAAAACCCTCGGAGGTCTGTCGAGGTAAACTGCGCATGTGCGGCGGTTCATTCCCGCAGTAAATTGTTAGGAACTTAGATTAAACTGCATTCTACCGTTTAAGAACAGACTGCTAAGTACAGTATCTAACAAAAAAACAGTTTATCAAAAATTATAGTAATAACTTTTACTGCATAGATCTGACAGATATCGATCCGCATGTAAAAATGCGGAGATGTTTAGTTCCGAAAATGCATCAACAACATTTTCATCGACATATTCCTAAACCTTTGGAAAAAAAAGGACCTCTTTTTTCCTCCATGCCTCTCCCCTCCCTCGGATCTTTCCGTTTTCCTCCTGACCTTGGATGAAAAAGGGTGTGAAGTTCGTCCTTACGACCTACGCCTAAGGACAGGTGGTCACGTGACTTTTCTCTTCTCTGCAAGCTCAAGGACTCAAGACAAAGAGGCTCATTCGAAAATGCGGAGATGCGAAGAACTCAGAGTTTTTAATGGGTAGAGAATGCTAAATAGCTGCACTGGTATTACATGATTGTTAGCTCAGCGCGACCGCCTAGGAAATAGTACGAAGTCTCTCTCTCTTCAAGTTAGGGAACCACAAAGCAAAACTAAATAATGAAGGTTTACAGCCTACATTTCAAATAGAAACTCGGTGATTACCTAAGTGGCAAACTGCCCCACCCATTGTTCCTAAGCACGTCTATTAATAGACCAGAAACCGACTGCGTCCACTGCACGCTCTTGGAAGAGAGTATTGACCTTTCTTATGGCTAGAAACTTATGTAAGTTTCTCTCTCTCTCTCTCTCTGAAACGAAACTGATATGGGCGTTGGTCTTTGTAACTCTCTTATATATTGTTCGCTTAATCAATGGGATTTTTGCATAATTTATTGAAGATAATGAATCATTTTTATGGAGAGAAAATGAAAGCTGGTTTCCTGATTGAGAATGCGTCCTAAGGAGACTTAACGTTTTCGAAAATTCTCTTAATAAATAAATAAATAAATAAATAAATAAATAAATAAATAAATAAATAAATAAACTGTTGAACAGAATAAGGAATTACAAAACTATTAACATGCCTTTCCGATATCGAATCAACTAGAAAATAAGGAGGAAATATTGTAGTTATCAAAATAAAATTCTTTGGCGGACTTGAGAATAATTCTCGTAATCTTACATAGGTCTTCTTATTCTGGCCCACAACCACGCCCTTAGAGCGTCACACATTTAGCCTCGGTGTCCTTGTGGTCACCTCCATAAGTTCCTATATGTAAATTTGATGAAAATTGGCCGTATTTATAGTCACGTTTGTTGGTCCTGATAACCTGCAACGGTCGTCAGAAAAAATTTAGAAGTTTCTGGCTTCGATGATGTTAGGCCTTTGCAATAATCGCATGTAGTTTCATTTTAACAAATGAAGAATGCCACTGTTGCATTTTTGGAACTGAAAATCCACCTATTTCTACGTGTAATGTCTCTCAGATCTATACAAAAACGTTATTCACTAAAATATTTATTTGCTTGCATTATTTATGAAATTCAGGCTCATGCCCACAAACTTCACAGTTTGACAGTCTGTAATCAGACGGAGAATAAAGTTTTATCAGAGAGAGAGAGAGAGAGAGAGAGAGAGAGAGAGAGAGAGAGAGAGAGAGAGAGGATGGCAACGAGTCTATAAAAAGATAATGCATCTGGCCTTGAACCTCAACTGCACCTGTTGTGCGCTGGACTGTTATTTCAAAACCTCAGTCAATTGAGAAGAGCCTAGTGATGACACTGAAGTTACGCTAACACGTCATGGATTTCGAGAACAGTGTGTTAAGATATTGTGTTAATTGATTTAAATAACTTACTAATCACTAAATATCAGCAAATATTCCACTCTACGAATCCTTCAAGAACGGTCGAGACCGGTGGCTTCAAGATCATACTCTCTCTCGGTCGAACGTGGTTACCGTTTTCCATTACCAAGCTATGACCGCGTCTGCTGTCCCCCTCTCCCCCTTCCACCTTGCCACTACTATATTATGATAGTCTTACTCCCCCAACACCCCAACAAAAAAAAGCTTCGACTGCTCATCTGTTACCGAGTGGACCGGAGCTCTCGAAAGACGTTGCTCTGACCTTGAATTCGGGTGTGGCTCCTCGGGGTTCAACATTTTGCTCTCGTTCTTTCAATACTTTTCGTCTCGTTTTCTTTCTGTTTCCAGATCGCCTCTGGGTAACTTAAGCATTTCAAGACAAATTTAGATATGGCTAAGGGAGCAAAAAACAAAGTTACTCCTTTTTTTGAATGTCGATTTTTAAGCAAGAAAGAATTCTTGAGCTCTAAATTTACTAGAGAACGAAGCCTTGAAGGCAAGCAAAAGTGAGTCGTCTTCATTTTTTTGCCCTTTAAAGATTCTCCTGCAGTTATAGAAGGTAAGAATTCAAGTTCCGTCAGATCCTTCAAGGATAAATGATGAAAGCGGTTCAAACCCATGTTGAAAGTTGAAAGAAAAATATTTGACACACGGAAAGTATGAGTTTTCAGTTTGAGGACGTCCGCAAATCTGAAAAAAATCAACCTGTTTTTCAAAATTCATAATTGAAAATGAAAACTCTTTAGAAGACTTCACAGGTGAACGCTTCCACGGAGTTATGGGACATCCCCGGTCACCTGCCTAGCAACGGACGCTGAAGTTAGCACACTGAAACTTTTTTTTATTTTTTTTCAACGGAGATGATCTACAAAAAACTGGAAGTATTATAACCCCTCCCATCACTTTCATCTACCACCATATTCACTGTAGTTCGTCTTTCAAAAGTTGATGGATGGCTGGTACGAACCGTATTATAAAACTGAAATGGATAATGAATGGAAAAGAAAATATCATGTTCAGTAATTGAAACTGTACAGTAGGTGATATGAGATCAGAGTTTCAAATAAAGAAACATGATTTATATAAAATCATTGTAATAATATTTATCCAAAATATGAGCTTATACATACAAAATGAAGACTACCAATGATTTTTCTAAAAATTTTATTTCAAAAGAGGTTACAAAAATGAAAGGCTAAAAATCAGAGGTAGAGCGAAATTTTCTGTAAGAGAAAATCATTAGCTAATCAGAAAAATAACGTGAATAATTGCATTATAGACAGTTTTTGTAAATCACTTTCATGCATACCACTGATCAGATTAGGAAATTTCCACTCAGTTGGACAGTATCATAAAAAATGAATAAAGAATTCTGCGTCTTTCTTTTTCCTGTTCATTTTTCTGAGAGGGCATCACACAGTTAATTATTCTTCATTGGCTCATCATTTTCATTTCATTCACTCATTTATGAGTGTGGTGTGTGTTCAGGATTTCAACCCGTTTTTCATCCTGGTGTAAAAGTTATGTTTATTCCATGCTGCTATTAACTTTCATTCGATCCTATTTTGTTTTTTTTTTATCCTTTTGGTGAATTCTCTCATTTGTAACCAAATTACCTCTGCAATGCGACTTACACAAATGACTACGTCATATGTCAACATTCATTTTCCTTTCCGATGGATCTTTGGTGTATAGAAGTCCCTTTTTGGAAACGGACCTTTAGAAAATCACTAAAATTGTCCACCATTTCATAATAGGAGCTCATTTACACCTGATGCCAAAGTCAGTACAACTAATTGGCATATGGATAAAACACAGCCGAGTGAGAATCGGAAAATCTTGGAGAAAGATGAATAATGACTTGAGCTCATCTTGACATTATTTGACCTTGATGAAAGAATAATTAATTACTGCTGAACCGGATATTAGCGGTTCACACCAGACTTGCAGGGATTAGCACACACAACTCATGTAAGAGAGAGAGAGAGAGAGAGAGAGAGAGAGAGAGAGAGAGAGAGAGAGAGAGAGAGAGAGAGAGTCAAATCAAATAAAATTAAATCAAAATCAAAATCTTTATTTTTATTTTACAATGGTTTTCTACATGCAATATTTTCAAAATATACACAGCACCCACCGACTTATAAATAAAATAACAGAGAGAGAGAGAGAGAGAGAGAGAGAGAGAGAGAGAGAGAGAGAGAGAGAGAGAGAGAGAAACAAATCCTACGCAAACATGCAAGCAAACATCTAAGTATAATTTAGTAAGGGGTGCAGGAAATTGTCTAGATGGAAGGTTTAATAACTCGAGGTACTGCTAGTAGTAGATGATAAATATTCGTAAGTGCTGTCAGGTTTTCGGGTTATGATTAGATACCCACCAATAAATTTCCTTTCTTAAAGACTGTTTGCCTTATGCCTGAATATAAATGATAACATCATGAGCAGTTATCATACGCTGTGGGATATTATTATTAATAATAAAGAGAAAACAGAAGTTAAAGGAAGCCGTCCAGTTAAAAGAAAAAAAAGAAAAAATGGGTCAAAGTTTCTTCGGCGCAATCGAGATTTTCTGTACAACGTATAGTGCTGGATGAGCCGCTTTCCATGAAACTTTCAGCCACGGCCCGGTTGTGGCATGTCCTATAGCGTTGCCAGACGTACGATCTGGCTAATTTAATCTTCAATAAAATCAAAACTACTGGGGCTGGATGGCTGCAATTTGGTATGTTTGATGATTGGAGGGTGGATGATCAACATACCAATTTGCAGCCCTCTAGCCTCAGTAGTTTTTAAGATGTGAGGGAGGACGGAAAAAGTGCGGACGATCAGACAAAGCCATCTCAATAGTTGTCTTTTACAGAAAACTAAAAATCGGTGACTTTCTTTCACTTGGGTTTTATTAACGAAAATACCTCGCTCAATTACGTCTCCTGGCCGGGCCAGATACACGTATCTAATTTAATACCCCTATTGCGTAGGTTGTTCCCAAGGCAAAGTGTATTCGATATTAAGTGATGTTTGTGACTTAATATTTGTGAGTGTAAAAAAATCACGTGTGTATTAATGTCACAGGAATAGCAATCAGATCTCATGGTGGAGATGGGCTGATATAGATTCTAAGCATAGAACATGAATTCAGCAGGAATATGTACATCGGAGTCGAAACAACTTAAACTCCTCTTGATTACCGAATAGAATGAGTCGACTGTCTATCACGCTACCTAATCCAAAAGACTCAGGCTCCTATCTTTGAGTGTCAGTTCTACATAGAATGATTCGAGTCTTCTTGTTTGTATTTCACCACAGAGGTTGAGCTGCATGTCTGATTGTCTCTTGAATCAGTAAGTACCGTTCTAAATTTCAGTTCATTTTTAGTAAAAACTAATGTATTCTTAATGCTGTCCAGAGTGAGAAACTCCGAAGTCAAGGCTAAAGCACAAACTCCCTTCTTGGCGTTAAGTACAAAATGGATAAATAAATCAAGAGTATAAAATGAAAAAAACAATTAATGATGCATGAATGTACACTTTAACATTCAACGTAATAATCAACGTCTTGATGCAACTGACTACTCCGGAGATAAATGTTGCCGCTTCTGAGTTCTTGGATCATTTATTTATCAAATCTAATCTTTCGAATCAAGGCCAAAGCTTATGTTTGTATATACTTAAGAGATTATTTATATTAATGGTGGTCATATTACAGTTCCCAAATGGGTTACACGAAATACTCCAACAACCGCAGAATAAGATTCTAACTTCGAAAACATAAGGGAAGTTGCTTTAATTTTCCAAAATTTAGGCGTAATGCACATATTGTTGACATGGTTTTGTCGAGACCGTATTTGTTTGATATTTTTTTTACAGAATAATCGATACCCTAGCCCACAAAGACCTAAAGTTAAAACCTTAATTTTACCAGACCACTGAGCTGATTAACAGCTCCTAGGGCTGGCCGAAGGATTAGACTTATTTTACGTGGCTAAGAACCAATTGGTTTCCAGAACGGGACCTACCTTATTGTGGATTAAGCCGAATTTCTATCACCAGAAACAAATTCTCTAACTCTTCATCAGCCGGCCGGGGATCTGCCCATCATCTTTGCCAACGAAGGGCTTTATTTTACGTTTTCCTAAGCCCACGAAACGTTTCCAGAACACCCGACAAGCCGTTGTATCCCACACCAAATCCGTTGGAGATCTGCTCATATTTGAGCTTTATTTTTCTCTACAGCCAAGCTTCGGAATTCTCATTTTGCTTCTTTTTTCCGTAGAGTCGTATCACCTTTACTGTTTCAAAAGGCGGTTTATTGAATCTATCTTGTTTCCTTTTCTTTCTGAGTGTTATTAAATTGTACGTTGCTTTTGCTGTCGTGTGAAAATAATACCTATAAGAAGACGTTATTTAATTCTATTTAAGGCCAAATTGGCCATGATTTAAATGAGGAGAGATTAGAAAGCAGACCATTTCAATACAAGTATTTACAATAACTTTTTTTTTTTATCAAGACCTCACAGTTACCTAAATTCCAGTCGTGTCATATTTGGGCTGTCTGTCTGTCTGTCTGTCTGACACTCTTCCTGATCAAACATGCACATAAATATAACGAATAAAGCAACACTCATTCCTGGTAACGCAACCATATGTTCAGAAAGACGGGTAATGTGACGCCCTACACTAATTAAAACCACGAATAAGTTGCTGTATTTTGCGGTTGGAAATTGCTCCGGAGATAAGATGCAATCAAGAAGACACGAAGTGGCTACTCAGACGGGCGATAAATAAAGGTTCTTCTGCAGAAGCACATCAAGGGCGTCAGTCTTTGTCTAAGAGAATTGTTGCTTTCGATTTTATTGCTTGATGAGCAGTTTGGATCTCGGGGTCGTCTTGTTTTGCTTGCTGTTTTTTTCGTTGATTATCGGTAGATTTTAGGCTCATTTTTTCCCCCCTTTTTGAAGAACTTGAATTTGTCCCTTTTCACGTCGTGGTTAAGCCTCGCTTTTTACTTTCCCTTCCATTTGTAGTTGTCATCACGTCATTGATAAATAAATAAAGATTGAAATTAAAGATTAGAGGAAGGCTGAAAAATAAATAGGTTATAATTAAAATGCACACGCACTCATAAACACACACACACACACACATATATATATGTGTGTGTGTGTTTGTGTGTGTGTTTGTGTGTGTGTAAGTGTGTGTGTGTATGAGTGTATGTGTGTACATGTATATAAAAAAAATGGATTTTGGGGAGATATAAGATACTGAATCTGAGAACAGAGGTTATGATAAACTATATCATAAGCAAAAAATCTTAAAACCTTAAAAATTTTTTAGTAGTTTTCTTCAGCTTAAAAGGTGGTCCCCAACTCTTACTGGCTCTTTTTCTGTGAAAGAAAAGTCTTGATTATTAAATAAATGATTAGTCAGTCAATCAAACTGTTCATTTATATTCATAAATATCATTGGGCAAATCCAGTGGCTTGAAATCAGTCCCTTATGAAGGAAACGAAGGCTATCCTTCAGTGGGGACAATTTGAAACTGTATCGGATTCTCATTGTTTCCTAAGAAGAAGAAAAAGACAATCATCGGCACCGTTCTCTTTAGCTACGTAATATTCTTGCAATTTTTTTTTACCTATTCGAGTAACCGTCCGCATCTATCACTCAAGTCTTTGCCTCATAAAATGCAAAAGCTTTTAATTTTCGGTAAGGAATTCACTAAGCAGGACAACATTTGGAATTCACAGCGGGATTTTCATAATGGGGACGTTGCCTTCGTTGCGAATGGAAATCTAGCACTGTTTTTTCCTCTGGGTAGATTTGCCGGTTTCGTCTACCTAGCAACGACGGAATGTTATAAAACAAGGACCTGGGTGGAGTCCCGAACGAAAGGTTATGCCAGATAGGGTCACAGGACCCCGTCCTACACTTGTTAAAGGTAGGAGATGATGGTCCCTTTTTTCTGGTGATTTGGAGGTGTAGGGAAGGACGGAGTCAGGAGGGGGGGGGGGCTGCTCCCAGGTACCGGGGAACCTGTTTTAGCATACTTCTTTAGATTCGTACGGGCAAATCTTGCATGACACAGAGGGTGGGGGTAGATCGGGGTTAGGCGACTAGATTCTTAATGGGCTGTGGGTATTGGCAAAGGGGAGGGGCTATTTACGCTTCGCTCATTACAAAAATTGAATTTAGCTTGTTTACTTGTGGTCAAGAATCGCCTACCTTTATTGAATACGTTGTGCTTTCTCTCTTTTTTTTTTTTTTTTTTTTTTTTAATTTTTAAGCAAGTAGTAACGAAAAGAATTAACACATGTCTCACAATCAAACAAAGAGTTATTGTCCAGTCAGTGTGTATTATACAATCTGTTTCACTTCTTACTGGAATTATTTCAAAGGGTTGCTCTGCGTCCTTTGAAGTAAAGACTGTTCTTGCAAGACATAGCTAATCGGTCTCACTGATATTTTCATAGCCATACTGTGAATTTGGTTAGAATTATGCGAATTAAAAAAAAAATCCATAAGCTATTTTTACTAAAATGAAAATAGATAAAATGGCATGAACGTTAAGAGTAGCAGTACTTAAAGATGAGGTAGATCTCCAAGCTTACCTAAATCATATTATTTTAGAACTGATGCTAAATCAAACCATTGTCTTGTGCACATTTGGAAATAGCGTCATCTGTCATAAGTACTCCAAAGTACCTATATGAAGGACCTACTTCTACTCTTCTCATATTTGTGCTAGCATTCAATATTCTCCGTTCATAAACACTTTCAAACTATTTCACCAGCCTCTTCAGTTCCTCCTCATTACCATCAATTAATTAATCACTACATCTGCCGCGAGCATCAGCCCGTTACAGCCCATTTTTGGGGGTGAGGTTTGGGGGTGAGCGAACTAGATCCCCCAAAGGACAGTGGGCACGAACGAGGGGCGGGGCGATTTTCGAGGAAGACTTGGGTATATATAGGACCTGTTACCCTGAGACCAGCATCGTCCTGCTGAGTCGAGACCAAGATGAAGGTTGTGGTAAGTATGGAAGGAGAGAGGACGCCATTTACTCTCAAATTCAACACAGCAGTTTGATTTCTTTCTTGTTTCTGCCATGGGCTTGATCATGGTCAACTGCCTCTACTCCTAACATACTGAAGAATTTTTCTGCTTTAGCATCACTATTATTGAAAATCTAACCATGATGTATTGCCCCTCTGGTATTTACAAGCCGTACCTCCTCCCACTGAAACTTTTCTTCACTTTTCCTCATATGTTTAGAACATGTTGCTTAGATGCTATACACCATGTAGGACGAACATATTACTTTGTGCCGTGTTAAATGACTACAGCTCTTGTCTGCCTGAATTTTCGTAAGAAACCGATTTTATGTATGTTTTTACATTCAAGTTATGGACCTTAAGTTGGTGAAAATTATGCGAACCAAGAAAATATCCTCAACCTTTTTCAACTCAAAAATAAAGTCCATAGATGATGCTTCCTGAACGCGAAGAGCAGCGCAAGAGTAGATTCAGTAGCATTTGATGTTCAGAAAGCTTGGCTGAAGAGAAAATAAAAATGTATCTAAATTATGCCATGTAGTATTGATGCTTAGTTAAACCAGCGACTTGTTTAAGAGCATCTTACAACCGCCCCCCCAAACCCCCGCTGGATGCATACCTTTCTTAGATTATTTCTCTTAAGAACTGTAGCTTACCAATTCAGTTTGAGCTTATTTTTGTATCTTTTAAGAGAGAGAGAGAGAGAGAGAGAGAGAGAGAGAGAGAGAGAGAGAGAGAGAGAGAGAGAGAGAGGGCAATAATTCTTATACAATATCGTTGTGATGTTAAAAGCTCTGGATAACTACTGATTTCAAAAGCATTGAAATCACTAACAAAAGAGTTAACTGAAGAACGAGAGCCGAAGAGAGCCTTCTTTTTGGGAGAGAATGCTATAATCCGTTAGGATGTTGGAGATATTAGCCTAGCAAAGTGATGCTTGCTCAGCGTGCGTTCAACCGCCAATTTCCGAAATTATTTCTCAGCTAATATTTATACCTTTAAGGATAAAAATGTTTTATGTTAGTATGCTCACGACTAGGATATTGGTCATATACATGAACAAAAAGATCTTTCTCTCACATCAAACTGTACTTTGTTATTTCACTGATTATGATCACTTGGTATTTATAAAGGATCAGCATGTAAGATACTGGGATTTTAAGGTTATGTTTGTTTCGATAAATGTCTTTGAAATTTAATTTCCAGTTTAAGGAGTTTTTCGACGTTGAATGTTAAAAAGCAACTGTCAAATTACTGCACTTGAGTATATATTTATTTAAACATAATTTTAAAAAATTTTATATTTATCCTTACAGGCAGTGCTGTGTCTTTTGGGTCTGGTGGCCGCTGAGCCCCAGCTGATCATGCCTTACAGCACACCTCTGCTGACCCCGACGATCAAGGCTGAAGGAGATGTGATCAGCACTTACACTGCAACATATCCCTATGCTGGCATTCCATTGGTAAAGGCTGCCCTTCCCAGCACTCCATTGTTAAAGGCCGCCCTTCCTTTCAACTATGGATATTACCCATACTCCATTCCTACTGTAGTAGCTGCCAAGCCTGCTGAGGAAACCGCTGCCCGCCAGAAGCGTTCTGCTGATCCCGAGCCAGCCATCAACTTCCCAAGCACACTTGGCGCTATTGCTACTCCAGCAGCCACCATCCCAGCTGCTGTTGCTACAATCCCAACTACCCTTAAATACAATTATGCTGGCCTTCCCGCTGCTGTCAGCACTTACACTGTCCCACAGACCATCCCATTCGGTGGAGTTTCTCCACTTGTAGGAACATGGCCTTTCACCACTGGACTTTCCCCTTACGCCACCCACATGCCTTACCTTTACCCTGTAGTGTCCAGTGCCAAGGCTGAGATCCCCAAGGGAGAGGTTGTGGCCCGTGCCAAGCGCTCAGCTGACCCAGAGGCTGATCCTCAGCTCCTGACCACAACCACTGGAGTTACTGGTTTCGCTTACCCAGCTGTCAGCACCGGAACAGTTGCACCAACAACCTTCACCTACCAGAACTTCCCACTCACTTACCCAACCACACTCACTTCTGGTTACCCCTTCAGAACTCTGCCATTTACCACTGTCCTCGGTTAAGCTGATTTCAGAGCTTCAAGGATTTTCAAGAGGCCTTAGATATCTCTCTGTAGCTCCCATCGTCTTGAATTCATCAGTCAAGAAGTGATATCACCAACAACTAGCTCGTAATGATGAGGTATTTTAAAGGCTTCTTGTAGATTACCATCACATCCATTGATTCAGACGGGACTGATCACTGATCACTGATCACCGGAACATGGACATCTTTTGGCTATGGTTAATTTTTTTTTCAATACTTCTCTATACAGATATAAAACGTATAAAAATGTGATATTAAAATCGATTTTAATAAATTCTATTTTCACTTAGGTGTTTATTTTTCCCCAATGCCTTTGATACCAAATGCAGTCATTCTAAGCGCTAAATTCTAATGCTAAATGACAGGGAATATTACGAGATATAAAAATATGTCTTAATAATCTGCTCATATATTTTGGACCATAGATTACCTGTAAAAAGTGAAAAGAACATTGTGCACCTAATATGAGTAAAATTTATTTTTAATTTTGAAAGAATGGGAAAATCTACTTTTGGTATAGCTCTAAAAATCTGATCCCAAACAACAAATGTTGGCAGAGTGGACAATAAGCAGGCTGCCAGGGGGCACTTGGGAGGGACCCTGGGTGCCTGAGCCTATCTATTGGCCAAGTGGAAACATCAAATGGCTTCAACTTTTGGGCTGGTGGTCTATTTTGTTTTCTTTGATGTCAATATGCTTCAAAACTAGGAAGGGAACCCTATTTGTTTGTAGAGCGCAATATTTTGCTAGTATAAATCCCTTAAGCATAAGGTATTATTCAACCCTTTTGTTCCACGATTAACAATAATAACAGAATCAACGTGTAAATGTTTTAAAGTGTGTACATTGCAAAAGTATAATTTCTTTGACAAAATAATGCTTTTGAAAGCAAACTTAGCAGTTACACTTTACCTGCTATTTGTTGACGTTGATTTCACGTTACCCTAACACAAGATAATTAATGATATTGACAAGAAATGAAAGTAAGGTCAGGCAATGTTAAAAAACTCCAAACAACGTAAATTTAAAAAGACAAATACATTAGAATCTTTAAATACTGCTATAACTTTCAGGATAATTTTAGAACGTCATGAACTGACAAATATTAATGAATACCAGTAAAGCTGGAAAAATTTATGATGCAACTAATAGTAACGTAAGTGACTTTTTCTGGTGCCTGACTGGTACATAAAATAATAATTTTGGTTGTCTCAGGTCAAACAACCCATGCTCTGTCATAGTTTCATCTCTTTTGTCGAAAATTGGGGGTGTTCAGGTACTATTTACACCAAAAGAGTGTGGTCTATTGTTTTCTGGATGCCATTATTTAGAACACTGCAGCTCAGTTTCTGCCATCACAGCAGCGTTTTCTATGCTATGTATTGTTCTTTTCACATGAATACATGATACTGTAGCAGCAAATGAATCCAGCATGGAAATGTTGATGGCACTCCTCTTGAACCACATCCAGGTTTCCTTCAGCAAGGTGTCCCACTCCTTTGTCGTGAATATCGTTGATGTGGATAAGATTTTAGAAACAGGTCCTCATTATCAAATAGGCACAACACTGATTGTTGTTTATACTGGTTTTGATTTTTTCTTAGCGGTTTTTTTTTACACACGCGATCAAGTGCTGACGCCCGTAAGTCTTTAAGTTAGGATGGTGAACAGAATCAATTTTTTTGAGATGATTAAACATGGCTATGATAGTTCTTTATGCTTTTCTACGTGAATTTCTAGTGAATAAGAAAGTTCTTCATAGGTTCCTTCTGCTATGCGCACACGTACGGCTTCTCAGGACATCACAACTGAAGAGAAAAATAAGGGTAGCACGCTGTCTGCGAGACCACTGATTTCTAGCTGGTTCAGTATCATTTAGTAAATTAAAGGCATGGGCCAGGTTACAACCTGAAAGTCTTACCTTCAAAGCCAATGGCACCAAATGCGATCAAATTGGACTATGATTCAAACTTTTCAGACATCTGAGTATCCAACTTGCCTCGATAATGTAAGCTCCCTCCTTTAGGCCTGAAGTGTATAATAGTGAGCTGACTGTTGTTTATTCAGGCTAAAATTGTAATTCAGATTCGCATCTTTAATGTTACAGCAAAAAACGAACTTTACATCTATTTGAAATGGCTGGTTGCCAGGCCTTCCACTAATCCCAATGTGTTTTTGCCGGACGTCAAATTTTTTTCCAGCTTTCCAACTTCCAGATGAAAACCAAAAAGCATAAATTTCTTAGTGTTTATGGCTTCATATTTATGACTTTGAGTTCTTTCACTCTTCCTCCCCTAACCCTTATAACAACTCCCTTCATCCTTAAAAGAAGTTACACGAGCTTTTATCAGCATATCTACCTTATTTCTTTTAGAGAAGGAAATGGGTTAAGCTGACCAAGCCAAACTCAGTTTCCGTCAGAAAGGAGATTGTTACTCGACTTCCATTATGGATTATTGACATACAACTTGTATTCATCATTAGTCTAAGTTCTTATGGAAAAGCCAGATAGCCATGATTTTGTGATGGAAATCTACACAGAATAGCAAGAAAGAGCAAGAAAAAGTAGAACTTGATATGGAAAACAAATACTGATAAATAGGTTTGCGCCTAAAAAATCAACAAAATAACTATAAATTAAAAAAATTAAGCATTGATCTTATGTGCGAATGCCAGTGGGCTAGACAATCAGTATCTTTTTCTAGCCCAAGTTAAAAAAAAACAATAAGAGGAAGATGAAGGAGAAGATGGGGTGTACATTTAGAACTGCCTTATATAGGAAAGAAGGTTTACAAGAGTCATGAAAAACAGAGGAAGGAACCTCCCACTTGAACATAGGGAACACAGAGTGATATAGTACCAACAAGGGTGGCAGAGAAAAGTCACCTTCCATTAGACAAGGAGAAGACGGAGAGATGAGATAAAAGTAGCTAGTAATCCAATGAATTTCCTTTAACTGAGTCCTACAAAGAAGGCAGAAAAAAAGTCAACCTACCTATGAGAGAAATATTCCTGATGGGGTTAAGTAGGTTCCATATAAAGTTTTACCGACTAGGAAAAAGAAGAGAATGTATAACAGCTAAATAAGACATGTGTGAGCAAACTAAACGTCTAAAATACTGATAAACGTGAGGTATCCAATCAAATTTTCATTACAAGTAATTAAAAAACTGGATGTGGGGCAAACAGAGAATAGGAAGAACTGTGTCTTGGAGGTATCAAGTATGAATTTGTCTAAAGTTAACTGTTGAAGTTAGTTCACAAGACCAAATCTAACAGACAAGGCTATTGCAATTCGAGACTGAGTGATGCGGATGGAGAAGAAACATGGATGTCTGATTGATTCTGCCAGTTATGGTTGAGGAGAAGGCCAAACACCAGTGATAAAATTTGGAAGTGTATTTTTTAAGATAGTGCGAGTTTGGTAAAGTTTTGGATATTTCAGTGATGGTGAGAGAGCAAGAGTTGGAAGGCTCAGACTAGTCACCACTCTAAGGGTATGGCCACACTGCAAGCGGCAAGGTAGCGTTTAGTGATGAGCAGCAGTGGTAGAGTAAACGCATAGCATGGCGACACTGGAGCCGCCGAAGGCGTACGCAGCACGTGAGTCGAAGCTGACCCTCAGTGCAGACACAGAATCATCAAATTTGTTAAGAAAATTATGTTATTTGAAAATACTTCCACGAAGTTAGATGAAATGCCAGTAAAAAAGTCTGGATTCATGATTTTACCAAGAGAAGAATTTTGTAATCTATATAAACAGTTGTCAATTGTATGATGACAAGCTTTATGATTATTTGAAACTGGAATGACCCTGTGTTTTGCTGTTTTCTCTGCCTGATAATTAAATCACACACACTTCTTATGCCACTTGGAAACATACAGTGATTGAGCATAACCCTGAGGGTACAGAAACACTGCAAGTGGCGACCGGAGGGCTTGAGCTGCGCCACTTGCCGCTAATTGTGACCCCTAGCAATATTTATGTCAGTGGCCACATTGGAGGAGCTGGGCAATGTGATGCCTCGCTAAACTTGACTGCTGGTCACACACAATGCTTTATGTTTCAAAAAAACTCAAAATTCCAAGAGTCTTCCTTCAGGAGAAGTGGGTTCTTTGAAGTTTGCTAGAGCCTCTCTTCAAATTTGCTGAACTTATTGCTCAGCAAATTTGAAGAGAGGCTCTAGCAAACTTCAAAGAACCCACTTCTCCTGAAGGAAGACTCTGGAATTTTGAGTTTTTTTGAAACATAAAGCATTGTGTGTGACCAGCAGTCAAGTTTACAGAGGCATCACATTGCCCAGCTCCTCCAATGTGGCCACTGACATAAATATTGCTAGGGGTCACAATTAGCGGCAAGTGGCGCAGCTCAAGCCCTCCGGTCGCCACTTGCAGTGTTTCTGTACCCTCAGGGTTATGCTCAATCACTGTATGTTTCCAAGTGGCATAAGAAGTGTGTGTGATTTAATTGTCAGGCAGAGAAAACAGCAAAACACAGGGTCATTCCAGTTTCAAATTCTTTGCTGATTCATACAAGAGTATTATGGGGTGCTACAATGAGATGCCTCGCCAATCTACAAAAATACAAAACCAAATTTACCCTATCAATAGAGCCAACTGGGGAGGGGTAAGGGTGAGAGAGACGTAGAGTAAGAGAATCATTAGCATTTGTGTTAATGAAAAAAAAGTTAGCTGAAAAATGAGAGCTGAAGAGTGCAGCCTTTTCATTAGGGGACTAAGATATAGATCCATTAGGGAAATCCAGGATAAAGGCTTATGTACCAGTCCATTGGGAAATCTAAAAGTACCACGTGAGCATTGTGTGGAGAGAGTTGACTGTAGAGAGGTAAAGAATGAAGTAACAGAAATCAGAGAAGAATTGATAAATCTAAGGATGTGAAGAAACTTCATGGAGATGTTAGAAGAGTTTGAGTTAAAGAGGAGCTCAAGAATAATGGCTGCAGACTCACAATGAACGGCTAAATGTGTATAATTTTGGTTAAATTGTTTCAAATTGAGAACAGAGAACCTTGGCTTTTAGGTAAGGAAAGGGCCAATGGTAGGCAAGATGACTGGGGAAAGTAACATTGCAGAATTTTGCAAAATATAGTGAAAACAGGTAACAGAACTGGAATTTGGAAGTAAAAACTTTTTTTAAATGGGATTTTAGAGAAGAATTAAAGATTAACAAATTTAGCAAAAGGCATACTGATGTTAAGGCAAAACAGACTCTACTTCTGAAACTAACACAATATACAGTAAAGTTGTGGTGACAGATTTAGAATGGGTTTGGGTAAGCATCAGTGCACAGCTAGGTTTCAGAGAGGAGAGGTTCAGGGAGGGTGATGCTAGGGGAAGGTCAGAGGCTACACCAAAAATACTCTGAAAACGAAAAGAAAAGGTGGGCCTATTAGAAGCTATGAAGGCATGGGCCGAACAATTATTTCTACCAGATAGCCACCTTTGCACTGCCTGTACAGCCAAAAACTCACCAATAATTACCTTTTCCTTAAGCTCTTGGTTAATGGGGGCTAGATTAGCGGTATTTTTCATCAAAGGACAATTGCGAAGAGTATTATGAAAAGGACGGAAAGGTTTGATATATTCACAGTTTTAGATCAGTAAGGGAAGATGAGAATTAACAGAGTATATCTTAGACTATTTTGTGAATGTGCAGCCAAAAGAAAGGACAGTACAGAGAAAGGGATCCAACATCAAACTCGCCAAGCCAATTCAGGAAGGGTCCAATGATGAGCAAATGCTATTATGGAGTTCGCTAAAAGCCATTATTTACGAATGATCTCCAACCTCAGGTAGGAGTTATGTATGAAGTACTAATACTGGCTGACGGCATCCGTTAGAGAAAGAGTGAAAGAGGTAAAATCAAGGCGAGAGAGAAACAAAGAATTTTGTGCCAATGTGAAAAATAAAGGGTATTTCAAAGTAGGAAGAGTTGCAAACTGTGTAATAATAACTGTGATTTTTAAAATAAGAATAATCCACCTGTGAATGAAAATAGACACAAATCTCAGATATCTACGAACGTTTAACTAGCTTTTGTTCTGATCGGGACAGTTATTCACGCAGACAGATGTTGGCCGAAAGGAATGTACAATGTACGACAACTCCTAAACCATTAAAACTTGAAAAAATAAAGAAAGCACATAAAGGCCTATAGGGAGAAAGTAATCATAACACAAAAACATAAAGTGGTGGCAACAGACCCCACATAATGAACCATACCTAGAAATACATCGCAATGCTTGACTTCATTCGGGCTTCAGGTGCTTCAAAATATTCACCTTTGATTTTTTCCGGGCTCGACTTCGCGCTACAAGTTTGGCGTCTTGCATCCTTCAGAGACTGATGAAGCCTGTGTTGACGTCATCTCCAGATCTGTTGGTGGAATCCCTTTCACGGAAAATTTTACATTTTAATAGTTATTAACTTTTACTCATTTCTGAGGAATAACGTTGGTATACTGTATACACCTTAAAGATCTAAAATTTATCATACTTCACTTACCAGCACCTTGTCACTGAATATTTGATGGCTCCATTACGATTCACATCCCAGAGAATTTTGGAATAGGTATTTCTATGCCAGCAGAAGGCACATTTTCAGATGGACAAAATAGTTTACTGTGGGTTCTGAAAAAAAGAAAATACGTTCATTACTTATTATTAATAAAAATGGTAGCTGACTAGTGTAAATTTACTAGGTGACTGTGTTAGTTTACATCTTAAAGGAGCATTGCATGCTCTCTGTCCTTTCAATAGAGTAGTAGAAAAACCCATAACGCCTGATGGTAAACAAATTCTTTGTTCACTCTTAATGTCAGCATGAAGAAACTTTTCTATACTAATAGCTTATAAAACAAGGTATATGTTGTTTCAAATTATCATTGTTCCGGTAGCCTCCACTGCAATCTTGTTCTCTTTACAGAAACCGTGGGCTTTTAAGTGAAAAAAAAAAAATCGCCTTTTTGTGTAAATTTGTCTGAATAACTCTCATCTACTCTCGTAATCTTAGATGAAAAGATAGCCGTTTCACCCTAAGAAAAGAAAATAAAACTCGCATCCAAGGATGGAGAAATCCAGCGTGATGAGGTTAGCCAAAGGCCAAGACTAATAACTATTGATTAAATGGATACCAACCTTTTTCGGTAATGCGGTTCTTGATAATAACATAACGAAGCAAAATTGGCCGAGGATCCTCCATGAACTGAGAGACGAGTCACTAAACTCACTGATATTTCAAGCCCTAAGTAATCCAAGTAATTAATTAAATTCTGTGGCTAAGTTTTGGAACTCCAACATTTTAGGGAGGAAAAGAAAAAGACAAACAATATATAGTCGACAGAAATATTTGGATGGATCACCTCTAATTTGACTTATGATATATTAGCAACCACAGCTTATCTCGTTCTCTGTGTCTTTCAAAATCTTTACATGGCATAGGGCATATTGCAAATGAACACACGTGCCATGTACTTCTGTTGTAGAGAGAGAGAGAGAGAGAGAGAGAGAGAGAGAGAGAGAGAGAGAGAGAGAGAGAGAGAGAGAGAGAGCCTTGCAGTTTTCTGTGTGTGGAATGTGGCAAGGAAAAGGAGATAAGCATGTTAATAAACGTATTTAAGGAGGAAGCTGGATGCTGTGTCCCTTGAAAAGCCCAAACCGAATTTATTGTCATTTTTTTGTACTGTTTAATTAGTGACAAATACCTTTCGTAAAAACTTTTAAAACTTCAGTCGCTTCATGCTATGAAATAAAATACTCATCAGGAGATCATCGATTCCCGTTCAAACGCCATTCCATTTCTACTCTGCTCCTTCCTTGTATTCTCTTCATATGACCAGATTTCTATACTGAGATCTGTGGTTCATCGTTTCCCCTCCCCCAAAATAGCAGGTTTACTATATCTTCAATAAATCACCACAACACCTTTTCAGGACATTTTTCAAAGGAAAATAATCAACGTGTCCTTTTTTCTTTCAAATTGTATTCTTCTATTCTGCCAAGGAAAGATGGCTCAACTTTCTTTAAATATATTACATTTGTCTCCTTAGGTATTTTGATTTTCTGCCATTGCCTTGCTACACGTCTCTCCCATCCCAACATCAGCATCAATTGTCATATGTGCTTTCGAATATCTACAGGAAACATCTACTTCTATTTTTCATGATGCATTCAAGCATTAAGTTCTCTCCTCTTTTAACAACTCTCAAACAATTTCCCTACCCTCTTCCATTGCCATCAGTTAGATAATCACTATATCTGCTGCAAGCATCAACCCCTCCATTTTCCTGGGGTAGGAGGGGTGGGGGGTGAGCGAACTAGATTCCCGAAGGACCGGGAGCACGAACGAGGGGCGGGGCTATTTTCGAGGAAGACCTGGGTATATAAAGGACCAGTTGTCCTGAGACCAGCATCGTCCTGCTGAGAGGAAACCAAGATGAAGGTTCTGGTAAGTAGAGAGGAAGACAGAACTCCTTTTACTCTCAAGTTCGATACAGCAGTTTGATTTCTTTCTTGTTTCAGTCATGGACTGAATGATTGTCAACTTCTCATTCCCAGACATGAATTTTCTTTGCTTCATTATGATTCTTTCTTGGAAGCCGAACTATGATGTATTGCCCATTTAGCATCGATAACCCTTATCTATTCTCATTGAAACTAGTTTCCTCCCTTGTCCTGTGAGAAGTAATAAGCCCTGACATTGGTGTTTAAAACATTTCGCTAAGAATTATTCATAAGAAACCAGTTTTTCTTAACTTTTTACATTCAAGTTGTGGACCTCAGCTTGATGAAAATTTATTAACCAAAAAAATGACCTTAGCCAGTCTTCACTCTAAAATGTATTAAAAAGATATTTCTTTCTCTTGAAGAACAGATCAAGAGATTCAGTGGCATTTGATTTTAAGGGGACTTATCCTACGAGGAGAAAATAAAAATAACCTAAATTATATTTTGTCGCACTTATACTGAAATGAACCAGTGACTGGTTTCTGAACAACTTAGAATTGCATCAAACATGCATGGATGCCTACTTTCCTAAGATGATCTCAAGTGAAAATTTTAGATTTCCAATGAAAAACAATTTGCATATTTTGAGAGAGAGAGAGAGAGAGAGAGAGTTTTTACCTTATATCTTTGTGATGTTAGGAGTTCTGAATAATCACTGATTTCAAAAAGGAGGAATTGCGGCATTCGAAAAAATGAAAAACATTACCAATGTCAATAATCCTCAGTAATCAAAAGTGTTTTATGCTTGTATGTTCATGAACGAGGACATTTATCACATACCTTGAACGAAAAGGTCCTTATCCTACATCACACGGTACTCTGTTATTACGCTGATTAAACATATTTCTCATTTATAAGGACATATATAAAACAGGCAAATGGTTCAAAGAGGAATTTAAGGTTTTGCTTCCACTGATAAATTTCTTTAATGTCTACTTTGCATTTAAAGGGTTTTTTGAAGTGGAGTGTATAAAAAGGTACTACTTAAATAGGTTAATTAGGCATATGTTCATAGATGCATAATTTTTACTCCATTTATGTTTCTCCTTGCAGGCAGTTATGTGTCTTTTGGGTCTGGTGGCCGCTGAGCCCCAGTTGATCATGCCTTACAGCACACCTCTGCTGACCCCGACGATCAAGGCTGAAGGAGATGTGATCAGCACTTACACTGCAACATATCCTTATGCTGGCATTCCACTGGTAAAGACTCCCCTTCCTTACACCTTTGGATACCACCCATACTCTATTCCCACTGTAGTGGCTGCCAAGCCTGCTGAGGAAATCCCTGCTCGCCAGAAGCGCTCTGCTGATCCCGAGCCAGACAGCAAGCTCCTAAGCACAATTGGTGCTATTTCTACTCCAGCAGCTACCTTCCCAGCTACTCTGGCTACAGTCCCAACTACCCTTAATTATGCTGGACTTCCAGCTGCTGTCAGCCCTTACACCATCCCACAGACCATCCCTTACGCTGGTGCGGCTGGAGTTTCTCCATTTGTGGGAACATGGCCTTTCACCACCGGACTTAACCCTTACGCCGCCCACATGCCTTACCTTTACCCTGTAGTGTCCAGTGCCAAGGCTGAGATCCCCAAGGGAGAGGTTGTGGCCCGTGCCAAGCGATCAGCTGACCCAGAGGCTGATCCTCAGCTCTTGACCACAACCACTGGAGTTACTGGTTTCGCTTACCCAGCTGTCAGCACCGGAACAGTTGCACCAACAACCTACACCTACCAGAACTTCCCACTCACTTACCCAACCACACTCACTTCTGGTTACCCCTTCAGAACTCTGCCACTTACCACTGTCCTCGGTTAAGCTGATTTCAGAGCTTCAAGGATTTTCAAGAGGCCTTAGATATCTCTCTGTAGCTCCCATCGTCTTGAATTTATCAGTCAAGAATTGATATCACCAACAACTGGCTCGTAAAGACGAGATATTATAAAGGCTTCTTGTAGATTACCATCACATCCATTGATTCAGACGGGACTGATCACCGGAACATGGGCACCTTTTGGCTATGGTTAAGTTTTTGTTAGATATCCTCTTCATATATAAAGTATATAAAAATGTAATATTAAAATCGATTTTAATAAATTGTTTTCAATTATCTTTTTTTTTTATTCTGTCACTTAGACATTTAAGGCAGTATTTCTAAAAAGAAAAATGCTAAGTATAACTAGATAGTTCTGAAGCTTTAGAGCATCGAAATATCAGTTTGTGTGTGACTGGATAACTTCAGAAGTAAGAGTATTGAGTACTCAAAAATACTCACACTGACAGTTCAACTGTTCATTGAACGGTACGTAAGAGTAACACAAAATCTATAAAAAGTACAAAAGGTAAAATATGAAATAGAAGAGATTACGAAGTTCACCCAGGAGGTTGGAAGGTGAAGCCTGGGAGACATTCCGGGTTTGCTGAGTTGAGTTGCTGCATATTGATTAGTTATGCAGAAGCATACTCAGGCCTATAAAGTAAGTTCGATTGCTTTGTCCATTTTCATTTCATTATTCCTTTTCAGTGTTCAGTCCAGCTTAATGTGGAATTATAAACAAAAAATTTATTGGCTGATTCTATTTTGATTTTTAAGGGAATGAAAAGGATATAACAACCAAGCTTAGATCAGTCATATTAAGAAAAGTGAAAGTAAAAGGTTTGAAAGGTGTAACAGGAGGAAAACCTCGCAGTTGCACTTTGAATCAATTATGAAGAGGGTGGAAAGTAAAATGGAAGAAAGAGAATATGAAAGGAGTTACAGTAAAAGGAACGAAAGGGGTTGCAGCTAGGGGCCGAAGGCAAGCTGCAAAGATTCTTAAGCAATGCCTACAGCGCACCGCATGAGGTGCACTAACTGTACTAACCCCCTGCGGGGCATTCTTCTTGAAGAACGAGGGATTACATGAATCACTAAACGAAAATAAACAAGGGCAATAACACAGCACGAGAAAGTGTAACTGCGGATAATTCGTCACGTTTGGCATTAGACGGGCTGAGTGTGCTTCAGGCTGTCGACCATTATGTACTCGAGGGCTCGGCTTGGCGCCAGAAGCTTGCAATAATGCATCCCCCCGAGACCTAGGCCGACGTCGACGCTGGTTACTAAGGAGGGCGAAGTCACTTCCAGATCTGTTGATGGAACGCGTATTCGGATGAATCTGTATTCTCACGATTATCATTAATTCGTTCTTTGTTTATAAAATCTTTTAGAGCAGCGTTACTTGATAGTAACATTTGGTATTATTTTCTTCCACAGGTTTTTTCCATTCGTGATCTAAAAACCAGACCTGGCTGAAGTCATTGTGTAAAAGTGTTTTGCTTATTTATGAGTTTTGTTGAGAGCACTTATGACCACTTGTAGTATAATACCGTCCGGCATTATAATACAAAGGGTTATAGAAAAAGTACTTTTTTTTCTGCTTCATTTCCAAATGACTGAAGTCCCTGCACCCTTCCCCACCTCGAAAAAAAATGTTATATGGGTCAAGTAATATAAATCTATTTAGTTTAAATCTTAAATGTACAATACTGTAGTTGCTAGCTTTTTTGTGTGTAGAGTAACACGAGCACAAACCCTGAGGCCTGACTTTAAGTACATTCTCTTTTCACGTATTCTGGCATTAGGAACTGACATATGGTAAAGGTTTTCACTAATATCTGTTACTGTTAGTATTATTGTTACTATGATTTTCACAGTCGGTGTAAAGCAACTGTGGGATTATTATACAAGAAACTCTTCTTTGATATGCAGAGGACTCATTGATATATTTTAATATGATCTCTTAATACAGTAATTTATGCAGTCGCTGACATTTTATTTTTACTATTACTGTACTGCTGGGTATAAATGTTATAAAATTTGATAAAACATAAGATGAGGGAAAGTGCTTTCTACATGTGTGTAGATGTGCGCGAGAAATTCAATGTATATAAATATATATCATATGCATACAAATCCAATGCCATATGGCATCTAGAAGTCTCTGGCAACAACCATGCTATTTCCAGCACACCTCATCTCCAAGGCTGAAGCTTTGAAGGGACAAACAAAAGTTTCGAGTGTTTGTTTGTGCAAGTGTGCATTTATACATACGCAAGAAAACACTCACCAAAAACTATAAATGTATAAAAATGTTTATATATATAAATACACAAACACACACACACATATGCATGCATATATATATATATATGTATATATATATATATATATATATATATATATATATATATATATATATATATATATATATATATATATATATATAAATGGATGTGTTTAAGTATGTATGAATGTGTGTATGTTCCAGCATAACTCTGGAAACGCATTGATCAATTTCAACCAAACTTGGTATACATATGACTTACCATCTGGAAAAGAATACTGTGGGGGAATGACATCACTGGCACCAAAGGGGGTGGGTTGGGGTGGGAAGTGGGTAACATGTAAAAATAACAGAAAACGACAGATATTGTGTCTAAACCATAGTTTTCGAGGATGCTGAGATGAGTAGTGACTCTCCCGATGCCCTTGAAGTCCACGTTCAGCCCCGATAGGAAGGAATGGGGTGAGAAAGGGTGAAAAATAAAATGTCAAAAATTCTGTGCATTGTAAATGAAGCAACTATGTTAACAGGAAAGAAGAGAGAGAGAGAGAGAGAGAGAGAGAGAGAGAGAGAGAGAGAGAGAGAGAGAGAGAGAGAGAGTGTTAGGGAGGAGAAAGAGGGAAAGAGTGAGGGAGAGTTGGAGAAAGAAAAGAGAGAGAGAAAGAGAGAGAGAGAGGGAGAGGGAGAGGGAGAGGGAGTGAGAGTAGAGGGGCTGTTAGGGAGAGAGAGAGAGAGAGAGAGAGAGAGTGGGGGGGGGAGGAAGTGAGAGGGAGGAGGAGAGAGGGGTGTTAGAGAGAGAGAGAGAGAGAGAGAGAGAGAGAGAGAGAGAGAGAGTTTATCGGTTGTCATTCAGAGTTTTCCTGGGCAGCGCTGAATTTTGTCAGCTAGTAAATATATAATTATATAAAGCCACTTTTCACTTTCAAAAGCAAAGCTTGTCGCGTATAATCCATAGTTAAAGTGTGAGGGGTAAAATATTCACCGCCCAGAACATCAGACAAATACCCATATAATACCAAGATCAAGAAAAAGACTCGAAACGTTATTACCGTTGAGGGTGAGGTTGTAGTTCAGCTGGGAATACAGCCATCCAGAGCCCGTGGTCTTCTCGGCGTCGTCATGGTAAGTCACTTGGCCTCCCCGTGATTCGAACCTAGAGCGTGAGATGTCTGAAGTCCAGTTTAAGGCCAACTCAAATGCCGCCTTTCAGGAAGAAGAAGATGAGTGAGGATATGATCTGAATAATGTATTGCAATACCTATCTGTCTGTCAGTTTATGAGATATATATAAGGATAAATCTGGGTGTTATGTTTATTACAATAATAAGTGGGGCTCCTCGGACAACAGGAAACATTCTTTACCACGTTCGTGTGTCAGTTACAGTTCAGAACCGTCAAAGTATCATCTGCCCATCGACTCGTTCCACTCTCACTGCACCACTAGCAATCTTGTGCGCACTAGCCCCTCTTTAATCTTGAGGACTTTCCGTTCTCACGTTTCATCCTTACCAACTCTTTCTCCTTTGACCAAGATGTCAGCATTTTAGAGCCTTTCATGAACTTACACTCCTTCATTCTAGATATATGACATAACCGCCTCATACACTGTAGTCTACCTTTTCACCTACACTAACTTTCTCTAACCTTCGTTACTCCAAGTCATTTTGCAGGCAATCCGTCGCAACAATTCTCACCTTTTCTTTGTAAAATAAAAGTGAGTGGCGGAGTATAGATAAGGGGCATTTGACAAACTTCTGATGAGATTTAAGTATACGTGAATGAAGCAGCCATTGTGGAAATTTTCTGAACACAGGGTTCAGTGTCGATTCAGCTGTTAATTACAAGCGTGGTAAAGACCATTAACTAATATTTTCCGGAGCTACTCATTGTCAGGAGAAACGTTTTAAAATTTACTATATATATATATATATATATATATATATATATATATATATATATATATATATATATATATATATATATATATATATATGTATATATATATGTATATATATACACTGGATCAAAACTTTCTTCACAACCTTTGTGAAATTTAGTTCTTTAAGTATCCAGTATTGATAAATCAGATGAGTTCACAAACCTGGTTTACTTCTTTACACGTAGCCATGTCTCCAAATTCAACTCCTAATGGCTGCAGGGCTTGCATGATTGCTTCTCTACTCTTGAATTTGGCTCCGATTTCCTGAATTATCATACGGGAGGAGAACACAGAAATGAAGGTGTCATTAGTACTTAAGAATGGTGTGGATGGTGTGATCTCAAGTGTATTCAAGGTCCGATATCATTAAGTGATGAAGGTGATTGCATACAGGGTAAAGATAATAAAGTCGGTGAAAAAAAGACTTCAGTTGGAAGCTAAGGCACATAGATGCCTTCAGAAATATGACTCACAGAAGCGGCGAAATCTCCAACCGATGTCAGGATACTATGAGGATATACGTGGGAGCAGGTATTTACAACAGCTTTTTCCCCAAACACTTCTAAATGGGGCTTCGATGTGGCCAATGCAGTGACGGTGTCGTAAATCGTGTCATTTATCTGGCAGAGTAAACATCAAGTTGGCAAAAAGTCTTTGGGCAAGCTGTAAATTTTGAAGAATAACTCAAGTCACACCCACGCGTGGCTGAGGAACAGAGGAATTAAAATACATGCTGTGACACTAGCACATAGTGAAAAACAACAAGATTTCAGAATCAAGCTGATTCTGCCAAGGAGAAGAGACACTACTCGTGATCTAAACTCCTTTGTTCCATTTTATTTCACCGATTGTATCTCAGCATCATAATTCTTCCCAACAGAAGATGCCATTTTATTGTTTCCTTTTTGGCCAATGACTAAGATGTGCTGAAATACACAGAATTGCTGACAGTAGTGGATAAGTTACTTGGTTTATTTTTGTCTGTACAGTTCTGGCTAAGAAATAAAAATGTACTTCAAAGAGCTCTCGCTTCTTTTATATTTCACTTAAACACTCTAGCCAACAGATTCAACAGTTGGATAAAAGAACTTTTTTTTTTTATATAAAAAAGGAAGAGATATCCAATGAAATTTTCTTACCTGTAACGAATCACGATACTGATCTAAAACAGCTGATATGATTCTCTGACCATCCTGCGACCAAGGGTTACTAATGCCATTTCCTTCGGAGTAATCTTTCAAGTACTTCAAAGGCTGTGAAAATAAAAGAAACACGTTCTACCTTAAAGTACATGGGCAATACAGGAAAACCTCAATTAAACGGACCGAAACTTACCAGACCTCCGTACTTATAAGCCATCAAATGATTGTTTTTTCCAAAGCTGCCGCAGTAGATATGATATATTTTTAGATAAATCTGTTAAAATGAATGGTAAGTATAAAGCACAGGCTAGTTTAAGTTAGGATCTATATGGAACTGCTGTTAACTGTAAGATATCTTCAAAGTATTCAAGTGCAGGTCGTAATACACGGTCTTTGTTACTAATGGACTTTGTTACTTAAGGCCAGACGCCCCTAATGTCTGTTAAACTGAGGGGCTACTGTACCTGAATCCATTTCATGCATAGCTTTGCATATTGCATAATTCATTTAACGAAACTGGCAATCATTCTTTGTTGTTTCATATCTGCGTTATTTTAGCTGCTGAAAGTGACTCGATAATTAACTATAGGCGGAATTCCCTCTCTTTTTGAATACCTAAATAACTGTGATACTATGGCTCACGGTTCTTAGATACTACTGATCTTAATTATACTCTTATCATTATTTATGGTTTCATACACCAGTATGGAACTTGCCTACAACACTTCTACAGAACAGGATGCACTTATTAGACACTACAGGAAAAAAGGAAACAGGGAAAATAAGTATCTATAAGTTCGCCGGCTAATCTATGAAACATTGGTTTTTTTAAGAAGTCAGTTATACTAACCTCACTGGTAACATCATTAATTAATCTATTCTAGATCCCTTGTGTGACTAACAGTTAATATGATGTGTAGGAAAAGTTGCATTATCCATTTACTACATTGTCATTACAAAAAACAACCTTCGTTACACTCGTAGAGAGTAAAAACAACAACGATTCAAGAACGCTAGCAGGTATGAGTGTGGTGTTCAGACCCTTGCCTCTTGACATTTAACCTCCCAAGTTTGTAAATAGGTGCTTTGTGGCTAACAGAGTAAAACGTAATCCTAAATCATTTTCAGCACATCTAGACAGATGCTCACTTGCAAAGCCGTCTCGGGTACATCTTGCCCTGTTTAAAACGGCATAACAAATATCTCGATGTTTTACGTAAGGACACATGTTATCATAAACAAATGCCTGGATTAAAAGAACTTCCACAATGGTCTTCAGATGATCTTGTCATCGCTTGCAGAGTACTAAACTTAACTTATGGGATCTGCTCGTTAGTTAATGCAGTCTTAGATCACAAAACATGTTTTCATTTCTGTTTAGATTTTAAGCTAGATGTCCATTTCTTTGAGAGGAAACTTCGGTATACAAGTGAGGGAAAGAGACAATGAAATCAGTAAGCCAGATTATTAATGTATGAGACATACTTATTTACTGCATACCTGCATTGCTTTGGCTGTGCTTTTAAAGGCCTCCGACAAAATCTCCTGAGCTAGTGGCACGTCCTCCTCTGGTCGTCCACTTATTACGGTCAAGTAGCTTGCGACATGCTTTGCAATTAAAGACTGGGCATCACCCTGCGGAATAGATAGGTTCAGAGTTAAAGACATTTAGTCAACATATTTGTAAACAGAAATGGCTCTATGATTTTACCGTTTGTATGTGATCAGGAGAATTGTAAAACCTAACGCCAATTTCATGTTTTTTATTTCATTCTCTCACTAGGCAACACTGTATGATCAGCTATTGAAAACTTTTTGTTATACTTGAAAATTCAAAGCAGTTGATAGTAGGGAGTTTAGCAAAAGAAAATAAAAATCGCAGTTGTTTCCCGGAACGAGGATGTAATGTTTCATTACAGTAATAATTGAAAAAAAATTATGCTTGGACCTAAAAGAAAATCCTTTCACGAAAGGCTTTCAGTTGCTTTGTAAAGATATAATTGTGTTAACCTATTCATCAGACAAAGGAATTCAGTTAGACGAATGGAATCATTACATTCCAAATGAGACTGGTTTATTCGTCATAATTTTGAGTTCCTTTAGGATAATGACGCACCTGAGCCATGGGAGACAGGATATCTTCTTTGTCCACGAGTGGTGGAGGATCGCCTGACGCAAAGTGCATGTGGTTGACGTCTTCCAAAACGATGACCGGTTTTTCGTATATACTCTCCGGAGTTTCCTCAGTCAAAGCCTCAAGTTCCCTGGAAAAGAGGTTTCGCGCCGTTACTGAAACCAAAATATACCAGAGTCCAGTCTCTGATGATTCGCCTCAAGCGCTCAGCCAGGCTCTCCTTTGAAAAGAATTCCTGCTTCTGTAGACCACAAAACCTACTCAGTGCACACCTCTCAAAAGCAATTTGACAGCTGACGGTTTCATATAGCAATACCAGGCATTTAGTCAAAGGCAAATAAATTTCTGATTGATTTTTGATTACTCCGGTTTCCCCGTCCAGACACTAAGTCTATCTGTACCAAGAGATAGCTATGAACCAGGTTACTGTGTGTTGCCAGAGATAACGTCGAACCCGGTTGACGTATGCCTACTATTCATTTATTAATGACCAAAGCGATAAATAAGCGGAATGTTAGAGGGATGGAGCTTCTGAAGAATTTCTTGTATAATCTAAACATGATCGTGTTCATTTCCTGTTAAAACTTTTTTCATCTATACCCTATTGTATCATGCAACCAAGGACGGACATGGTTTATGAATTATAGGGTGTGGCATTTAATGACAGCACAGGGCCAAATTAATGGCGAAAATTCATATAAATTTCATTCATAATTACTGTTTACCAGCATCTATATTCTGTGATTTAGCAAGTACAGTAGATAACTAACGATAAATGATTCAGGAAACTGCTTTTCACTCACTGAATTATGTAAGGAGAATTCGTGTACGTTTTAAAGATAACATTCAAGAAGCGATCTAGGATAATGAACGAAACAGAAGGTATTTGTTAATGAATACTGGAGTTAAGTGCAGAGTCGTATAAATTGAAACGTACTTTTTAGTTTTTACTTTCGGTTTATTATTTCTTCCTTTTTTTGGTACTGATTTCTCTTGCTATTCAATTTTCCTTTCGCTGAGGAGATTTTGATTTTAATGTCGTTTTCATCTATAGGACTTAAGTAATCAAAGACCACTACCATTTCCTGTAAGTCATACTCAAAATAATTTTTTCTGAACAAACACATCACTAACATACCCTTATAATCTCATGACCAACTCCCACCTGAAAATTATGGTGTTACGAATTTACTTGATTTTTATTACCAAAAGTAATCACGTTGCTATGCTGCTGATTTTTAGTTTTCTATAAAAGAAAACTATTGTGCCGGCTTTGTCTGTCCGTCCGCACTTTATTCTGTCCGCACTTTTTCTGTCCACACTTTTTCTGTCCGCCCTCAGATCTTAAAAACTACTGAGGCTAGAGGGCTGCAAATTGGTCTGTTGATCCTCCACCCTCCAATCATCAAACATACCAAATTGCAGCCCTCTAGCCTCAGTAGTTTTTATTGTACTTAAGGTTAAAGTTAGTCATAATCGTGTCTCTGGCAACGACATAGGATAGGCCATCACCTGACCGTGGTTAAAGTTTCATGGGCAGCGGCTCATACAGCATTATACTGAGACCACATAAAGATAGATCTATTTTCGGTGACGTTGATTATGCGCTGTAGCGGCTGTACAGAAAACTCGATTACGCGGAAGAAACTTCGAGGCATTTTTTACTTGTTTATGCAGAAATTAAATGTTGCTACTTTAGTCAATCACTTGCACTCGTCCAACTAGCTCCTGAAAATTATAGTATTATTACTTTACTTAATTCTTATTGTTGAAAATTATATTACTTTGTTAAATTTGAAACTGATATAAACAAGTAATTACTTTCTTTATTAACCTCCTTTTTGCATTTTACTGTAACTAACTGAGGTAGTGCCATATCTAGTTTTATTTAATAACCAACGCTTCCCAGGCTAACATAATTATTAATCCTCATTACTAGTCTTATGTATACGCCTAATGTTTTTGTTGAGAGTTTTGAGAGTCTCTCTGGATATGGCCTGATATCCTTTATTTTCTTTCATTTCTTACAGGAATATGTTTGTCTTCTAAGTGACTTTTCTTCCTTTCCTCTATTGCAGTATATTTGGCTGATAATCGGACATAAGGGGGCTTCCATGTAACATACGGACCTAATGTATGTCCATAGAATAACTGATTGAATGTGCTATAGATACACATAGTTTGAGGGAGTATAAAAGATAATGTGTGTATCCAGGTAACTCATAAAAGATTCTACTCTTTTGTTAAGTCTTCATCTAATTTTTTTAACCAAAAATCTGTTTTGATGATCTATTTATCACAGGCGTCTTTCAGGCTAACTTGTTTTTCAAGTCCAGCCTACATGAAGGAAGGCTTGAAATTTCAAAGCATATCTTGACAGGCATTTTGGAATAATGAACTAATGTGGAGTCTCCTGTCAGACCACTCGTGAAATTTTGTAAACAAGTAGATAACTAGAGAGCAATGAGACTGAACTTGTATAGACAGTTTACACACAGCTCTTGCTAACTTACCCAAAAGTGCTCATGATACGAGTGATTCGGGTCATGCCATCTAGGTCACCGCTGATGTGCATGACAGGAAACGTGTTGTTAGCGAGATTTCCTTCGGGGATGTAGGATGCCAGCATGATCCACGCCAGCACACCGTTGTCTATAGACCATTGGTTGTTCTGCAGCACCGTGCCTGAAACAATAGAGCATCGTAACAATATCGTGGGAAGAGATACTCGTATTTCTCTCTCTGTGTATCTACTGATACACAGATATATGTTTACATATAAATATATGATTACCTACACATGCATATGAAAAGCGGTAGGAAGATTGTAAATAAAAACAGAAGAGTAACGTTTGAAAGAGTTAGACCCTAATTAGTCTCGCCAAAGAGGAGTGCAGCTTCCAATCTTATTCCAACTGAAATTTATCCCTTTTGCTTCCCTTACACGGCCCTTCCATTTCTTCAAAGTACACTGTTACCACAATCATTTATTTCACCCCATAATTGTACCTAACGCTAAATCTGGTTTTGATGGCGTACCTCCGAGAGAGTGTCCGGAGAGGAAGATATCGTCCGTCGTCATCCCTCGGTCCCTCAACATCTGCATCGTCGTGTTCAGAGCCGGGATGAGACTTATCGGATTCGGCAGATCGAACGGGAAAGGGCGGACGAGACCCACCCACAGTCGCAAGGGAGAAGCCGCCTGTATTGCTTCGCCTGAAAAAAAAAAAATCGGAGGGCAGAGTTCATTTATCTGTTCTCCCATTTTTTATTTTTATCTTCGAAAATTTTGTCAAGGATGCCGAGTTTCTTGCTTGTTCTTGCATTAATTTTCATAACCCCATTTTTAAAATCAATTATATCTTTTACCTATTTTTCTGTTTTTCAGAATATACCTTCAGATATTTACAAGATTGTTAAAAACACTGGAAGTGATTGTGCATAATCATGAAATTGAACTGGCAGACTTCTCAAGTGTCTTAATAAGAAAAAATACTACTATCTCCATTTTTGTTTGTTTGTATATTCCCTATTATTCTGCATGAAGATAAAGTAATAAAAAAATACTGAGGGGTGCATCTAAAGTGAGAAAAAGCTGTTGGGTCTGAGTCTTCTTTAAAGTGTAGAGGACATTGCCCCTTGGAAAACAAAACTTTTGGCAGAATTCTGGAAGTGACCTGATATTTCGCAAGCTTGAATGTTTTAGTTGATTTGACTGAATTGATTATAGTTTAAGCCAAAGGCCAAGCACTGGGACCTATGAGGTCATTCAACGCTGAAACGGAAATTTCCAGTAAAAGGTTTGAAAGGCGTAACGGGAGGAAAACCTCGCAGTTGCACTATGAATGAATTGTTAGGAGAGGGTGGGAAGTAAGATGGAAGAAAGAGTATATGAAAGGAGGTACAGTAAAAGGAACGAAAGGGGTTGCAGCTAGAGGCCGAAGGAACTCCTCAAAGAACCTTAAGTAATGCCTATAGCGGATCGCAACGGGGGAACGTTTTAGTTCTTCTTGGACTGCAGCTCGTGGTTCCTCCTCCACAACTTACGAAAGACCAAGGTATCAATTATGACTCACCTAGAGGTTGGTAGTACTGGGCGTTGATGTAAGCCCCAGGTACGATGAGGAGGGCCGCTTCGGGTCCTTCTTTTATAGGCGGGAGGATGATGGGTTCTTCCGAACGGGGCAGGTCCGTCGTCAGGGCGACGTCAGGTCCCGCCAGTATCGCCAGGAACAGCAGCTTCCAAAGACTCATGATCACCGAAGAGCTAGACAGATAGACAGATAGATAGATAGATAGAAAATTTAAGACTGAGATTGTAGTTTTCTGACATAATCACAAGTACACAAAATGAAATGACTCGCTGCAGGGTCTCATTTATCGATAGCATTTATATTTCCGTGGAGTTCTTTATGATTACCTCATGATAAAATGAAAAATAATTGGCAATATAAACTTTAACAATGATAATGCTGATAGTAAAGAGAAACCATACTAAATTCCACCTGATACTCTCCACAGAGCGACCTACCTGTGACACCAGTAAGCTTAAAACCAAGAATAACCGTTCTTAGAGTGACTGGGAAAAGGAACATCTTTGAATTTTACTTATCTCCTTATATAAGGAGCGTGGGAAAGCAGCAAAAAAAAAAATAAATAAAAAAAAAAAAAGGTGGAAAGTTGTACAGTGAAGAAAGGAACAAATCGTGAGAAATTATTCTTGGCTCATATCTTTGCAGTGATAAATGATTACAAAACAAGCATTTTGATAATATACATCAACACAAGCATTTTCGGATTGGCGAATGGTGTTGCTTACATAAACAAGATGTTGAGTTATCAGTTACTGGGTCACTGAGAAATAGACCGAAACAGAGAATTATAAGATGAGTTACATAAAAACTCACTGATTTATGTACGTGGGATTACTCTAGATGTACAAGGTGAGGAAACTAAAAAAAGGCATCATCGACCACGTATAGTCATGATAAATATAGAATTTCACAATTGTTTGGTGAGCGGTCTCATTACACAAACCTTTGTTGCTTTAAAACTTTTATCCTTGCAATGATTTCCATGAGGCTTTTTGATAAACTTATATATTTATTCTACCTCCAAAAACGAAGGTTATTGTATGATTGTCTGTCTGTTTGTTAGCGGAATTCGGCAAAGAGTTGTGTAAATTTCAACGAAAATTACAACAAAGGTGGACCTTGCTACTGGCAGATACTTGGTTAGATAAGAATTAGCTTTTGGGGAGAAGGGAACCCTCGGCGGTGAATTGCCTAGCCGTTTTAAAAATATTCTCCAGACTTGAGAACCTGAAACCCTATGCACCATTGACGCATATTTGAGAACCGATTTAAAATATTACTTTGTGACAGTCAAAGAGTGATTAGGCCTTGTGAGAGTAGTAGTGTAACTTTTGAAGAGAATGGATATATTTTGAAGGTAGGGTGGGGTTTGGATTTGGCCAATGAGCTGAAGTTTTTTGGGGGTGTGGTGGGGGTGGGGAAGAGACTTGGTGTTGGTCAATGTACAGAAGCCTTTTGAGGTAGGGACTGGGACCGGGGTGGAGGTTTGGGATGCTTGTGTATGGAAGCATTTTGGGTTGGGGGAGGGGTGGAGATTTGGGGTTGCTTAATGTACGGAAGCCTTTTTGGGGTCGGGTTAGGGCCGAGGTGGAGGTTTGGGGTTACTTAAGTGTGGAAGCCTTTTGAGGTGGGGACAGGGATGGAGATTTGGGGTTGCTTAATGTACGGAAGGCTTTTGGGGTGGGTAGGGGCGGGGTGAGGTTTGGGGTTGCTCACTGTGCAGAAGCCTTTGGTGTCCGAAAGGTCCTGCCTGAATGTATGCGTTTTACTGAGCAGATGGACGGACAGATTTAATCTCTTCATGGCCATTTCAATAGCTTGGAGATTTCTGGGGAAAAAGCGTTATATCAGCATCCGAAGGCAATGCTTAAACAAGAAACGAATTCCGAAAGCTGAGATGAACTCTGCTCCAAAGTATATTTGGACAGTAATATTATGAGGGGATTAATTACAATTATAATCCTCTCTTCATGACGAGTACTTTAACTGAGTCAGATTCTTGGTCTAAGAGACTAGGCCCTAAAAAAGTGGAAATCGGAGTAACAATAAGTTAAAGAAGTTGCACAGATAGGAGAGAAAGGACCAAAAGGAATGGTTAAACAGTAAAAGATACATAGCAACACAGCCAGCAGAAGAAAGGGTATCGTAAAGAGTAAGATGCACTGTTGACAAAGAACAATGAACTGGACGATTTACTTCTATATTTTGGCATGTTTTGTCACCAGTATTATGGGAGCACCAGGGGCATTTTCCTTCTTTACCAGGAGGTAATCGTGAATGTATTTAGCCGAGATATACTGCCCATTTCGTAATTGTGCTTGACACTTTCAGCATTCTGATTATAAGAAACTGGGCCAGTTCACCGTACTATTTATTTATAAAATGGTAATCTACGCACCATAGATCTAAGCTAAACTTAAAGCTTAAAGCAGTCAGTTGTTATCTGACAATGCAGATGTAAAAAACTTCGTTCTTAGAATATGCTAACATAACACTTCTACCAACAAAGATTAAACATGTTTCTGATGTGTTGATTCATTCTACGTTTATATCAATTATGAACCTAATGCCCAGCCTTTCATTTCTTCCATTGAAAAATGCCACTCTTTGGGTACACGGT